>NC_069786.1:56718839-57030714 GCF_027406575.1 Nycticebus coucang
GAAGGGACCTGACTGATATAATGGTCATCTGCCCACAACTGGAAAAGTATGTGAAAAAAGAAATAGAGAACTACTTGGGTGCTTTGATCTCTTGCTCTGGTGTGTCTGCCGCTGAGCAGTTTCTCCGTTAAACCTTGTACTGCTGAAGGGAGATTTTAAAAGTCTAAAGCAATAACTAGAAATTTTAGTTCTAAGCCAAATGATTTTTGCCCATTTCAAAACGATCAGAAGCTCTAGGGGAACAATGTTACTTCCTTCTGGTGATTGTTTTGAACACTGACTATCAGACTTTACCAAGGGTACATGGTTAGAGGCTCACCATTTCTTGCTCCTACAACTGACCTCAGAAAAGAGCTGTGCAACTGTGGCTCACTTCTGTTCAATAAACTTGAACAGAAAAAAAAAAAAAAAAACAAGAGTGAATATCTTGTTTTGGGAGAATATCTTGTACAGGGAGACTTGTACGGCCATGTGTTATCTGTGTAAGATTTTATTTGTGCTCTTTTGTTTAGAAACACTTTGGATTCTCCTGAGATTATGATGCAGAACCATATTTTCAAAAAGATTCCTCAGTTCCTGCCAGTAAAAGCTCATCTGATCTCTGCTCATTTTTCAAAATGGCTTGATTTTCCTTATTACTGGCACCATCTCATTTCTCCCTTTCTGGTTGCTGAATGCTCATAGCAGATTCCACAGGCATGGGGATAATGTTGTCTGTCACTTAGAGAAAGGCAGATTCTTCTGGGAGTTAAAGGCAATGACTTCCAAAAAATGTTGTTCAGATGTTTGGGGTTTGATGAAACACAGGATGTGCACTGCCAGGTAGCACCAATGTGCATTTTTGCGCTTTCCTTATGTTACCACGTATTTGCCTAAAACACTGCCTTATGTTCCTTTGCTTTTCTTTTTGCCTACATTTCTGTTCAACATTCCTAAGACTCCAGAGTTTTTAAAGTCCATTTTAAAAAATAGCCACCAACAAAAGAAATTAATGTATTTTTTAAAAAGCCCTCAGGCAACTGCATTCAGGTAGGAGCAAAGAATTTAATTTGAGGCTCAGAAGTAACGAGGCTTATGGGAATTCCAAACACGGCTCAGTATTACAGGCTTGAGAATTCCTTTGTACAAATGTCCATCTTGTATTAAAATAACAGTTTGAGATATAAATGATATCTACAATATCAATTCATTTCGGAGCCACAAACCTTGGTATTTATTGAGGTAAATAGCTGTTCTGGGGTCTGGGCCCTTGAAAACTTAATTTTTCTGGAGGCTGATAGCTCTGAATCAGTAGGAATTCACAACTACAAATTTCTACTGCAAATTTGGAAGTCATTGTTCTCCAACTGCCTCAGAGGGTCAGAAAACAATATTTACTTAGCCCTTGATCCATCTGTAGCTCACCAGTAACAGTGCCATTAGTGTGAAAGGATGGAAGGAAACAGCAGCACCACCTTGCCTTTGGGAACCTCCAAGAAGTCAGGGTCACTACAGACAAAGTGAGCCCAGGGAAGCTGTGCCCATATAAAAAGAATGTGTCCCAAGCAATTTAGAAAGGCCAAACAAGAATGCACCCCAAAGGAGTGCATTCCATCCTCTACATTGTGTGTCTTGAAGTGACGTCTTATAAAGCACATAATCAAAATGAATCTGAGGTCAGCCATGGGCAAAGCAGGAGGATCACTTGAAGCCAGGAGTTCAAGATCACCCTCCACAACCTAGCAAGACCTCATGTCTATAAAAAGATAGAAAAATTAGCTGAGTGTGGTGGCTCACACGGATAGTCCCAGGTACTTGGGAGGCTGAGGCAGGCAGATAACCTGAGCCCAGGAATTGGAGGTTACAGTGAGCTGTGATTGGGCCATTGCACTCCAGCCTGGGTGACAGAGTGAAGCCTTGTCTCTGAAAATAAAAAGAATTTGAGTTCACTTTTACCACACAGCCCTTCTACATTGCTGTGGCTAGGAGTATGTTGGATTACAATCATGACAACAACCAGAGTCCATATTATTGCTTTTCATAATCTTGTTTTGTAAGTCAGTTAAGCAGTTATTGAGTCTATGAAACAAAATCTACAGCTCTATTCCAGGTATCTGGGTAAAAATATAGAGATAAATAACTAAATATGGTTTCCAATCTCAAGTTTGCTACGTGGTTGGAAAGCAACCATAATTAAATAAAATGGGTTGGGGGGAATAAGTACATGCTCCAAAATACAAAATAACACAATACATGTTGATTCCATGGGAGCTAAGGGGTAGACAACCATGTTAGTACCAAGACTTATTAGATTAAGATCAAAATGCCTACTGTCATCTAATCATGTGGCAATGTAATTTGTGTCTCAAATGTGAAACTCTTCCTTGAGAAAATTATGCCTCAGGCGTCCCACCAGGCCTTTTATAGAGTGGCAGTTTTACTCTTCAAACTTGCTAGGACGCTTAGTTTAGATAAATGGTACCCCAAGCCACAAGCTGGACATCATTTCTCTTTCTCTCTCTCCTTTGGAAAATAATTCTATTTTATTCAGTCCAAAGGTTTTAAGACCTGATTTATGTTCTTCCAAAGCTAAGTAAATAGTTTTCAAAATATGTTTCAAGGACCTTCTACATAAAAATTTTACATAGGGTGCATGCTAAAATTCAGTTCTCTGGCCTGTATCGCTCTCAAGATCTACTAATCTAAAATGTCTGGTGGAATAGCCCCCAGAATCTTGATGTTAATGAGTAACTCAGATTTTTATTATGCCCCCACCACCAGTAGTGTAAGAACCTCTGCTTGAGGCCTGTGCTGACTTTTTGAGCATTCTCTTAACCCTATTTTTGGCAATGAAATCTGCCTTAAGAACCATACCTTCTAGTTATATTCTTCTCTTCAGTGCAAGAATTCTTAGCCCCAGAACCATTGATTTTACAGAATCCTTGGATGGGCTTCAAGACATGCTTAGAGGCCCTTGAATGTGAATGCAGAGTGGGGAACAGGTATATGTTTTTTCAGTGGGAAGAATCCATAGATATTTTCAGTATCCAAAAGGCTTCAGGACAATGAATAACCGACCCACTGCTTTATGGAACTGATAATATAGAAACTCTAGGTTCACACCACTGACATTAGATTACATGGATACTATGACACCTAAGAAACAGAATTCTTAAGCTAAATAATCAAAAGTATTGACATTTGTTGAGCATAATGGGTGATTATGATGCACTCAATACATTCATTCCTCACGGCAACAACTTCCTTTAGAGTAGAAAGTAGCATTACCTTCATTTGGGTTTCTAATAATAATAATGATTAACATTTTGTGAGGACTTACTACTTGCCAGGCACTATCCTTAGTATTTACAATATAATAATAGCTCATTTACTTCTTTTTTTTTTTTTTTTTTTTTGAGACACAGTCTCAACCTGTCACCCTGGGTAGAGTGCTGTGGCATCACAGCTCACAGCAACCTCAAACTCCTGGGCCCTAGCAATTCTTGAGAGAAAAGAAAGAGACTTTTATGGTTCATATTCAATTATTAACAATAATAAAGAATATTGAACTTGATAGATGGTCACAGATAATTCCCCAGTGAGTCACTTTTTTTTCTATATCCAGCAGTGGCAATGAAATCGCATTGACCTGCCTGTACTATTTTTTCTATAAGCAACTGCAGAGATTGGGGTACAAGCTATAGATGGAACATACAGCTAAGTGGCACCTGTCCAGAGCTGAGCCATCAGATAGGTTTTCACAGGCACCCTCAACTGTACGAGAGTCATCCAGCAAAACAGATCGGGACATTGCCTGTCTCCTGTGGTTTTGCTAATTGAATACAGACCAGATCCTTCTTAAAATTATCCTAAACCTTGTAGCCATTTGCAGTGTCAAGAAAAGGTTTGACGCCAAGATTCATTTGACTTTAACAGTTGTTTCGACTTTTTTTTTTATTTATTATTAAACCATAGCTGTGTACATTAATGTAATCATGGGGCACCATACACTGGTTTTATATACCATTTGACACATTCTCATCGCACTGGTTAACATAGCCTTCCTTGCATTTTCTTAGTTATTGTGTTAAGACCAAGCAATTCTCTTGCCTCAGCCTCCCAAGTAGCTGGGACTACAGGCACCTGCCACAACACCCGGCTAAGCTCATTTAATTCTTACAACACCTTTGCCATCTATAAAGTAAATTCTACAATTACCCCCATTACACAGATGAGGAAACTGAGACTTTCGTGAAGACTCCTTTTCTCATCTCTGTATCACTAGTAAGAATAATGATAACGATAATGATAATAGCCAACCCTCATTGAACTCCTTATGTACCAGACATTATTCCAAGCCCTCATTTTATGAAAAAGGAACCTAAGGCACAGAGAAGTTAAGTAACTTACCCAAAGTCATCCAGCTGGCAGGAGACAGAGCTA
This sequence comes from Nycticebus coucang, assembly GCF_027406575.1. Lineage (NCBI taxonomy): Eukaryota > Metazoa > Chordata > Mammalia > Primates > Lorisidae > Nycticebus > Nycticebus coucang. The sequence continues at coordinate 56,723,262 of NC_069786.1, forward strand.
GGATTCAAACCCCAGGCTTGCTAGAGAGCCCACTCCCCGCCATGCTTACCAATGCCACAAGTTTGAGCCCCTGCTTTACTGAGTAACTGTCAAATCTATCAGGCTAGGTTTCTGTGGCTTCCTTCCTCTAGTCTAATGGATTCCTTTTCTTTCTTCATTTTAAAGCTTTCTTTGTACCCCAGGCTTCCTGGCATGGCCTCCAAGTTTCCACACATATCTCCACAGCCACCTTGTACTGCACATGGGTCCTGGGTGAGTGTGCTAGGCCACCCTGAGCTCCGTCCCTGCTCCCAGACTACACAAGGTCATACCAGTTGCTCTGGGAAGTCAGCTTTCAGTTGCCTTTTATGATCACAGACACAATAGGACCTGACAGATCTGCCTGCTCACAGGAGAACCGGGCAGTATCACATTTCCAATATTGCCTCTGTGTAATGTTCTGAGACCATTCAGAGCACGGTTATAAAAACACAGTCACGACTCTCCTCAAGGCTGGGCTGTTGATTTTGTTAGGTGAGATCACTTGAGGAATATAAAACGCAGAAGAAAGAGTGGCAACCAGGAAAAACAATAGACGAATATATAGGGTCAAACAAAAGTCACCAAGCAGTAGAACTGCCTGGCTGCTGCCTTCTGCTCAGTTTAAACCTGGAGCTTAAGAGCTTAAGGAATTAATCAATTTCTACTCTTTCCAATTTCTTCCCGATTGTAAACTGTTTACTTGCACAATAACTTTAATTCTGTGTGTGTGTATAAAAGAAGCTAAAATTATAGCCATTAAAAAAATCTGCCAGTAGCCCATATTTCCCTGCCCAGCACATACAACACAATGGTTTTGTCTTCAAAGCACACAACATTTGTATGCCTCAGCTTCGATTTATGCTCAGCTTTTAATGTTATGCAAGACTTTTTCCTGAGTGACTGTGCTGATTCAACACTTTATGGACTCATCAATTTTCCTTTAGAAGCTGTGCCGAGTGTGTAACTCTCTGGGCCAGTTTCTTATTGAAATCAGATGATGCGGGAAGTATCTCACATTTCAGTGATAGGCTGCCCCCTAGTGAAAATTCTCAACTATGCATCCGATCTACAAATTCATTGCTGCAAATACTGCAGAGCTTTCTTGACACAAAGGAGAAATGTCGTCAGTTGCAGAGGATGTGACAGAATGGTGTAATTTAATCCCAGACCTATTTTCTCCACACTTCAGTGTTTTGTAAGATTTTCTTTGATAATTAAAGATTATTCCGTTGTTAAAATACTATCCAGCAGTGCATAATGACAGACTGTACGTACCACAATGGAACTGAAACTTCCCATCACCTAGTGCTGTTGGAGATCCTGTAAGATCACAGTGCAATACATTACTCATTTGTTTGTGTTGACGCAAGTGCAAACAACCCTACTGTGCTGCCAGTTATATAAAAGTGTAGTACAGAGCCTGGCATGGTGACATATGCCTGTCGTTGCAGCTACTTGGGAGGCTAAGGTAGGAAGATCCCTTGAGCCTAGGAGTTTAAGGCTGCAGTAAGCTATAGTCAGGCCGCTGCGTCATTCCAACCTGGGTTATAAAGCAAGACCCCATCTCTCAAAAAAAAAAAAACACACAATATACAATATTTGATATGGCTTTATTACTGGTTTACATACTTACTATTTTTAATTGTTATTTGAGAACATACGCCTATAAAACAACTTCAAACAGGTCCTTAAAGAGGTATTCCAGAAGTATTGTTGTAATGGAAGATGACTGCTCCATGTCTGTTCTTTCCTGAAGAACTTCCAATACGACAGGATGTGGTGGTGGAAGACGGGGATATTGATGATCTGGCTCTGTGTAGGCCTAGGTTAATATGTGGCTTTGTGTCTTGGTTCTCAACCAAAAATTTAAAAAGTAAAAAAAATTTAAAAATAGAAAAAAACTTATAAAGATACAAAAAGAAAAAATATTTTTGTATAGCTGTATAATGTGTGTTTAGAGCTAAGCATTATTTCAAAAGAGTCAAAAAGTTTTTAAAAAATTAAAAAGTTTATAAAGTAAAAGTTAGAGTGAGCTAAGGTTAATTTATTACTGAAGAAAGAAAAATATTTTCTTAGAAATTTAGTATAGCCAATGTATACTGTACATGGTTTTTAAAGTCTACAGTGGTGTGCTGTAATGTCCCGAGCCTTCACATTCACTCACAACTTAGTTACTGACTAACCCAGAGCATCCAGTCCTGCAAGTTCCATTCATGGTAAATGCTCTATACCAGTGCACCATTTTTTATTTTTTATAGCATATGTGTATTTTACTGTGCCTTTTCTATGTTTAAATATGCAAATACTTATCACGTTACAGTTGGCTACAGTGTTCAGTACAATACCATACTATGTAGGTCTGTAGCCTTGGAGCAGTAGACTATACCAGATAACCCAGGTGCGTAGTAGCTACACCATCTAGGTTTGTGTAAGGGCATTCTGTGATGGTGGTCCTCAACCCCAGGCTGTAGACAGGTACCACCCTGTGGCCTATTAAGAACCTGGCTGCAGGTGAGTGAGCATCGTAGCTAATGAGTGAAGCTTCTTCATCTGTATTTACAGCCACCCCGCATTGCTTGCATCATTGCCTGAGCTCTGCCTCCTGTCAGATAAGTGGTGGCATTAGATTCTCAAAGGAGTGCAAACCCTACTGTAAGCTGTGTACATGAGGGATCTAGATTTTATGCTCCTTTTGAGAATCTAAGGCCTGATAATCTGAGATGGAGATGTAATGTACTTTAGTCATGCCGGAATCATCCTCCATGAGTCTGTGAAAAAATCCTTTTCCATGTAACTGGTTTCTGGTGCTAAAGAGGTTGGAGACCACTATTCTATGATGTTCCCATAGAGTGCAAACTATATCACCCAAGGACGTATCTCTCAGAATGTAGCTTGGACGTTAAGCAATACATGACTGTATACACACACAAAATCACAAAAAAAAAAAAAAAAAAAAAACATATTCTTTCCTAAGCTAATAAAAATATCTCCAGGGAATTAAGTGAAAGATGCTGATAACTAGTGCCCTTCCCTAGTGAGCTGTGTGTCTATCCATTTCCACATATTTTATTTGGCTATTTCGTGGTATTTTTTTCCTATCTAGGATGGGATTGTTCACTTTATTTACACAAAGTAAATAATTTTGCCATATCAACGTTCTTAATATTTCAGTGTTCAATGCCTCTTTTTTAATAGACAAAGTTTCATTGTGTTTCCCAAGCTGGAGGGTAGTAGCATGATCGTAGCTCACTGAGACCTTGACTAATGGCTCAATTGATCCTCCCTGAGTAGCTAGGACTACAAGGCATATGCTAATGCTCCCAGCAATTTTTTTGTTTTTGTATTTTTTGTAGGACAGGCTCTCACTATGTTGGCCAGGCTTATTTTGAACTCCTGGCCTCAAGCAATCCTCCTATGTTGGCCTCCCAAAATAACTGGTATTACTGGTCAATGCCTTTATTTTTAGTCAAATATTTGTCCTCATGTAGGTCTATGAAATAACTCACATGTAACATTTTTCATGGTGCCTTCTACAGGAAGACTTGGAAACAGTCATTTTTACTTGGATCTAGTCATTGTTACTATTATAATAGAATTATTCTTTTTAGAGAGAACTTATTTTGAATGTTAAACAAGAATATAGTGTTTTCTTTACTTCTACACTGTTGTCCAGAAGTGAAATAGTTTTCATGACATAGTCTTTCCATAAAAAGTTAATATTTAGAAACTTGAAAACACTGCAAATTTTCCCATCTTTGATATTTTATTTCTTTATCTAGTATCCATCTATCATCAGTAGAAGGGATAGTATGGTGTCTGAATTAGGCTTTGAAAACTTATAGGATTTAAGAGTGAAAAATCAGTGCAGTGAACAATTGTTACCAGGTCTGAGTGTTCAAAAAGTCATTCCTCTTTGCTTCTCTACTGAGTTTTGTACAGATGCTATCCATGATTAGGACCAAAGAGTGCTCTTCACTTTATTTTGGTGGTTCTTCCATGGATTTTAAGCTCCCTAGAATCAAAGTTTTCTTATATAATCATGTACACTAATGAATAACTTCCATTTTGTAGGTAGCTGAGGGCTAATTTGTGTGAAATTCACAGCGCTGTGAGACAGGTATTAGTATATTCACTTTAGAGTTAATAAGACTTGGCTCAGAGAAGTCCTGCCACTTTCCCAAGGATACACAGCTCATTAATGACCACGAGAATTCAAACCTTGACCAGCTGAGGCCAAGTCCCATGCTCATTCTCATCAAGGTTGCTCCATATCTTGCCCTTGGAAATTTTTTATTCCCATGGAACATGCTTATTCCTGTGAATCATGATTCCAGATAAATGAGGTATCCTGGAATTTATAAAGCTGTAAGAGGCCTTCCCCAATCACTACCCCATTACTGGCCAGACCAGCTCCAGAGAGATTAATAATCTTTACACCTCCAAAGACTCCACGACACAGCTTAGTGGTACATTTCACATCTCTCAAATTCCTTTTTATGAATGTCAAGTTTATGAGAGCTTAGTAATTAGATTATTCGTCTATACTCTCACTCTTATAATCTTAGCTTCCATGTTACTGGTTATTGCCTGTTGGAAAAATGAAAGCCATTGGTGCCATTTTCTTCTTTTTGCCGATACATTAGGAGATTGTTTTGTCATCTGCTCCCTAAGTTTAATTCCCTCTGTGAAATATGAATATCTATCTTGATTTTACTTATAGATACCCCTAAAATATGAGGAGTCATTAGTTTTTCATTTCAGATTCCCGAACATTTATTTCTACAATTCCTTATTCTCTCGTCCAAAAAGAAAAAAAAAGCCCCAAACTGGTAGTTATTGTTATAGATAATAACAATTCAGTGTCCTACAGCTACACTTTATAGATTTTGAAAACCAAAATGGAAGTACACTGATTCTTAATAAAATTACTACCATGGTGGTGCTATTACCACCTATAATACCTTATTATTACTACATTTTCAAAACACATTTACACTTCAAAAGAAATTATGAGCATTATGACACTTTCCCAAAAAGGAAGAGAAATAACATTTATTATACATCTATTATGTGCCTGATACTGAATTTGATTCCCTAAAACACTAATTTAAATCACCATAGCACCTTAGGAGGTAAGAATTCTTATCCCCATTTTATAGATGATGAGTCTCAAATGGAAGAAATGAGGTGACTTGTCCAAGGTCACATTTCATAAGCGACTATGCAAAAACTTAAATCAGCCAGACATGGTGGCTCACCTCTGTAATCCCAGCACTGTGGGAGGCTGAGGAGGAAGACTCAGAGTTCGAGACTCACCTAAGTGAGAGTGAGACCTCAACTCATGAAAAAAATGGAAAAACCCAGCAGGGCACCGCAGTGAGTGCCTATAATCCCAGCAGCTTCCAGAGGCTGAGGCAGCAGAATGCCCACAGCCTGAGTCTGAGGTTGCAGTGAGCTATGATGCCATTGCACTGCACTCAGGGGCATAGGGTGGGACTCTGTCTCAACAACAACAAAAACAAAAAACGAAGAAATAAAAATGAAAAATAAGCAAGGAAATAAAATTTAAATAAACAACTTAAATCAAGGCCTATCTTGTTCCCATGATATCTTTTTTTTTTCCCTTCTTTTCGAGAATAGAAATGACAGTGAGATTTTGGTAGCCTTTCAGAAAATGTTAAAAGGACTGTTTTTTTGAAAAGGGATTAGAATTTTCCTTTATAAGTCCTACAGGTACTATTTATATCAAGGCGTAAATATAATAGGAGGCAGATTTGGGCTCAATATTAGAATATGATGAGGATCCCTGAGACGGAAACACCCAGCAAGTTCTGAAATTGATGAAAACAAACCAGTCACACACAAAGCTGGCTGTCTGAGAGCTGGTAGGACTGCCTTCTGATGAGAACCTCCTCAGAGGCCCTACACCCCAGCAGCAGCAGAAGGGGTAACAGAGATTGCACCATGATGTTCGGCAGAGAGGCTAAGGCAGTTGCACAGATACCTAGTGCCCCCATAGAGACAAGAGGACAACCCAATGCCTGCCCCCAAGGCCAAGCATTTGAACACAACTGAGAGAGGGCCGCAAAGATTCCAGGAGCCTCACAGTGAGAATGAAGGGAGAGCCCTGCCTCTGCCAGGAGTAATCCGTGTTGTTCACAGACTCCCAGGGGTAGCTGAGACTCTTGCAGGGCATCCACAAGGTTAAAACTATTTTCATATTATAATAATACTAAGATGTCATTTGCAATGACACAAAAGCAACAGTGAGTTAAACTGCTGATGGCTGAGCATGAATCAAGTGACACCAAATTGTACTAATTTTCATTATATCTTTTATCACCACACACTCATGTTAAAAAAGAAATGTTGTTTGACTTAGGAATGTCTTTGATGATACAGTACAAATTAAAATTTTATCAAATCTCTTGAGTGCATTTTTAATATTCCATGTGATGAAATGGATAGTACGTAGAAAGCACATCTGCTGCCCCAAAGTTGCATCAAGAAACAGCAGGCATGCAATTGACTGCAAGCTGAATGAGCTGCCTTGCTCCCAGACATCATTTTTATGCCCATAAAAGACTGAAAGACAGACCACAGTTATTAAACTTGAGTATTGGCAGACTTGATATTTTTCAGAATTTTCTCAAAAATAAAAATAGACCTAGTACATCAAAGGAAAAACAATTGACACAATTTGTTTCCCATAACAATCATTGCTTTCAAGTAAAAATCAGAATTTTGAAAACTTATCTCCACCATGGTGAACTTGATAGCTTTCCAGGCCTTAAAGGCTTTCTCATGAAATGCGCATAGATGATGATATAAATGAACGTGAATTTTGATGTTATGTGATGAAGTGTTTCAGCACTTGGGAGATCTGCATAACTGAGTGAACCAATATTCCAAACAACCAATGCATGATGTTAGGAAGTCATGCATGAGTAAAAAATTCCATCCTAAGTACAAAGTAAACCAATGGGTTTTAACATGACAGATTTTTAAATGTTTACTGCTATGGTTTTGGCTTTAATTTCAGCTAACATTTAAGAAACTACCACTTGTTAAGTTTTGGTATAGTATTAAACAAGAATATGACAGTAAATGAAAAGGCTATTAAGTGCTCCTCTCATTTCCAACTATATATCTGTATCAGGCCAGGTGGGTTTTTATATGCTTCAACCAAAACAGCATATCACAACAGATTGAAGGCAGATATGAGAATTTAGCTGTTTTCTATTAAGCTAGATACTAAAGAGATTTGCCAGAAGTGTTCTATAAAAATCTACTGTTAACATTAATTTTTATTTTGAAAATTTGGTCACTTTCATAAACATTTATATTAACATGTAATAGTTTTTACTTTTTGAATAAATATTTTAAAATTATGTTTCTATTTCCAATGATAGATATTAACAGACATAATACACAAATAAACTATTAGGATCTTAATAATTTTTAAGAGTATAAACAGCTCCTGAGCCCCAAAAATTTAAGAACTGCTGGTCTAGGCTAATCTGAGATAAATGGGAACTTGAACCCCGTAGTGGGTAACATCCTGAAAAGTAGCCTTACCCAGTAATCAGGCAGGACTGTGTGCCACCGTGGGTGCCAATACATGGCATTTCTCCAGGACCAGACACTTCCCTGAAGCCTAATATTGCACATGCATGCATAGCCTTAAAGACTGCCACCAGGCTGAAATGGCTGAGTTTAAAATCTGAAATGACTAAGAAATGTGGACTTGACTAGATTCATTTTTCTGTCATGATGTAGAATGTGGGCATAAGAGAGATGTTCCTGTTTAATTATTGAGAGACAAAGTTAGTTTGCTAGCAGGCTCACTTCATAGCTTTAAAACATCTTGCCCACTAGAATCACCAGCAACTCCCAAGCAGAACGCAAATGACTCCTGGGTGGAAGTGATGTTGGAGCTTGTTGGCTGAGGGAAATGTATCACTATAAGGACTCAAAGTCCTTTCCCATACCTTCAGAATTCTATCTCATCTTTTGTATGATGTTACCAAAAACCCTACCAAATAGTAAGACAGATATGATTATTCCCATAGAAAGAGAGAGAGCGCACGCGTTAAGACCCAGGAGACACAAGTGTGCCAGAGATAGCCAAGGAGGCAGATCCACTAAAGTCCCCATTAATTAAACAGAAAATGTGTGATCAGCTGGGGACTACAAAGCCTGTGAAGTAATTAAATTCTCTCTCACTTCAGCTGAACAAATGTTCACTCCATACTTATCAAGAACAGATAGAATATTAAGATAAACCAGGCTGGTCTCCACCCTCCAGAGACTGTCAGTTCAGGTTGGATGGAGGGTATGCACCACTAAACGTGGAATAATGTGCTATAGGAACACAGGGCAAAGAGAAATTAATTTTGACATTAAGAGTCCCACATAAGTTCTCCCAGTCAAGGCCAACCCACAGTTCTGAGTCAAACAGAAACAAGCAATCACTGCTCCATAAGCCTCCTCCCAGTGGTGAGGCTGGACACTGACTTGGTTTTAAGACTCACACCAGTTCTCATGGAACTTAGCAGAACACAGATCCTTCTACTCTGCGTCCCTGGGGGGCCCTCCACAGACCTTCACTGCAACCATCATTCATAGCCTGCAATGACATCGGTGCCCAGAGTAATTGGTACAAGTGGTTATTTTTCTTCACATACTCATGAGGCTTGGCAGGAAGGCAATGTATTTTGCATGGGGAAATAACAGTTTGTTAGACCAAACTGCCCCAGCAGTACGTCTATTTTCTAGGAGGGCTCCAGGCTTTGTGACCTTGCCTGCTGAGCAGAGTGCATTCTTTTCCTAGGATGAGTCACTATTTCCCAAGTTGATCTCTCTACACTCACCAAGGGTAACCAGCTGCTTTGTACTCTGAAAATATGCCTCCTGGCTGCTTGTCCCACCCAAAGATTGCTATTCTGCTGCCTTCCCAAACGCAATTAATAGTAAAGCTGTGAGTGTCATAGATGACTGATTGTATTAAGCTTCATGTTTGGGTCCTAGACACAGTAAATAAATCACAGATTTTTCTTTTGTTCACTAAAGCATAATTTGTTTTAGGAACTTCAGTCATATGAAAAAATATATATATTTTGCAGCAGCTGTTATATTTTATATGTTGATTCACCCCACCCACCCACCCACTCATGGCACTATCCCCTGCCCTTTGTGGAGGAAGGGGAGGAAAAACACACTTGTGTATTGGTACCATAGTGAAATAAAAAACATACTTCCATGGCTAATAGTATACCAGAGAAGCACTATATACATTTGACAATAAAATAAAAAACACACTCACCTTCGTATTTGTCTTCTAATGAATTTTGATTCTTCAGAGGTGTGAACTAGGGTTTAGTAAATGGAAAAAAAAGAACTTCTAAAAATAGAGCCCTCTTTGTTCAGATGTGTAAGAATCTAAATGGTTTATATAGAATGCTATATACTGATTATATCACTTTGAAGATTATGTGATGCCATAAAGCCATTAAATGCATTCTGATTTCTTTAGGTTCAGTTTGGTGCTAAAAATAACCTCTAATTTTGCAGATTGTGATGAAGCAATGCTATCAAAATTAAATTATATAGATGATCTATAATTGAATACTTGGTTCCAACCCAGAGAGAAGTAGTCCAAAAAGACTGAGATAAATGACAATTCTGTGAGTGTGATGAGATCCTCATCCTGTGGATGGACTATACGAAAAATTATGGGTCTTCTTCCTCTGGGCTGAGGACCCACCACACACATCTTCTCAGAGCACCAATGAGCAAAATGTCAGAGGTAGAGAACTCTGTTGGGAGGATCTGGAGTACTAATTCACTTATGGGAGCTCTGCCAGGGTATAGACCATGTTTGTACTGTTCATCACTTTATCTCTAGTGCGTAGCGTAATTGTTTGTAGGAGTTGCTTACTTATTATCAAGTGAATGAAGGAAAAGAATAATTTAAATGACAAGGCAACAAATTGAAGCAGGTCATTGGATCCGTGGTCCCAGAAAAGCAGGAGGTTAGGCAGGCAGGATACTGTTGGGTTCTGATCTATAGAGATAAAGGAGTGATAAACTTATGCTGGCTCTCCTTGACTCTCAAAAGCCAAATCTGTACATTTTTCCCCAATGCTGCATTCAGTGACTTTAAGCCGGTAGCTTAAAATTGGCCATGGTGGGAGTATTTGCTCCACAGAAATTGGAAAATGCCATAAATCAGACTGGTTATTTCTTTGAGAGCCAGTTTTTTGTTTGCTTGTTTTTGTTTTTAAGAAAGCCACACAACTAGCATAGCTACCAAACTTAACCAAAATGAGGAGGAAAGAGCTAGGCCAGAAAGCTTGAAGAATGGATTTTCTATCCTCCTTACATGATAGCTAAAGAGCTTCTGATATATAACTGAGAAATCTAGACTTATGAGAAGGTACCAAATACCTTCACAAATCCTGTTTTTCTTTTCCATCGACCATGGAAACTCACAATTTCAAATGTTGAATTTGGACCATAGCTCCCTTTCTGGCCTAAATTTAATGGCTTAGTCATTAACTGAAAAAATATTTATTGAGTATGCACTATGCACTGGGGAATAAAAAACTACCATAGATCAGTTGCAAATTACCTCCACCTCACCCTATATCTCTGTCCATTATAATGTGACATTCCAGCTTCCCCATCCAAGGATTATGTTTATTTTCCAATTCCTTAAATCTGAACTAGTTTTGCAATTTGTGCTGACCAACTGAATGGAGATGAAGTGAGTGTGCCAATTCTGTGCTTAGGTCTCCAAAGGCTTTGTTCTCTCTCTCTCTCTCTTTTTTCTTTTGTTTTGTTTTGAGACAGAGTCTCACTCTGTGACCTTGGTGGTGTCATCACAGTTCACAGCAACGTCAAACTCTTGGGCTCAAGTGATCCTCATGCCTCAACTTCCCAGTAACTGGGACTACAGACACCTGCCACAATACCTGGATAATTTTTCTATTTTTAGTAGAGATGGGGTCTCACTCTTCCTTAGGCTGGTGTCAAACCCCTGAGCTCAAGCAATCCACCCAGCTCACCCTCCCAGAGTGTTAGGATTACAGGTGAGGAGAGCCTCCAGACCAGTTGCCTTTGCTCTCCTAACCTCTGTGTCTGCCTTGCAAATAATCCCAGGGTAGCCTGATGGAGAATGAGAGACCACATGAAGAATCAAGTCATCCCAGCCAAAGTTAGTGGAGATCCTCCAACTCCCTATTGACCCCACAGCTAACTACAGACACATGAATGAGCCCATCTGAGATCAGTGAGACTCTCCCAGATCAATAGCACTGAGTCTGGCCAACTGGGTTGATTCTTGTGAAATAATAAATAGCCAGTTAAAAAAAAATAATTTACTGAGGTAAAATGACCCATTTTAAAAGAAAAAATTCAGTGGTATTTAGTTCATTCACAATGTTGGGCAACCATCACCTCTTTCTAGTTCTGAAATAGTTCCCTTGTGACAGAAGGAAACCCTGTACCCATTAAGCAATTTCTCCCTATTTCCCAATTCCCCCAAGCCAAAACAACCACCAGTCTATGTTCTGTCCCTAAAGATGTATGTATCTATTTCAGATATTTCATTTAAATGAAATCATGAAATATGTGACCATTGGTATCTGGCTTCTTCCACTTAACATAATGTTTTTAAGGTTTATCTATACTATAACATGTATCAGTACTTTATTCCTCCTTGTAGCCTAGTAATTGCTCATTGTGTATGTAAATAAGCACATTTCATTGTATTGTACTTCACTTTATTACACTTCAAAGATATCATATTTCTTTACAAATTCAAAGTATGTGGCAACCCTATGTTGAGCAATTCCATTGGTACCATTTTTCCAAGAGCATATGTACACTTTATGCCTGTGTCACATTTTTTAAATTATTTCAATATTTCAAACTTTGTTATTATTATATCTTTTATGATGATTTGTGATCAGTAATCTTTGATGTTTCCATTGTAATTATTTTGGGGTACTAAAACTGCACCCGTATGAGACTCCAAACTTAATACATGTTGTATGTGTTTCAATGGATCCACCCCTGTCTCTTTCTCTCTTCAAACCTCCCTATTCTGAGACATAGAATATTGAAATTAGGCCAGTTAATAACCGTACAATGGCCTCTACATGTTCATGTGAAAGGAAGAGTCAAATGTCTCTTATTTTAAATCAAAAGCTAGAAATGACTGTTTAGTGAGGAAGGTACCAGTTAGCTAAGTTGTGAATGCAAAGGAAGTTCAAAGTGCTACTCTAGTGAACACATGAATGATAAGAAAGCAAAATAACTGTATTGTTGGTATGGAAAGTATTAGTGGTCTAGATAGATGATCATAGAAACCACAACATTCCCTAATCCAGACCAAGGTCCTAATTCCTTACAATTCTATGATGGCTAAGAGAGATGAGGAAGCTGCAAAAGAAAAATTTGAAGCTAGTAGAGTTTAGCTCATGTGGTCAAAGGAAAGAAGCCATTTCCATAAAATAAAAGTGCAAGGAGAAGTAGCAAGTGCTAAGTTGCAGTAAGTTCTCCAGAAGATCTAGCTAACAGCATTGACTAGAGTGGCTACACTAAAATGATTTTCAGTATATATATGAGACAGGCTTATATTGGAAGATGATGCCATCTAGAACTTTCATAGCTAGAGTCATTGTCTGGCTTCAAGGCTTCAAAGCTTCAAAAGACCGGCTGACTCTCTTGTAGGGGCTAATGCAGCTGGTGTCTTTCAGTTGAAGCCAATGTGCATTTGCCATTCTGAAAATGCCAGGGCTTTTAAGAAATATGCCAAATCTACTCTGCCTGTGCTCTAGAAATAGAAAAACAAAGCTTAGATAATAGCATATTTGCTTATAGCATGATTTACTAAATATTTTAAGCCCATATTTGAGACCTGTTGTTCAGCAAAAAAGCTTTCTTTCAAGATATTATTGCTCATTAACAATGCAGCTAGTTACCTAAGAGTTCTCACAGAGTTGTTCAATGAAATTAATGTTGCTTTCATGTCTGCTAGCACAATAGCCATTCTCCAGCCCATAGATCAAGGAGTGATTTTGACTTTCAAGTCTTATTAAGAAACATTTTGTAAGGGTTATATCTGCTATAGATAGTAATTCTTTTGATGGATCTGGGAAAACTAAATTGAAAACCTTCTAGAAAGTGTTGACTACTCTACATGCCCTTTTGCACATTTATGATTAATGAAAGGAGGTCAAAAATGCCAACACTAACAGGAGTTTGGATGAAGTGGATTCCAACTCTTATGGATGACTTTGAGGAGTTCAAGACTTCAGTGGAGGAAGTCACTGCAGATGTGGTGAAAATAAGAATCAAACTGCAGTTAGAAGTGGAGCCTGAAGATGTCAGTGAATTGCTGCAGTCTCATAATTAAACTTGAACAAATGAGGAGTTGCTTCTTAAGGTTGAGCAAATAAGTTTACTGAGATGGAAATCTATTCCTAGTGAAGATGCTGTGAATGTTGCTGAAATTACAAGAGAAGATTTAAAGCATTACTTAAACTTAATCAATAAAGCAGCTGCAGGGTTTGAGAGCATTGACTTCAGTTTTAAAACAAGTTCTATTGTGGGTAAAATGCTATCAAACAGCATTACATCTTGCTGAGAAATTTTTCATGAAAGGAAAAATCAATTGGTACAGCAAACTTCATTATTTTAATAAATGTAAGAAATTGCCACAGCCACCCCAACCTTCAGCAAACACCACCCTGATCATTCATCAGCCCTAATCAACCTTCCACCAAAAAGGCTGAAGCCTCAAATGATTGTTAACATTTTTTAGCAATAAAAAAATTGTAATTAAGATGCATATATTTTTTTCAGTTCGGCGCCTATAGCTCAGTGGCTAGGGCGCCAGCCACATACACCAGGGTAGGCGGGTTCAAACTCAGCCCAGGCCTGCTAAACAAAGACAACTGCAACAAAAAAATAGCCAGGCATTGTGGCAGGCGCTTGTAGTCCTAGCTACTTGGGAGGATGAGGCAAGAGAATCGCTTAAGCTGAAGAGTTTGAGGTTGCTGTGAGCTGTGACGCCATGGTACTCTACCGAGGGTGACATAGTGAGACTCTAAAAAAAAAAAAAAGAAGAAGAAGAAGAAGAAAAAGTATATTTTTTTAGTCATAATGCTATTGCACTCTTTATACATAGTTTAAACTTTTATATGCACTGAGAAACCAAAACAATGTGTAACTTGCTTTATTGTGATATGTGGTTTATTATGGTGGTTTAGAACTAAACCTGCAATATCTCCAAGATACGCCAGTCAGTCAGAATTTGTTTATCCATTCATCTATTGGTGGATATTTGGGCTGTTTCTATTTCTTGGTTTTTATGAATAATGTTGCTATAGTGTGCATATGTACTTGTTTGAGTACCTATTTTCAATTCCTTTGGGTATATACCTATGAGTAAAATTGTAGAGTCATATGATAATTCCACATTTAACTTTCAGAGAAAATATCGGTTTTTCAAAGGAGCTGAATCATTTTACATTCCCATGAGCAATATATGAGGGCTCCAGTTTTTCCACATCCTCACCAACACTTACTATTTTCTGGGTTTTTGTTTTTGTTTTTTATAATAGCCTTCCTAGTGGGTATGAGGTAGTACTACACTACGGTTTTGATTTGTATCTTACTAATGGCTAATGACATTGAGCATCTTGTCACACTACAATTAATGTTTTAAGTTACTGAATTTTGAAGTCATTATGTAGCATTACCTCACTGACAAGAAAAGGCAAGCAAAATTAAATGACCCTGTACTTATGATGCTAACAGTCTAGTCTGAATGAAAGACTATGATAATTGTTCAAGTGCAAGTAAAGATTTTTTTGTATTATTAAATCATAGCTGTGTACATTAATGTGATCATGGGGCAACATACACTGGTTTTATAGACCATTTGACATATTTTCATCACACTGGTTAACACAGCCTTCTTGGCATTTTCTTAGTTATTGTGCTAAGACATTTATATTCTACACTAAATAAGCTTCACATATACCCTTGTAAGATGCACTGCAGGTGTAATCCCACCAATCACCCTCCCTCCGCCCATCCTCCCCCCTCCTTCCCTTCCTTCACCCTCCTCCCCCTATTCTTAGGTTATAACTGGGTTATAGCTTTCATATGAAAGTCATAAATTAGTTTCATAGTAGGGCTGAGTACATTGGATACTTTTTCTTCCATTCTTGAGATACTTTACTAAGAAGAATATGTTCCAGCTTCATCCATGTAAACGTGAAAGAGGTAAAGTCTCCATCTTTCTTTAAGGCTGCATAATATTCCATGGTGTACATATACCAGAATTTATTAATCCATTCATGAATCGATGGGCATTTGGGCTTTTTCCAACTTAGCAATTATGAATTGGGCTACAATAAACATTCTGGTACAAATACCTTTGTTATAATATGATTTTTGGTCTTCTGGGTATATACTAGTAGAGGAATTATAGGATTGAATGGCAGGTCTATTTTTAGATCTCTAAGTGTTCTCCAAACATCTTTCCAAAAGGAATGCTTTAGAAACATTCCCACCAGCAGTGTAGAAGTGTTCCCTTTTCTCCACATACACGCCAACATCTCTGGTCTTGGGATTTTGTGATATGGGCTAATCTTACTGAGTTTGATGATATTTCAAAGTAGTTTTGATTTGCATTTCTCTGATGATTAAGGATGATGAGCATTTTTTCATATGTCTGTATGCCATGCACCTGTCTTCTTCAGAGAAGTTTCTCTTCAAGTCCCTTGCCCAGCCTGCAATGGGATCACTTGTTCTTTTCTTGCTTATATGCTTGAGTTCTCTGTGGATTCTGGTTATTAAAACTTTGTTGGAGACATAACCTACAAATATTTTCTCCAATTGTGAGGTCTGTCTGTTTGCTTTACCTACTGTTTTCTTGGTTGTGCAGAAGCTATTTAGTTTGATCAGGTCCCAGTGGCGTATTTGTGAAGCTGCTTCAATTGCCCGGGGGGTCCTCCTCATAAAATACTCACCCAGACCGATTTCTTCAAGGGTTTTCCCTGCACTCTCTTCTAGTATTTTTATAGTTTCATGTCTTAAGTTTAAATCTTTAATCCAGTGAGAGTCTATCTTAGTAAATGGTGAAAGGTGTATGTCCAGTTTCAGTCTTCTACAGGTTGCCAGCCAGTTCACCCAGCACCATTTGTTAAATAGGGAATCTTTTCCCCACTGAATGTTTTTCATTGTCTTATCAAAGATCAAATAACAGTAAGTAGCTGGGTTCATCCTTGGTTCTCTATTCTGTTCCAAACATCTACCTCTCTGTTTTTGTGCCAGTACCATGCTGTTTTGATCACTATTGATTTATAGTATCGTCTGAGGTCCAGTCGCGTGATTCCTCCTGCTTTGTTTTTATTTCTGAGTAATGTCTTGGCTATTTGAGGTTTTTTATGATTCCATATAAAACAAAGTATTATTTTTTTCAAGATCTTTAAAGTATGACAGTGGAGCTTTAATGGGGATTGCATTAAACTTGTATATTGCTTTGGGTAGTATAGACATTTTAACAATGTTGATTCTTCCCAGCCATGAGCATAGTATGTTTTTCCATTTGTTAACATTTTCAGCTATTTCAATTCTTAGAGTTTCATAGTTCTCTTTAAAGAGATCTCTCATGTCCTTTGTTAGATAAACTCCCAAATATTTCATCATCTTTGGCACTACTGTGAATGAAATAGAGTCCTTAACTATTTTTTCAGCTTGACTATTGTTGGTATATATAAAGGCTACCAATTTGTGAATGTTGATTTTGTAACCTGAGACGCTGCTGTATTCCTTGATCACTTCTAAGAGTTTTGTAGTACAATCCCTGGTGTTTTCCAGATATACAATCATATCATCTGCGAAGAGCGAAAGTTTGATCTCTTCTGACCCTATATGGATATCCTTGATCGCCTTTTCTTCCCGAACTGTGTGGCTAAAACTTCCATTACAATGTTAAAGAGCTGTGGAGGCAATGGGCAGCCTTGTCTGGTTCCTGATCTGAGTGGAAATGATTTCAATTTAACTCCATTCAATACAAAATTGGCTGTGGGTTTGCTGTAGATGGCCTCTATCAGTTTAAGAAATGTCTCTTCTATACCAATTTTCTTAAGTGTTCTGAACATGAAGAGATGCTGAATATTATGAAAAGCTTTTTTTGTATCAATTGAGAGAATCATTTGGTCTTTGTTTTTTAATTTATATGCTGAATTATATTTATATATTTATGTATATTGAGCCATCTTTGAGACCCTGGGATAAAACTGACTTGCTCATGATGTATAATTTGTTTGACGTGTTGCTGGATTCTGTTTGTTAGGATCTTGTTGAATATTTTTGCATCTATGTTCATTAATGATATTGGTCTATAATTTTCTTTTCTTGTTGGTTTTTTTCCTGGTTTGGGGATCAGGGTGATGTTTGCTTCATAGAACGTGTTGGGTACTATTCCTTCTTTTTCTTTTGGAAGAGGTTTAGTAGTATAGGTACTAGTTCTTCTTTAAACGTTTGGTAGAATTCTGACATAAAGCCATCTGGTCCTAAGCTTTTCTTTTTAGGGAGATTTTGTATGGTTGATGCTATTTCAGAACTTGATATAGTCCTATTCAACATTTCCACTTCATTCTGGCTAAGTCTTGGTAGGTGGCATACTTCCAGGTATTGGTTGATTTCTTTCAGATTTTCATATTTCTGAGAGTAGAGTTTCTTGTAGTATTCGTTAAGGATTTTTTGAATATCTGAGGGGTCTGTTGTTATTTCATCGTTACCATTTCTGATTGATGAAATTAGAGATTTTACTCTTTTTTTCCTGGTTAGGTTGGCCAAAGGTTTATCTATTTTTTGATCTTTTCAAAAAAACAACTTTTGGATTTATTGATCATTGTATAATACTTTTGTTTTCAATTTTGTTTAGTTCTGCTCTGATTTTGGTTATTTCTTTTCTTTGCTGGGTTTGTGGTTGGAATGTTCTTCCTTTTCCAGTTGCTTGAGAAGTCCCATTAAGTTATTAACGTCCTCTCTTTCCATTTTCTTGAGGAAGGCTTTCAGTGCTGTCAATTTCCCTCTTAGGACTGTGTTTGCTGTATCCCAGAGGTTCTGGTAATTCGTGTCTTGATTGTTGTTTTGTTCCAAAAATTTGGTGATTTCTTTCTTAATCTCATCTATAACCCATCTATCCTTCAGCATAAGGTTGTTTAGCTTCCATGATTTTGTATGGGTATGCAGGTTCCTGTTGTTATTGAGTTCAACTTTTATTCCATGATGGTCTGAGAAGATGCAAGGAATAATTTCTATTTTTTTAAATTTGCTGTGGTTAGATTTGTGGCTTAGGATGTGGTCAATTTTGGAGTATGGGCTGATGAGAAGAATGGTATTCAGTTTTGTTGGGATGAAATGTTCTGTAGATGTCTGTTAAATCCAGATGTTGAAAAGTTGAATTTAAATCTAAAAGTTCTTTTCTTAGCTTCTTTTTGGAGAATCTATCCAGCACTGCTAAAGGGGTGTTAAAATCTCCAACTACTATGGAACTAAAGGAAATCGAGTTGCTCACATCTGTTAGAGTTTCTCTTATAAATTGAGGTGCGTTCTGGTTGGCTGCATAAATACTAAAAATTGAGATCTCATCATATTGAGTATTACCTTTAACAAATATGAAGTGTCCATCCTTATCCTTCCTTATTTCAGTTGGTTTAAAGCCTATTGCGTCTGCGAACAGGATTACAACACCTGCTTTTTTCTGCTTTCCATTTGCCTGGAATATAGATGACCATACCTTCACCTTGAGTCTGTATTTGTCTTTTAATGTAAGATGCGATTCTTGTATGCAACAGATATCTGGCTTGAGATTTTGTATCCAGTCAGCCAACCTGTGCCTCTTTAGAGGACAGTTCAAACCATTCACATTAATTGAGAATATTGATAAGCCTTTCGAAAGTCCAGTGGACATTTTTAATCCTTTTGTGACTGTGGAAGTTGGAATTTGATCAAAATTTTCTGGGTGGGTTTACTTTTGTGATGGAGGATTATGCTGGTCTTTATGGAGGATAGGTCTGAGAATATCGTGGAGAGCTTGTTTACTTATGGCAAATTTCTTCAACATGTGACTGTCATTGAAATATTCAATTTCTCCATCATAAATGAAACTCGGTTTAGCTGGGTACAGGATCCTGGGTTGAAAGTTATTTTGTTTTAGGAGATTAAAAGTTGATGACCATCCTCTTCTAGCTTGAAAGGTTTCAGCAGAGAGATCTGCAGTTATTCTAATATTCTTGCCCTTGTAGGTGATGGTTTTCTTTCATCTGGCAGCTTTCAGAATTTTCTCCTTCATATTAACTTTAGTGAAATTGATTAAGATGTGTCTGGGGGGTGTCTTATTGGGGTTGAGTCATGCTGGAGTTCTGAAACTGTCTGCTATCTGAATTTCAGAATCCCTTGGCATTTCTGGAAAGTTCTCCTTCATAATCTCATGGAGAAGAGACTCTGTTCCTTATGAAGGCACTTCATCGCTTTTGGGGATCCCTATAAGATGAATATTGGTTTTCTTCAAATTATTCGAGAGCTCTCTGAGAGAGTGGTCTATTTTTGCCCTCCATTTCTCTTCCTCTTTCAGAGTCTGGGAGCGTTCGAAAGCTGTGTCTTCAATGTTGGAAATCCTTTCTTCTGCCTGCTCCATTCTATTACTGAGGGATTCTACTGTGTTTCTCAGATCTTTAAGGGCTGCAACTTCTTGTCTCAATGTGTCAAAGTCTTTGGTCATTTGCACTTTGAATTCGTTGGATTCTTGAGATATCTTTTGGGTTACTGCTTGGAATTCTAATTCGATCTTATTTGCTATCCAGATTCTGAATTCGATTTCTGACATCTTAGCTATTTGTTTGTGCATGGGATCTTGTGCCGTGTCTGCCCCATTGATCCTTGGGGGAATTGATCTACTCTGATTATTCATATTGCCAGAGTTTTTCTGTTGATTTTGCCTCAGGATTGTTTTTCGCCATTGCCTCTGGCCACCCTCAAAATTGGGGAGGTGTCTCTCCAAGATTAGACCCCAGTGGGATCACTATATTGTTGCTGGATCTTTGTAGGGGGTGACTCTGTATAGTTCCTCTGGGGATGCCCCAGCCAGGGAGTTCTGGTTGTGGAAGCAGCTACAGTGTGAAACCCCCAGATCCAGCAACAGGGCGGGAGGTGGTGCGCATGGTTCTGGGAGTGCCTGGTGCTCAGTGACTTTGGCATAGAGCACTCAGGATCCAGCAGTCTCTGGCCAGGAGAAGAGTTCTGCACAGAGGCGGGGAGGGCTCCAGAGGGCACGTGGCTACCAGTATACCTGGTCAGACGAGCGGGCCAGTGGAGGCAGGGAGGAAGGATGCTAGGTTGCACGGCTCCTGCAGTTTTTGGTCAGAGCATGAGGAAGCCCAGCGGGCGCAGGTCGTAGGTCTGGGGTTGCGGAGCAGCTCTTATGGAGGTCAGGGTGGTGCCAAGCCCAGGAGTTTGAGGTTGCTATGAGCTGTGATGCCAGGGCACTCTACCCAGGGCAACATCCCAGGGCTCCAGTGTGACAAAGGCAATCTCACTCTGCCCCTAAGGGTTAAGGCTGTTAGGCAGCTCAGTCCCCACTTTAGGCTGCTCAGTCACTAGGTTGCTAGCTCCCGACCGATCCTTGCTCTGGGACCCTGAGGGCGGAGCTTGCCTGGGTAGTTCTCTCATAATGGCTCCCTGCGGCCCAGCTCAGCGGCTCAGTCTGGGGCCCTAGACAATGCCCAACGTTCTCCGCACTCTTGCTCAAGCTCTCCCTAAGGCAGTTCAACTGAGTGCCTAGTCCAAAAACACCAAAACAGTTCACAGGTAAGGCCTTTCCAGTTTGCAGTCTCACTGCTGCTTGTACTTATGGTTGCTGGAGGGATTAGGTCGATCAAACACACACAACCACTTGCCAGTTTCCACTGTTTTTGTCCTCCTCTTGGGGTCCAGAAGTCCCTTGCTGACTCACTCTTCAGTGCATCTGTCTTCATCTGAAATGGGACCATACTGGACACCTATTGCACACTGGGTGCCCGATGTCCATTTACCCTACTCGGATTAACTGCTTCCACTTTTCCACATAGAGAGCTAGTCCTCTATTGGTCTCACTTCTCATGGTCCTAGAGCAGAAACCTGAAGTGACCATTCTTATCCTTCCTTACTTTTGTTGGTTTCAAGTCTATTGCATCTGCAAATAGAATTGCAACATCTGCTTTTTTCTGATTTCCATTTGCCTGAAATATGGACTACCATCCTTTCACCTTAGTCTATATTTATCTTTTAAGATTAGATGAGATTCTTGTATGTAGCAAATATCTCACCTGAGTTTTTGTATCCAGTCAGCCAACCTGTGCCTCTTTAGAGGACAGTTTGAGCCGTTCACATTAATAGAGAATATAGGTAAGTCTGGTAAAATTTTGGGTATTGAGTTTTTTGAAGTCCAGTGGACATTTTTAATCGTTTTGCCACTGTGGAAGTTAGAGTTTGATCAAAAGTTTCTGAGTGAGTTTACTTTTGTGGTAGAGGATTGGGCTGGTCATTATGGAGGATAGGTCTGAGAATATCCCGAAGAGCTGGTTTGGTTATGACAAATTTCCTCAACATGTGAATGTCATTAAAGTATTTAATTTCTCCATCATAAATAAAACTGAGTTTAGCTGGATACAGGATCCGGGGTTGAAAGTTATTTTGTTTCATGAGATTAAAAGTAGATGACTACCCTCTTCTGGCTTGAAACGTTTCAGCAGAGAGATCTGCAGTCATTCTAATATTCTTCCCTTTGTAGGTAATGGTTTTCTTACATCTGGTTGCTTGCAGAATTTTCTCCTTCATATTAACTTTAGTGAAGTTAATTATGATGTGCCCGGGGGATGTCTTATTTGACTTGAGTCATGCTAGTGTTCTGAAACTGTCTGCTATCTGAATTTCAGAATCTCTTGGCATGTCTAAAAATTCTCTTTCATAATTTCATGGAGAAGGGCTTCTGTGCCTTGCGAGGCCACTTCATCACTTTCAGAGATTCCAATGAGGCCGATATTAGCCTTCTTCGAATTATCCCAGAGCTTTCTGAGAGCATGATTCATTTTTGCTCTTCATTTCTCTTCCTTCCTCTTTGAGAGTTTGGAAGTGTTCAAAAGCTTTGTCTTCAATGTCAGAAATCCTTTCTTCTGCTTGCTCCACTCTGTTACTGAGGGATTCTACTGTATTTTCAGATCTTTGAGGACTGCAAATTCTTGCTTCAATGTGTGAAAATCTTTGGTGGTTTTGTCTTTAAATTCGCTGAATCCTTGAGACAACTTTTGAATTTCTCCTCGAATTTCTAATTCCAACTTTTGAATTGCTCCTCAAATTTCTAATTCCAAATTTTCCTCCATTCTATTAATCTTGTTTGCAATCCAAATTCTGAATTCAATTTCTGTCATCTTGGCTATCTGTTTATGTATGGGATCTTCAGTTACATCCACCATATCATTCTTTGAGGGGTTAGGGGGGTTGATTTACTTTGGTTATTCATGTTACCAGAGTTTTTCCACTGATTCTGCCCCATGATTATTTTACACCAGTTGACTTTTTCCCTGGAGCTTTGCTGTGGACCAGTACAGTGCTACGGCCTGAGAAACTGGGGACTGTTTGGTGTGATGGGGCTAAGTGGCTCTGTCTTGTTTTCAGCTGGTCTCTGTTAGACCCTAGTGAAACAGTTACTCTGGGTTGAAGTCTCAGCTGTGGAGAAATACCAGGAACTAAGTCACCCTGCCCCTCACAGGCAACAATTGGAAAAGAAAAATCAAACTTTTGTACAACCACACACCCAGGGCACCACTCGGATAGTCCTTGGGTGATTGGCTCAGTTCAAAAGGTCCAAATCAATTGTCTCAGTCAGCACCTGTCTCAGGTGAGAGAGTTTAAAAGGTCTCTGGCAACTAGATCACAGGAGTCTGCTGACAACTGAAATATGACTTGCTCTGGTGCTCCGTGAGGTCAGGAGGACCCACCCAGTCAATAGATTAGTCTGCAAGGATTGATGCCTCCTTCCCCACCTTCCTCTGTCACCCCCAGTCACTGATAACCCTGCAGGGCTGTTACCCAGTTGCCCAGAATCCAATGAGTCAATCAATACTCCAGGGGTTTGCACCTACCTGAATCACAAGGAAATCTGTCTTCTCAGCCAGGTTGCTGCTCTCTGCCTCTATCCGGCAGGGGCAGGTGAGGCCTGACAACCTCAGGTGCTTGCTGGAGGCTGGTGGGGAGGGGGGGTGTACACTCAGTTCCAGCCCTGCCCCCAATTGATGTTACTGACCGAACACAACAATTTTGCAGAATTTATTTCTGTCTCGGCTAAATTCTCTTGCAGAAGAGAAGCTGTTTTGAGTTTGCAGAACCTGCGCCTCAGGCCCTATCTTTGCTGCTATGGGTTTGTATTTGCAGCACAATTAGCTGTCAGTTCTAGCCTCCTGTCCTCTTTTGTCTGGGCTGATGATCCCCTGGGGGCCAGGTGCATCTTAGGCTCAGTAAAGCAGTCCTCTAGGTCAGCCCCACCCTGGGAGTCAGTTGGCACTGCACGTGCATTTTCTAGTCCACACGCTTCGCCCTGGCCGGTACTGCCTAAGGCAAACCCTTTACTCACGGGCCTGCATTTCCATCCCAGATCTGTTCTGCTGGTGGTTGCAACCTGAGAAGATTCCTGACCTCCTCTGGTTTTCCAGAGAGACAAGGGGTGTGACTCCAGAATATCCAGGGGTGAGCCCTATTGTTGCCAAAAATGGCTGCTGCTCTGTGCCTTGGTGCACTCCAGCGTGGTTCCCTCTCAGCCGACCACCCTCTCCTCACTGCTGTGCCACAGAATCAGCACTGACCAGTGGCAGACCAGGCCCTGTCCACACCCCTCGAGAAATCACCCAAGAATCTGGACTTCTGGGGACAGGCCTCTAGACCTCAAAGTAAGAATGGAGGGGAGTGCTTGTAGCTCAGAATTGCAGGTAGAGAATATATACAGTTTTATACAGTTTTATGCCTGGCAGGAGAGCGCCATGGCACCCTAGTAGGGGAAGTAGGTCCAGTTTTTAGAGGGTCTCTCCCATGGAGTATAATGGGAGGACTTTTGAACTCTGCCCCTTTATTTATGGGATACTCTGAGCTGTTCTCATGGGGGAGGGGACTCCTGTTGTTTGGTGATGGATTTTGTACCTTTTGTTTGTATCCTTGGGGTCACAGCTTGCCTCAGCGGGGTTGATGTACGGTCTTCAACCTTCTCTCTTGGCATGGCTCTAACCTGCCAGGTTACTTGATAAATTTCTGTCCTTTAACTCTCCTTCTGGAAAGGAACCTCTGTGGAAAGCTGGCTTCAGTCAGCCATCTTGTCTCCGCCCTTGCAAGTGCAGTTTTAACTGTAGTTAGTGTTACGAAGGAGAGCTCTTCAGCTCCCTGAGAATACATGAGAGACCTTAGATGGAACATCAGAGAAGGCTCCCCTGAGAAAGTGACCACTGAACTAAGATCTAAGAATGAGTAGGATATAACCAGCTTATTAGAAGAGTGAAATGAATGTAAAAAATACCCATGCAAGGAGAGAAGATGGCAAATAAAAAGGATTGAATGAGGTCACAGCGTGACCTGAAAAAGACAAACCAAAAGATACAGGTAGAAGATGAGGCAGGAAATACATGTAAGGGCCAGACTATGTAAGGCACTGAAGGTCGTGTTAAGAAATTTCACCACTGGAGGGAGATTAAAGATGGCGGCTGAGTAACAGCCTCCCTGCAACTGGGAACAGCAAGTCTGGGGAGACAAGACTCCAGGCATTTCTGGCCGGTGGGATCTGCCTATAATCATCCCTTTGAGGATACACGGAGCTAGCAAGGAACTTCTGGACCCCAATAGGAGGACAAAAACAGTGGAAAACTGGCAAGTGGCGTGTGTTTGATCGAACTAATCACACCAGCAACCGTAAGTACAAGCAGCAGTGAGACTGCAAACAGGAAAGGCCTAACCTGTGAACTGTTTCGGTGTTCTTGGACTTGGCACTCAGTTGAACTGCCTTGGGGAGAGCTTGAGCAGGAGTGTGGAGAACTTTGGGCATTGTCTGGGGGCCCAGACTGAGCCACTGAGCTGGGTGTAGGAAGCCATTGTGAAAGAACTGTCCCGGCAAGTTCCGCCCTCAGGGTCTCAGAGCAAGGATTGGGCAGGTCAAAGTAACCTACTGACTGAGCACCCTAAAGGCGGGGACTGAGCTGCCTTACACTCTTAATCCTTAGGGGCAGAGTGAGATGGTTTTGGCAAACTGGAGCCTTGGGCTGTTGCCCTGGGTAGAGTGCCGTGATGTCACAGCTCATAGCAACCTCAAATTCCTGGGCTTGGTGCCACCCAGACCTCCATAAGAGCTGTGCAGTGACCCCCGACCAGTGACCTGAACACCCCAGGCCTCCGCATTCCCTGACCAGAAACTGCAGGAGCCACGCAACCCTGCATCCTCCCTCCTGTGTCCTCCCAGCTTCCACACTAGCCCATTCATCTGGACAGGGACTCTGTTAGCTGTGTGCCCTTTGGAGCCCTCCCTGCCTCTGCTCAGAGCTCTTCTCCTGGCCAGAGACTGCTGGAGCCTTGGGCTGTCTGTGCCAAAGTCACTCGGCACCTGGCACTCCCAGAACCGTGCGCATGACCCCCAGCCCTGTTGCTGGATCCAGGTGTGTCACAAACCAGGGCTGCTTCCACAACCAGAACTCCCTAGCTAGAGCAGCCCCAGAGGAACTACACAGGGTCACTCCCTACAAAGATCCAGCAACAATAGAGTGATCCTGCTGGAGTCTAATCTTGGAGAGACACCTCCCCAACTCTGAGGACAGCCAGAGGCAACAGCGAAAAACAATCATGAGGCGAAATCAACAGAAAAACTCTGGCAATATGAATAATCAGAGTAGAGCAACTCCCCCAAGGATCAATGGGGCAGAAACAGCACAAGACCCCATGCACAAACAAATAGCTGAGATGTCAGAAATTGAATTCAGGATCTGGATAGCAAATAAGATTGAATTAGAATTCCAAAAGTTATCTCAAGAATTCAACAGATTCAAAGATCAAATGACCAAAGATTTCGACACATTGAGACAAGAAGTTGCATCCCTCGAAGATGTGAGAAACACTGTAGAATCCCTCACTAACAGAATGGAACAAGCAGAAGAAAGGATTTCTGACATTGAAGACAAAGCTTTCGAATGCTCCCAAACCCTCAAAGAAGAAGAGAAATGGAGAGCAAAAACAGACCACTCTCTCAGAGAGCTCTCAGATAATTTGAAGAAAACCAATATTCGTCTTATAGGGATCCCCGAAAGGGATGAAGTGGCTTCGCAAGGCACAGAGTCTCTTCTCCATGAGATTATGAAGGAGAACTTTCCAGACATGCCAAAAGATTCTGAAATTCAGATAGCAGACAGTTTCAGAACTCCAGCACAACTCAACCCAAATAAGACATCCCCCAGACACATCATAATAAATTTCACTAAAGTTAATATGAAGGAGAAAATTCTGGAAGCTGCCAGACGAAAGAAAACCATTACCTATAAGGGGAAAAATATCAAAATAACTGCAGATCTCTCTGCTGAAACCTTTCAAGCTAGAAGAGGATGGTCATCAACTTTTAATCTCCTAAAACAAAATAACTTTCAACCCAGGATCTTGTACCCAGCTAAACTGAGCTTCATTTATGATGGAGAAATTAAATACTTCAACGATATTCACATGTTGAAGAAATTTGCCACAACTAAACCAGCTCTCCAGGACATTCTTAGACCTATCCTCCATAAAGACCAGAATAATTCTCCACCACAAAATAAACCCACCCAAAAAATTTTTGATCAAATTCCAACTTCCACAGTCACAAAAGGATTAAAAATGTCCACCGGTCTCTCTAAAGACTTATCAATACTCTCAATTAATGTGAATGGTTTAAATTGTCCTCTAAAGATGCATAGGTTGGCAGACTGGATACAAAAACTCAAGCCAGATATCTGCTGCATCCAAGAATCACATCTTACATTAAAAGACAGATATAGACTCAAGGTGAAGGGATGGTCATCTATATTCCAGGCAAATGGAAAGCAGAAAAAAGCAGGCATTGCAAACCTGTTTGCAGATGCAATAGGCTTTAAACTAACCAAAATAATTAACGATAAGGATGGACACTTCATATTTGTTAAAGGTAATACTCAATACGATGAGATCTCAATTTTTAGTATTTATGCACCCAACCACAACGCACCTCAATTTATAAGAGAAACTCTAACAGACATGAGCAACTTGATTTCTTCCAGTTCCATAGTAGTTGGAGATTTTAACACCCCTTTAGCAGTGCTGGATAGATCCTCCAAAAAGAAGCTAAGCAAAGAAATTTTAGATTTAAACTCAAACATTAAACATCTGGACTTAACAAACATCTACAGAACATTTCATCCCCCAAAAACTGAATACACATTCTTCTCATCAGCCCACGGAACACACTCCAAAATTGACCACATCCTAGGCCACAAATCTAACCTCAGCAAATTTAAAAAAAAATAGAAATTATTCCTTGCATCTTCTCAGACCATCATGGAATAAAAGTTGAACTCAATAACAACAGGAACCTGCATACCCATACAAAAACATGGAAGCTAAACAACCTTATGCTGAAGGATAGATGGGTTATAGACGAGATTAAGAAAGAAATCATCATATTTTTGGAACAAAACAACAATCAAGACACAAATTACCAGAACCTCTTGGATACTGCAAAGGCATTCCTAAGAGGGAAATTTATAGCACTGCAAGCCTTCCTCAAGAAAACGGAAAGAGAGGAAGTCAATAACTTAATGGAACATCTCAAGAAACTGGAGAAAGAAGAACACTTCAACCCCAAACACAGCAGAAGAAAAGAAATAACCGAATTCAGAGCAGAATTAAATGAAATTGAAAACAAAAGAATTATATAACAGAACAATAAATCCAAAAGCTGTTTTTTTGAAAAGATCAATAAAATAGATAAACCTTTGGCCAACCTAACCAGGAAAAAAAGCGTAAAATCTCTAATTTCATCAATCAGAAATGGTAATGATGAAATAACAACAGACCCCTCAGAAATTCAAAAAATCCTTGATGAATATTACGAGAAACTCTACTCTCACAAATATGAAAATCTGAAAGAAATCGACCAATACCTGGAAGCATGCCACCTACCAAGACTTAGCCAGAACGAAGTGGAAATGTTGAACAGGCCTATATCAAGTTCTGAAATAGCATCAACTATACAAAATCTCCCTAAAAAGAAAAGCCCAGGACCAGATGGCTTTACGTCAGAATTCTACCAAACATTTAAAGAAGAACTAGTACCTATACTACTAAACCTCTTCCAAAATATAGAAAAAGAAGGAATATTACCCAGCACATTCTACGAAGCAAACATCACCTTGATCCCCAAACCAGGGAAAGACCCAACAAGAAAAGAAAATCTTAGACCAATATCACTAATGAACATTGATGCTAAAATACTCTATAAGATCCTAACAAACAGAATCCAACAACACATCAAAAAAATTATACACCATGACCAAGTCGGATTTATCCCAGGGTCTCAAGGCTGGTTCAATATACGTAAATCTATAAATGTAATTCAACACATAAACAAACTAAAAAATAAAGACCATATGATTCTTTCAATTGATGCAGAAAAAGCTTTTGATAATATCCAGCATCCCTTCATGATGAGAGCACTTAATAAAATTGGTATAGAAGGGACATTTCTTAAACTAATAGAGGCCATCTACAGCAAACCCACAGCCAATATCATATTGAATGGAGTTAAATTGAAATCATTTCCACTTACATCAGGAACCAGGCAAGGTTGCCCATTGTCTCCATTGCTCTTTAACATTGTAATGGAAGTTTTAGCCATTGCAATTAGGGAAGAAAAGGCGATCAAGGGTATCCACATAGGGTCAGAAGAGATCAAACTTTCACTCTTCAAAGATGATATGATCGTATATCTGGAAAACACTAGGGATTCTACTACAAAACTTTTAGAAGTGATCAAGGAATATAGCAATGTCTCAGGCTACAAAATCAACACCCATAAATCTGTAGCCTTTATATATACCAACAATAACCAAGCCGAACAAACAGTCAAGGACTCTATTCCTTTCACAGTAGTGCCAAAGAAGATGAAATATTTGGGAGTATACCTAACAAAGGACGTGAAAGATCTCTACAAAGAGAACTATGAAACTCTAAGAAAAGAAATAGCTGAAGATGTTAACAGATGGAAAAACATACCATGCTCATGGCTGGGAAGAATCAACATTGTTAAAATGTCCATACTACCCAAAGCAATATATAATTTTAATGCAATTCCTATTAAAGCTCCATTGTCATACTTTAAAGATCTTGAAAAAATAATACTTCGTATTATATGGAATCAGAAAAAAACCTCGAATAGCCAAAACATACTGAGCAATAAAAACAAAGCAGGTGGAATCACTCTACCAGACCTGAGACTGTACTATAAATCCATAGTGATCAAAACAGCATGGTACTGGCACAAAAGCAGAGAACCAAGAGATGGTACTGGAACAGAATAGAGAACCAAGAGATGGATCCAGCTACTTACCATTATTTGATCTTTGACAAGCCAATTAAAAACATTCAGTGGGGAAAAGATTCCCTATTTAACAAATGGTGCTGGGTAAACTGGCTGGCAACCTGTAGAAGATTGAAACTGGACCCACACCTTTCACCATTAACTAAGATAGACTCTTACTGGATAAAAGATTTAAACTTAAGACATGAAACTATAAAAATACTTGAAGAAAGTGCAGGGAAAACTCTTGAAGGAATCGGCCTGGGTGAATATTTTATGAGGAGGACTCCCCGGGCAATTGAAGCAGTATCAAAAATACACTACTGGGACCTGATCAAACTAAAAAGCTTCTGCACAGCCAAGAACATAATGAGTAAAGCAAGCAGACATCCCTCAGAATGGGAGAAAATATTTGCAGGTTATACCTCCGATAAAGGTCTAATAACCAGAATCCACAGAGAACTCAAATTTATTAGCAAGAAGAGAACACGTGACCCCGTCTCAGGGTGGGCAAGGGACTTAAAGAGAAACTTCTCTAAAGAAGACCAACACAAAATCTACAAACACATGAAAAAAAGCTCATCATCCTTAATCATCAGAGAAATGCAAATCAAAACTACTCTGAGATATCACCTAACCCCAGTAAGAGTAGCCCACATAACAAAATCCCAAAACCAGAAATGTTGGTGTGGATGTGGAGGAAAGGGCACACTTCTACACTGCTGGTGGGAATGCACACTAATACGTTCCTTCTGGAAGGATGTTTGAAGAATACTTAGAGACCTAAAAATAGACCTGCCATTCGATCCTATAATTTCTTTACTAGGTTTATACCCAGAAGACCAAAAATCACAATATAACAAAGACATCTATACCAGAATGTTTATTGCAGCCCAATTCATAATTGCTAAGTCATGGAGAAGCCCAAGTGCCCATCAACCCACGAATGGACTACCAAATTGTGGTACATGTATACCATGGAATACTATGGAGCCTTAAAGAAAGATGGAGACTTTACCTCTTTCATGTTTACATGGATGGAGCTGGAACATATTCTTCTTAGCAAAGTATCTCAGGAATGGAAGAAAAAGTATCCCATGTACTCAGCCCTACTATGAAGCTAAATTATAGCTTTCACATGAAGACTATAACCCAACTATAGCACAAGACTATGGGGAAAGTGCCAAGGAAGGGGAAGGGAGGGGGGAGGTTTTGGTGGAGGGAGGGTAATGGGTGGGGTCACATCTATGGTGCATCTTAGAATGGGTACAGGCGATTGCACTAATGTACACAGCTATGATTTAACAATAAAAAATAAATAAATAAATAAAAAGAAATTTCACCACTGCCCAAAAGCAATGACATGTTATTAAAGGTTCTAAAGCAATGTGGTGACATGAAACAAATTTATGTTTTGAAAAGGTCACTCTAATTATAGGGTGAATAATAGATTGGAAGAGAAAAGGAATATAAGTTGGGAAATCTTTTAGGATATTATTTTAGTAGGGGGGAAAAAGCTTCGATCTGATAGCAGTGACATAAACAGAGATGGGAAAATTCAAACGTTATCTTTGTAAAATCAACTGGCTTTAAGATGGATCAAATAACAAGCCCAACATAATAGCAAAGATGACATTTGTGTTTCCAGCTTGAGTAAAAGGATGAAGAACATAAACTAAGGGCTGAGTTTGGGGCAGACCTAGAATTTGGTTTCAGACATGATGAGTTTGATGTACATATAATTAGAGCTATTAGGTAATGATTGTACCTACAAGTCTGATGAAAGTTAGATGAAAAGATGGGTTAGAAAGGGTGGTGCCTGTGGCTCAAAGGAGTAGGGCGCCGGCCCCATATGCTGGACATAGC
The DNA here is from genome assembly GCF_027406575.1 of Nycticebus coucang. Classification (NCBI taxonomy): domain Eukaryota; kingdom Metazoa; phylum Chordata; class Mammalia; order Primates; family Lorisidae; genus Nycticebus; species Nycticebus coucang. The sequence goes on from NC_069786.1 coordinate 56,754,823, forward strand.
ACATTCAAACCCAGCCCTAGTGAAAAACTGCAAAAAAAAAAAAAAAAGAAAGAAAGAAAAGTTGGGTTAGAGATGACAGTTTGTAAGTGATGTATGTGGTATGAATAACTGAAGCCAATGGTGAGGATAAGATCTCATAGGAAAAGAATGTAATGGAAAGCCAGGACTGAGCTTTGAGAGATCAAATATTTGTTGGTTATATAGAAGAGAATGAACCCAAAAAAGGATGAAACAAAGCACTTGGGAAGGTAAGTACAAAGCCGAGAGCCAAAGAAGACAGAAGGAAGTGTTTGGTATGGGAATCATTAGACAGCAACACAAGTGCTGAGGAGAACTCAAGTCAAACAAGGGTTTGTCCACAGATTTGCAACAATGAGTTGCAGCAATAGCTGTTTCTAGGGAGGAGTTGAGAGCTCAATTGGAGTGTCTTGAAAAGTGAGTGGAAGATGAATAGTTAACTCTCTAGATGTAAAGTAGCCTCCTTATCTGAGGCTTCTCTGCTCAGTTTCAGTTACCTGCAGTCAACCATGGTTTGAAAGTATTACATACAATAAGGCATTCACATAACTTTTGTTGTAGTATTTTGCTAAAATTGTTCTATCTTATAATTATTGTTATTAATCTCCTATTCTTCCTAACTTATAAATTAAACTTTATCATTGGTATGTATGTATAGGAAAAATCTAGTGTATTAGGGCTCATACTACTGTATCTGCAGTATCCCCCAAATCTAAGGGGGGTCTGCTGTATTAAGTTAGTTATAGCATCATCTTCCTGTATTCATCAAACTCAACTACTCTCAAGCCAACCTATCAGGGTTTGTTCTGAGATTTCCTGCCAGCAACCCACTCCAAGTCCAGCCTAATCTAGGTCTGCCTGGAAGCTGATGGAAAATCCCACAGGGCAGAAGACTACTCATGTGATTGGGAGGAAGTAATCTTACAATATCAGTATATGAAGGGATATTTGGTCTAAGCATTAATTTAGTATAAATGTAACCTGGCCCAGATTAAGAAAAAGGGCCCAGAACTCCCCCTCAAAAATATTGTCAATCAGACAAATTACCTTAGTCCGTCAAAACTTATCTAGACTAGAGAAAAATTTAGCCAAGTGTAAATTGTCTCTATTCATTCCACAAACATTGACTGACTCTCAGGACACTATCTTGTAGGAGATAGAGATGCGCATTAAATAACACATGATCCTTTTCCTTGAGAAATTCATTCTCTAGAGAGGATGCTAGAGAAGTAGACCCGTGGTTATGGGGTAGAGTGATAACTGTTCTGAAGGCAAACACAGGGAAGGAGTCACTAATCAGACTAGGTTTCAGAAGAAGCTTCAGGGACGTCGTTGTTGAGCGGCATTTTTAATGGTGAATAGACGAGGCAGGGGAGAAGCAGAGTAAAGTGGTAAAGTCATTCCAGACAGAGTGCACAACTTGTGTGAGAAGAATAAAACAGCACGATATCCCGAGGAACTCAGTATAGCGTATCCAAAGAACCAAAAGATAAGTCAGCAGGGGTGAGCCTAGGCCAGAACACCAAGACATTGTATACTCGTGTTAGGCAAGTCATTTTTGGCTTCAAGTCACAAACTTTTAGAATAGTTTAAATAACAAAATGTGGAATGCAGTGATTCAGTTACGAGAGAGTTTAAGAGGTAAATGAGTTTTTAAGCATGGCTGGTTACAGTATTCAGCTGATCTTCAGGAATCTTCCACTCCGGCCTAACTCTCCTTAGTCCTGTTGGGCAGGCCCTGCACCACAGCACAGCCAGGCTCATGCCAAACAGACCCACCTCTCACCCGAGAGGCGGCCTCCTGCCGAGGGACCTCCCTGGTAATATGGGACAGAGTGTGCAGTGGCCCTGAAGGCGGGAGCCACCGCAAGCAACGGGACCAGCTCCTGCAGCGGTAGCAGCATGGTCGCTCCGATAACGACACCGCCACCGCCGACACACACACAACCCATCCCGCCCTCTGGTGGAGGGGAGACAGGCAGTCTGCGCCCCCAGCTTTCCTCCTTCTTCCTGGGATTGGGGGAAGCTTCTTTTCCTGATAGGGTAGGGGAGGCTGGGCCTGACACCCTAAGCTTCCATAGAACAGAAGACTAAAGGGAGGCTAAGGGCGGAGAGTAGGAACCAAGTTACAGCTGGGGACTGTTCCCCAGATAGCCAGGAGCCCACAGCAACCTTACGCCCAGGTGGTCCCATTGGGCTCATTAGGAACTAGTTACACTTGCAAATTTCAACCCCCAGGGATCTTCAGGAAGCTTCCTGGGGTAAGACCGCAAGTGTATGAAGTTTCTTAAGTAACCCTAACCTGTCAGTTACCTGCAAGGCAGGGAAAACTAGGTAGATCAGTCTATATAAGATGGGAGTATTTCTCTTCCCAGTCTCTTCCCCACTCAGAGAAGGACCTGTTCTGTGAGACCTATTCCCCTTTTGTGTGTTTTGTTCTGTAATAAATGTATGTTGCTGGTGATTACTTTGTATTTGTGATCTTTGACCTGACCCCAGCGCTTATTCTTGGCGCTGGGAGCCAAGGACCCAGGAAACATCCTCCTCCAGACTGACCTAACAGTCTGAATTGGCTCTTATGCCCCTTTCTGAATGAATCTGTAATACCCAGATTAGCCAAGCCTGAGTTACAAACCCACTGTTAGTTCCAGGTAATTCAGTCAAATTTATCCAAACTATGTGGGGAGAAAATGGGGTGGGGGAAAAACAGTGGCTATGCACCCCATCATGCAAAGGGCTTTAAACTTTATCCTAAGAACAAGGGAAATCATTGAGGATTGTAAAGAGGGAAGTGGAGTGATCAGATTTGCATTTCAGAAAAATCTATGCAGTAGCAGCAAAGCAAGCAGATCAGAGGAGTTCGGACTCAAGGAAATTTAAACTCCCAGAGATGTCCAGAGGATAGTACTTAGAGCCCCAGCAGTGGCCAGACTGGTTACCTTCATGAGATTATTAAAAAGCCCATCAGCCATCCACTGTGACAGTGTTTTTTTCCAGTTTTCACCTAGATTTCAGGCAGAACCAGAGACACAAGTCAGGAATGGTTTCACTTTGCTGGCAGCTGCTTCTGAAAGAATGGAACAGATTTTAAATCCTTCAGATCCTTTGACCCTATGACTCTATGCACGCCCAGAACAATTCAACCACACACGCATATGCTTCATGTTACCAGTGTGAGGATTCTTGATACATAACACCAGAGTGTGTTTCTCTACACACATCTGAACTGTTATCTTCTAATTTATTCAACCGGAGATAGAACTCGGAGCAACTGAGAGTCATTGCCTGTCACGCACTGTGCCCCTGAGTCTGGGGCATCCTCCCACGCAATGCCGCCTTAGATTATGGAAAGGACTCACACATGACGGTCTTAAATATGTACAGCATTTTCAATTTGCAGAGCACTTTCTTATATGTTAATTCATCAAATCCTCCCAGCAACCTTATGAGATAAGCAGTGGCATTACCATTTTGTAGGTAAAGCATGGGGGATGGGAGAGCCGGCATTACCATTTTGTAGGTAAAGCATGGGGGATGGGAGAGCCGTCAATTGCCCAAGGTTACAGGCCAGCAAGTGACCCAGTGGGAGAGGAGGGCAGGCCTTTGGGCTAAAATCCTATTTTTTCCATAAAGACTATTTTTGTGTAACGGTTGTAAACAAAGACTCTGAAGCCAGATTTCCAAGTTTAAAAATCTCTGCATGATTAAATATTTTAAGCAACAGATTGTAACACTGTACTTCTCTGGTCTGCAGTTTCCTCGCCTGTAAAAAGAAATGTTTAAAAATAATCTACTTCAGAGAGTTATAGTGAGGATTTAATGAGTAAACACAACCTAAGAAGGAGCCTTGTAATTTATTGTCCAAAATGATATGCTTCTGAGAGTGAAGAGAGATACCAAAAATAAGTACATATTATTTCTGAAATATTTATTTACCAACCAACACATTTTTAAATTTACTGGTGGATTTATAAAATAGGAGTATTCAAAAACTATTTTAAAAACAATTTTTCCCCTAATGCATAGTTTACATTAAAGCCTAAAATGTTTTTAAATATTAAAAAATGTAAATATAACATTCATTTTGGCAGATATTTACATACACCAGTCTCTTAGCCGTAGCTGTGCCTATGAGCCATTCTTGCAGGCTGTGTCTCACAGACCATGGCTTATCTAGCTGGTGTACCAAGTGCCCAGCAAAGACAGCTCTTTGGAACACTTTTCCCAACACGCAAACCGGGAGGAGTTAGCTGTCTCTAGTTGCTCTTTCCTAAGGGCACTTTATTTTAACAGTGAGCACCCTAAATCCAGACTGTGAAAACTAAGTGTTACTTACATTGTATCTGGAAGAAGCTAGAAAAAGGAGATCAGTCATCACTGGTTGATTTTACCACAAGTTAGGCAAAGCAATGACACTCATTCTGACTTATTTCAATATTATTCAATTCAATTCTGACTTAATTCAATATTAATACAATTACTGCTAAAAAGTGAAAAATCTAGAGTAAATTCTAAGCTGAACCAGAGACCTATATATTCACTTTAAGGATAGAGCTCTAGAACAGGATCTGGATTACAGTCAGCACTAGGTAAGAACTATTTTTATTGGTTAAGTCCATATTGTTTTTTATTATTACTATGGTACCACTTTTGTACATGTATTACAAACAATTGCCTGGGCTTTATAAACATCATCTCATTTAATTTTCTGTAAAGCCCAACCAGCTGCATTCATTTATTCCTGTCTGCATGGTCCTTAAAGGCATTTAATTTGGTAATCCCTTGATCTAGTCTGGAGTCTAAATCACTACACTCTACTTCTCTTCCTATTCTCTATTCATGTAGTATTTTTTTTTTAGGAAGTACAACCTATTGGATATAATCTGACATGCTACCTTATGTATCCCCGATGTTTCATGTGTGTTTATCACTTCTACCCCAAGATTATAAATCCTTTGGGGACATAGGTTAATGTATCAATCGTAGTTCTCAGATGCAAGCAACAAGAATCAACTCCAGCTGATTAAAGCAGAAAAGGAATTTATTAAGATGCATTTTGTAGTTCACAGAACTCCAGGAGGGCTGGAGAACTAGGTTTAGAGGTTGTGCAGCCTAAAACAAGGTTCCAGATCACACCACAGCACTGGTTGGTACTAGGAAGACAAACTAGCAGTGTCGCTGGACACATCCTCTGAACCTGCCCCTCTAACCACCCCATGGCTGGACAATGTAAACTGCAAATAAAACTTGTCACAACCACTTCAGAAAGCTCTAGGTGGCTGCTGCTGTGACCACCATCCCTCTTTCATATAAAATTCAAGTGTTCTGAGCTTCTTTGTTTCATCAGCTTCCATAAAAGGGCTCAGTGCACCAGTTGGTAGAACCCAGTCACATGCCCAGCCTCTGGCTGCAAGGAAGGCAGGAAAATAAGTATCTGGGGTATTTTCAGCTTCTTTGGTGATGGGTAACTTTGCCACATATGATGAAAATTTCCACAAACCTAGGCAGAGTGTTCAAGTATAGGCAGTCAAAAATCATGACAAATGTCATCTATATCTATAACTTGCATTTCTTTAGTGTCCCTCTCAGAACTGCTCAGCATCAAATCCTAAAGACGTGCTCCCCACTGACATCATAAATTATCAAAGTGATGCTGTGGAGAATAATTTAAAAAGCAGGAATTCAGAGAACTGTAGAAAATGAAAATGTAACTATTAGCATCATAGAGCTCTTTCTATTCAAGTTGTCTTTGATGGTACAGGGGTTCAAAGTAGTCTACAAATTCACTGATAAACTGATTAAAATGGAGATGATTATAACTACTGTGGATTGCTTTGGTTTCTCAACTTTAAGACAAAGTAGGAAAAAATAATAAAAGAAGGGATAAGGTATCCCTGTATCCATTAATCAAGTGTCTGCTTCCTAAAAGACCAGTTGGCTCCTTAAAGTCACTGTTGAATTAAGCTTCAAATCTTTCTTAACAAATCCCAGGGGTTTCAAGACAACTGAGATTACAAGTTGATATATGACATCTTCAGCACAGAGGGAAAAACCCCAAGGGAAATGATCATTTAAATGCCCAAGGGCCATAATCTAAGCAAAAGCCAAAGAGCACAAAACATACAAGTTGACCCCAAACAATCTGCAATAAAAGGTTTCATCTGCTAGTCTACCAGCCCAGCCAAGTCCACAATATTGACTGGGATGGGAAAATAGAGAGTTGGGAATCATCCCCAGACATCAAGTACCTACCATAAGGCAAGCACAGTTGACTATTCATGGGGGTATACTGGACACTAGGAATCCAACTCCTTAAACATTTATGTACCAGGTACTTTACTTGCAAAACCACAGTAGATAAAATGACATTCCCGAAGTCTCCAAACTTACAAACCGTAGGAGGTGAGAATCAGGATTCAAATGGCCATAAGGCAGAACATGATAAACACCTCAAGGATTATACAAAGTGCATAAGGATTCCATTGAGGGGAAAAGAGTATGGAATCAAGAAAGGCAAAGGACAGGAGAAGAGCACAACCCCTGAAATCCCCATCATGAATTCAAGCCACCAGCACAGATTATTAAAGACAGTTAGGGCCAGAACAGATCCTCGTATAAATCATCCAGTACAACCTGCTTGTTTATACTTAAAATGAGACTCTTGAGTATCATAGTCAGAATTATCATCCAGGTTCCTGACTCCAAAACCTGTGCAATCCCTGTATAGTTATGGGACACTTAAGTGTTTCCCATCCTTTCCTGTAGCCTAGACATCACATATGTCCTTATATCCCAAATATGGAGGAAGGCCATTTTTTCTCATCACTGGGTATGGCAGTGAAGTGCATAAGGAGAGTGATCAAGGGGACACAGAGCTCCAAGGGGCTACCCTTTTATCCTGCAGAGATGGAGGCTTAGCTTAGTTGAGATGCTACCCAGACCCACCGTCCTGCCCTCAGCACGTAGAAGCCTGGGGATGGTTGAGAAAGGGTTGAAAATTGCCATTAACTGAGCCTCTTGTGGGAGAAATGAAAATTCAATCTGAAAGTGAGCCAGTCTGTAGCTCTGTCCAAGCAGATGTGACCTCAGGTGTCTTAGGCTCAGGATGTTGTCAGATGCCACCAAAGGACAGTGTAGAGCAAACTTGGCAGCAGCATAGAAAAGGATGAGAATGCCACACGCTTTGTCCATAGCCAAGAAATCATGTCCACAGGGCCTAACTGGGCTTTGAAATGGGCACTTCATGAAGGGGATATTGATTCCTCCTTGGTTGTTTCTCCCACTCAGGCAGCAGATCCCACTTAGTAATTAGCAGGTGGTGGTTCATGAGCTTTATGGTATTCAGTACCCACATCCATGTCTTCCAGGAAGCCCAATCAGCATGAGAGTCAGCTTTTCTCACATTTTATAGAAAAAATTAAAACATGAGAAATTTGCTGTAGATAACAAGTTACTTTCCTAATTGGGAGTTTGAACACTAAAATATTAGTATGATGTTCACCTGAACTCTTTAAAAATGAAGGTGGATAGTCATGTATTTTGTGCAATGAAACCAGATAATAGAAGAAACAGAAACTCTCATTTTTGGCTTAGATGTTATTAATGTGTCACATATTTATAGAAATGGCATTGTGTGGGAGGTATGATATTATCATACCCATTCCACAAGTGAGGAAAAAATGGCTTTCTCAAATTTGACATTTAGAATAGTCAAAATCCTACCTAGACCTGTCAGATACCAAATTTCTTGATTTATTACATTACAGCAATTCATCCAAAGAGAACCATATTATCTTTTCACCATAGGCCTCTGATTCCCAATTCCTTCCTTAAAGCCCCTTGTTTACCACCATTTGACCTTTTGTTTTTTGTTATTAAACTATTTGCCCCCAAGAGAGACTTTGGTTTTTTGAAAAATATTAGAGATCTTAAATTATCTTGGGAAATCAAAACACTTAAGAAAAGCAAACAAGGAAATAACTACCTGAATAAAATCTTTAATGGAGCAATACCCTGTGGCCTGATGGGGTGATGGGCCATGGGGAAGTCAACTGGAAGCTGCATCAGCCCCAGATGCTACATGTTTGAGAAGAATGAGATAGAAATGAGGAACTGAGCAGGGACATCAAAAGTCTTCTCAGAGTCCCAGTAGTCCTCAACTCTACACGCTAGTTTGAATGGTGACAAATTCTCAAAAATCCTGTCTTACCAACAGAAATCTTGAGAGCTAAGGGGCCAATTCCACATAAACTAGTGCAGAGGTTCCCCAGTCTGCCTGTCCCACTATGGCTGTCTCGAGTGCTAGGATTTGAAATAGCTAAATCAGTTTGAGAAGGTTTCAAGCCCATGTCTATATAAATATGATTTACTTATGTTACCTCAAAATAAAGATAGTCTTTAACAAATTTGGTAACCCAGCGTTCCAGAGATGGTTAGCAGATGGGGTTCTCCCCAGGCCAAATATGTAGCCACATGCATCTACAGTTGATTGTGGTACTCTTTCCTATTGAAGCCACATGCAACCTCAGAATCCTTCTCAACACAGCTTTAGACAGCCACTACCAATCATTCAGAGTTGGCATTCAAAAGGAGATCTATGTTCCCAAATTAACCTAGGGACTGCTGAATAGTGAGCCTCCCTTGGCAAACTTTTTTTGGTGCCCATTCCTCTAGAAACAGAGTTATTATTCAAAGAAGCATCCAAAAGGAGATGAAAGAAGAGCTTTGTTCATTTCTATCTTTATATTATAAAGAGTCGAGAATGAACAAAGCGATCAGTCTTTAAAGCGCATAGGAATCACCTGAGCATTTGTTAAATTACAAATTTTTATTCACTAGCTCTGGAATGTATTCTTTCTTAAATTTTCTTCCATTTGTTTCTATCTCTTTGTGCTGCATTTTGAGAAATTTAGGAAGTTGGTATTACAGTGCAGTGGTTACAGGCAAGGGCTCTCCTTGGATTCAAAACTACTTGCATGACTTATGGCAAATTACTTAGTCTCTCTTTGCTTTAATTTACTAATCAATAAAATGGGAATGAAAATAAAACCTACTTTATATAATTCTTATAAAAAGTAGGTATATCTATATAATTCTTATAAAGATTAAATGAGATTATATATATTAAATGCTTAGAATAATGCCTGGTCCATAGTAAAAATGGATACTAGATATATATTTTTTCAGCTCAATTTTATGATCCACTAATTTACTTTTCAGTTATATCTAGTTCATTATCCTGACTTATTCCAAAAATGCTTTTTCATTTTTCATTATTTCTAATGGTTCTTTTCTTAATAACCCATTTTTATTCATAACATCATATTTTTATATATCTATGTCTATCTGTCTAAATGTTTATAGATAGGTACTTCTTTTATCTCTGAGATTATTAAAGGTATTTATGTTTTTGATCATATATAATTACTTCATTTTCTTTACTTCCTTAGATGTAAGTTCTTTTTTGTTTGTTTGTTTTAAGATGTATATTCTCTACTTATCTGGAGGTTTTACTTATGAACTTATTATGGCTAGGAGATTTTTCAAGGCTCTCTGCTGGCTTATGAGTCCACATATAGGCTTTGAGCAGAAAATAGTGCCAAGTAGCTGTGTAGAGGACTTCAGAGGATGACCTCTCTCTACCACAGGGCTCAGTTCCAGACCTGATCGCTGCCGATGCAATACTACTCTAGCCCTTGGGTTTCATACAAGTGTCACTGCTCTGACTCTGGGCCTTACACTAGCCACTCAGCTCTAACTTCAGGTGGTTCTATTTATAGGCTGGCAGAGCAGTCCCATTTGTGCCTATGATCTGGCCTCATGTAGGCCCACCTTCTTGAATCCTTTCCTTATATCTTCCAGGTCCAGACATTTGTTAACAGCTCTGGTCCCTACCTGGTACTTTTTCTTTCTGCATTGTTCTTAGGCTCGTCTCATGTGCTTTATCTCTTCCCTCCCTCACTCTATCCCCAACGCTACAATTACATTTAATGAGCTAACACATTCTTCATCAGAGACACTTGGGGACAAATTTGTCTTCTCTTTCCCACCTCTACAGCCCCAAGTTGCAGAAAACCTGTCATGCCATAGTCTTTTAAAAACCCACAGTCTCTCCAAGCCTCCCATTTTCTCCACATTCATGCAAGAGACACCAGTACTAGAAGTTACTTGGACATTGACAACCCCAATCCCTTGGAATGACAGGAAGTCTTGAATCCAGGAGGGAGAGGCAATAAAAGTTCCAGGAAGCAGAGGAGATTACTATATTCACACCGATCTCAGCTCTACACAACCCCTCCCTGACTTTCTCTTTATAATTGCTACAGAATTCCCCAAGAAGACATAGCTTAGAGATACAGCACTTCGGAACACATTAACCATCATGACAACCTCGGGGCAGATTTTTCCTCTCTCATGTGGTATGGACTGGACTTTTCTTCTTCAAATAATGCATATGTGAAAAAAGTTAGCTTGCGTGTGCATACACACACACTCACATGTGCACATTTCTCAAGATGAAAATTCTTGTGTTAAGACTTGCTGCCTTCTTCCATGATTCATTTCCCCCTTTTCCATATGCTTTCTGCCTACATAAATACCTTTAGTCTGTTCATAAATATATTCCGTTCTTCCCTCTGTTCCTTTTTTTCAACACTCCAGTTGCTTTTTAGAAGTTTTAGTTCTAACCTTATGCTCTCTGTCTCTCTAACCCTGCAGTGATTGTCACTATCTTTCTGTGTTTCTCTTCCCTCAAAGTCTTGTAAAATATAACATACTGCAAAGCAGTGGTGTTCCTGGGATTTAGCATTTGGGGTGGCAGATGGGGTGGTAACAAATCTGCTTGTGGGGGCTGGGTACATCCCCAAGCACTCCCAGCCCATTGCATATATTTTGAATTTCAAATATTAAAGATAATAGAATTAAAAGTTTATTAATATTACACTTAATCCACTTAAGACAAGTCAAGAAAACCAACTCTTGACCAACGATCTAACACAACTAACCCATAGCTAACATTATGCCTTTGATTAGCAAACAGGCATGAGATATTTAACTTTTGTGGTCTCCCTATTGTTCACTTAGCCATTGGTGAACAAGGCACCAAAGAGGCAGCTTCAGTACGAGAAGTTGAGGTTGGCTGCCAATTGGGTTTCATTGAGACTCCCCCTCCTTGAACCCTGGGTATCATTCACTCTTTTCAAACTACCCACATGCTCATTTTTTAGTAAGACCAGAACAGCTGTTGCTTAATCTTGGTCTTATGATTATTCTTTTTCATGTTTCCCCATCTAGATTATAAACTCCCTTGAGGACAAAAACTGCACGAATCTGATGCCAGCATGCACAGTAGGAGGAAAGTGACTTTTGTTGATGGAGCATCTTCTATGTATGACCAACATCCACGGTGCAGGTATTTCACTTTTATTTTATCGTGTAATTTTCACAGCAGCCTATGTCCACACATATCAATTTTGGAAGCTCATGAAGGTGAAGTAATTTTACTGAGATCACAAAGCTAGTAAGAGAGCCTGGATGCAAAGCCTAATTCTCTTGGTTCTAAAGTTTGTGCTCTTTATCCTAGGATAAAGATGCTGAATGAATGCACAGGAGTAGTGAACGAATGAGTCAAGTTTGGACCCAAAGCATTTGAGTTCTGCCAACTGAATTCTCTGATTGCAAAATAAAGGGTGGCCACATAATAGTAGATGTGGAAAATAGAAATGTTCTGTAAAAAGAATGACATTGAGCTTTAAATTAAAATTCAACATTTAGGCTCGGCGCCCATAGCACAGTGGTTACGGCACAAACCACATATACCAAGGCCAGCAGGTTTGAACCCAGCCTACGCCAGCTAAACGACAATGACAATTGCAATAAACAAACAGCTGGGCATTGTGGTGGGCACCTGTAGTCCCAGCTACTTGGAAGGCTTAGGCAAGAGAATCGTTTAAGCCCAAGAGTTTGAGGTTGCTGTGAGCCATGACGCCACAGCACTCTACCAAGGGTGACATAGTGAGACTGTCTCAAAAATAAATAAATAAAAAATAAAATTCAACATTTAAATATGTTAAAAACCAACATTAATAACACTCCTTACAATACTAGAAGCTGTATCAGTTTTATTATCCCATCTGGCAATTGATTGGAAACAGAGAGACTAAGAAAGGCCTGCGTAATGTCATGTGGGCTATTGTTGATCTAGAATTTGAACTAAGAGCTTTTGAAAAAAGGTGCATCCTCTGTTCAGTAAATCAATAATTTTGTAAATGCTAATGTACAATTCTTCACCCAAGCAATACGGGAAACTGTGCACCAGGAGGAAACCTTTATTATCAATTAACCAGTATTGGATACCTAGTAAAAATTAAGACTGCATAGGTGATGCTGGATTTCTGGAGTAAAAAAAAACAGACTTAGCTCCAGCCTCTTTTGTGATGTAACCATAGTGAACCTAGAGATTGACATCAAGTGCTGCTGATGGTATAGAATATCTTAATTATGATTTGAAATTGCACTGCTTTTTGAAATAGAAAAAAAACTCAGACAAATTAATTTGAAAGGACATATAAAATTGCAGTCATGAGATGATAAATCTTTCATTAGCAAATCTTTCCATTTTTCCTGACCACTTCTAAGTAAGTTTCAGATCACTAAGGAGACACATACATACACACAATTTTCTATGGCTTATAAAAAAAAAAAAAAAAAGCATTTCCATTATGTCCTGTTTCTTTTAAAGAATTCCCTAAGGAATTCTTCTAAAGTTGAGGCAAATCAGCGTACACAAATACATCCATTACAATCTCCTTGGAAACTAGAATTGCTGACCAACTCAGGCACCAAGCAGCAAAAATGTTTTCTCCAGGTTTGCTTGAAAAGAGAAAAATATTGTGAAAAAGTCAGACGAAGGTATAAGTTGACTTGCAGAGTTTGATGTGCTAGCCTCTAGGGCTCTACGTTTCCATGCACAAAAAATATTTCTGCTTTATGCCAACTCTACATGCTGTGCCATCAAAAGAGATAAGCCAAAAAAAAAAATGATAGTAGAAATGCCTACCGTTTATAGAGCCCTTAGCAGGTGCAAGCACTACATGAAGCACTCACTATGCTTACACATTGTATCATGTAATTCTCACAACCACTGTAGAAAGAAGGTATTACTTTCCACATTTTACAAAATAGAAAATGGAGTCTCAGAGAAGTTAAGGATCTCACCTAAGGTCACACAGCGAATAAGTGATGAGACTTGACAGAACTTAGTGCATGCCCTCTGAGCACAATGCTACATTCCCACAGGCACAACTGTATGCCAACAAGACCACCTTGCCTTTCTCTCCCCAGTTCAATGACATAGTTAAGGCCAATGTGCAGATGGGATTGTCCATTGAAAATGCTTAATAGGAATCACAGTTTTTCAGCAATGACATAGAACTGCTAAAATAGAGACATAGGAGCTATTCCCAAAGATTATAGAGCTGTTTATTTACCTGTTCATCATGACTCACTTCTGGGCAAATCCATACCGTAATGGAAAATCCACAACGAGAAAAGTAAATTATTTGTGTTCTACCTCTAGATGGACAAAAAGATGAAGAGGCATACTGACACACTCATGCACACACAAATGGAAAACACAGATTTGTTTTGACAACCTATTATACTACAAAAATATTTATGAATGTAAGCTGCAGCAAAGTGCATCCATCTTCCAAAAGCACACACACCCCGCCAAAGGCTGCTTAGATCTGGAGAAAGTGAGAATACCCTCTCAAAATTAACTGTCTTCAGGTTGAAGGGGTGCATAAGAGAGAAGCCTCCAGTTTTTTGTTGTCAGGATTTCTCATAATGTCGTTCTTTTCACAGAATACTCTATTTTTCATATCTACTGTTAAGTGACCACCCTTTGTTTTGCAATCAGAAAGTCAAGCTGGCAGAACTGCAGTGCCTTGGCAGCTGCAGAGATGAAACTCAACTGAACAAACAGATTCTTAAGTGATGCTTAAATGGAAGAACTTGGACATGGTTCAGATTTTTTTAAATTCATTTAAATGTGTGATTGAATCCTGCTCATTACCCTCTCAGCAGTATATTATATATTCAGCTTTTTATTGTATAATAATATTGAGAGTGGAAAATAAGAAAGATACAATATTACTAACTCTTCTTATTATAGAAGAAGAGCAGCTTTGTTTATGTTATAAACAATAGTCAATAAGTGCATATAACAAGTTAATTTTTCACAGCAATCTATACCCAGAACTTGAAATATGCTATTTTGTTCTTTGGTCCAAATTTCTTGAGACAAATAAATCCTTCTGTACAGTAATCACACTAAAATCTTGGAGTAAATAGTGAATAAGAGCATGCAGGCCCAATTTTAGAATGTTGTTTGATTCAGACTGATAACAGATGTCTTGACTATGGCACTGCCTAACACCTCTCTGACCTCATTTCCAAACACTCCTCTTCTCCCTCACACTCCTTCAGCCACTGGGACTCATTTATTTTCCATTTCATTTCCCAAGCATGCTCCCTCCTCAGAGTCATCACATGTATTATTTCCTCTAAAACACTCTTATCCAGATAGCCACGTGGCTTAAACCTTAGATCCTTTCAAATGTCACCTTACATCTTCACTTGTCACTCTCTATTCTTCTAACCTGCTTCGTTTCCTCCTATTTGCATTATCTGATAAATATTTGATCAGTTCTTGACTTTTTTATCTCACTCAAAAATAAGTTCCATGAGCAAAAGGATTTTTCTCATAGTAATAACCCCAGAACATGGAATAGTAGTTGCACATAACAAGTGCTCATGAAAATATAAATGAGTGTATATCACCAGAGCCAGTTTGGGGCTTGGAGGCATACTGGGATAGCACCTCAGATGTCCTTTTATTAAAAGAGACTCAAACACTGACAGAAAGGTAACGAAAGGAAAAATATTTATTTTATAACTCTTCTTAAGAAAAGTGTTGCAAATGTTTAGAAGAAATATTTTTGATAAACCACATGAGTGAGGCTGGGGGAGGATGAGTCCCCACCCTTGTAAAGGTGTTGGCTAAGTGCCCTTTAAAGAGAGCACATTTGGTTAGCTATAGGGATTTTCTTTTACTGAGTGGATCTTGCAAGTTTGGGTCAGAGCAGAATTGCTTGAGTCTAAGAAAGAGCAAAAATGACCACCAGTATTTCTCTTTATTCTCTCTTCCTTATGTCCCTCTCAGCTTCTCCTCTTATTGCATTAGTTAATAGTACTGATCTGAAGATATGTCTTATCACCAGCCTATCATCTGTACCTACACACCTCACCTCTGTTCAAGAACCTACAGTGCTCCTCAATTACCTTTTCTATCACATTCAAACTCCTCAGCTTGGCATTCAGTCCCAGGGACCTGAGAACATTGTGTAACAATACTCTTTCATGGCAAAAGGAACTTTGCAGATGAAAGGTTACAAACCTTAAAATAGGTAGATTAGGAGATCATTCTGGATTATCCAGTTGAGCCCAATGTAACCACCTGGACCCTTAAAAGTGGAAAAGAAAGGCAGAAGAATCAGAGTGGTATAGCAGAAGAGGAAGGCACAGGAGTGATTCAAAGTATGAGTGGGCTTTGAAGATGGAGGATGGGGTCCATGAGCAAATAAAGCAACCACCATCCAATAAACAGCAAGAAAATAGAGGCCTCAGTCCTTTAATCACATGGAAGTCAATTCTGCTAAAAACCTGAATGAGCCTGGAAGAAGAGTGTCCTCCAGAGTCCAGCTGCACCAATACTTTCATCTTAGTTTATGAGTTTAAAGCAGAGAAACCAGCTAAATTCACCAGATTTCTGACCTACAGAACTGTAAGATAATGAATTTGTGTTGTTTTAAATAGCAACATTTGTGTTAACTTGTTATGGCAGCAACAGAAAACTAATCCCAGACCTTTAACAATCTGGATCCAATTTATGTATCCAAAATACCCCACTCCTCTGAAACATGAATCCACTGTAATAGCCCATCTTATCTCCCTAAGTCTATAAACATACACACTACCCCTCCACTCCAGCCATTTTTCCTGCCCCACTAATTCAAATTAGTGCTTTAAGACTATCAGACCCAAGTCTTATGTTTTTCACCTTTTAACCTGGTTGTCCAACAGAACTTTCCACTCAGGAACTTCCCAGTGTCACAATATGTTTTGCAAAATTTATATACCATTATAAAGATTATTTATTATGTTCTATTCTGATAAAACTTCATGCCCTTTATGAACAGAAATCATGTCTTCTTTGTGTCTGGCAAAGGATAGAACAATGAATACACAGTTAACATTTCTTAGGAATTTGCTCACTTCACTTTAAAATGCCTACTTAGATATTTCTACATGTATTTTCTAACTTACTAAAATGATAGAATTTGCAACATTTTTTTGCAGCATAGTGAATGTCAACTTGTAACACAGATTAGATATGCAGAGTCCTAACAGATGTGACCCAGTGACAGGAAGCACTTAATTTCACTTATACCTATCAAATAGATATACCTTTCAGGAACAAAGTGCTCACCTGATGCCTACTTTTCCATTTCATCTGATTTCTGAGGACTTCCTTACTAATAACATCAAATTCATAATCATACTATATGGGACAGCTTAGGAATCTTAGTGATAGCCATATTTTGTCTCATTGCCTAAGTAACATCTCCAACTTTCAATCCAATAGATAAACCAGATTAACAATGACACCTGCTATCCTCTCAAAAATAAGCTCCTACTTTTCATTAGAAAGAGAATTTGAAGTTTTCATCCTGATACTAAGAGGCTTTATTTTCTAAAGGTACAAAAATAATTATATTAAAATAATGATACATATTTGAGGAGGTATATTTAAAATTAAAATATGATATAATTCCAACAAAGACAAAAAAAATTTTGCTTTGCCCTTGAACAACCAAGAAAAGCAAAAGTCTGTTTTATATCCTGAAAATAAAAAAGAGACTGCTTGGAAATAATAGTGCTCAGTGCTTACACCCCAAATTAGTTTATACTCTTGTTAGATCAATCCAAATTCTAACTCTATGAAAATTCAGTTGTTAGAGCAAGGAAAAACAAAAATCCACTTCAGGACAAAGTTAATCAAGATGAAAGGAAGGTATATTTTCAGTGAGAGAATTTTATGCAGTCAGATTATTTCTTGCTAATGTTTTTAAAGGTTTTGAATTCTCAACTTTCTTGGTTTTCTGGTGGCCAAATCCACCACCTCCTCCTCTCTTTTTATGCTTGCCTTCATTACTGTCCATATTCAGATCAACAAAGGAGATACCTTGAAACCAATTGACAGAGCAATTGAGGCAAATTTAAAGATCTGTTTCAGAGAATGAGAATCATGCATTCATATGTCTGAGTTATATCCTTCTTGGGCTGACTGATGAAGAAAATAGTTCTTTTCAATCAACTGTTCAAGCTGAGACTGAATGTCAGAAATTTTAGACCAGGTTGGGGTGGGGGCAGGAAAAAAAATAAAAACAAAAATGAAAAATAAAAAAGAAAGAAATTTTAGACCAGGAAAAGTCAAATTCACTTAATGGAATATTAGATTGCCTTAAGGGAGAAAAGAACATCAATTCTTCCGGGCACAAAATGAACAAGATTATCCTCTTCCATTTAGGTCTCTGGCTATTCTACTCACAAAATTAATATATTTCTAGAGTCATCTGGAGGATCGTACTGAACAATCCAGTCCACTTCTGGAATATCAACCCCTCTCCCTGTCATGTCTAAACACAGCAATATCCCGGAATCTGCATTGCAGAACTGGAAGAATGTGGTTGTGTGCTTATTTGCTTTTGCAAATGAATGGCCAGTATAGGTCTATAGCTCAACTTAATATAGTTCTGTAACTCAGTGGTATTTCACAGATTTATAAGATGAAAAGAAAACCATCAATTTCTTCTTCCAGTTCTTCTTTAGGAATATGAACATCAGAAGGAATTCCTTTTCAGAGAGACAAATAACACATCTCTGCCCAAGACCATCCACTGTTGTGTTAGCTTTATCTTCATTAATACCATGGCTTTTTTTGGCGAAATTCTAGCCAAGTCATCAACTTTCTGAGTTTGTATGGCAGAAAAGAACGTGGTCTATCTGTGTGTTGGCAAGAACGTCATAATTTGCTTTAATTGCTTTTCAAACCCAGCATCCAGGGTGCCATCATCCTCATTCATAACCAGACACTGTAGTTTTTTATATATAAATACTAGGGTGTTCTGTCTATGGTCCAAGAGACGACCCAGTGGCCACAATGGTCTTAATCCCATTTGCAAGTTTCTGTGTTTCAGCAGATCTGTCACTGCCACCTGTTATCAATCCATGTTTGAAAATGGCGAGTAATTAGACTCTTAAGAACACTAAGAATCTGCATGGCCAATTCTTTAATTAGGAGAGAAAAGGACACCTCTTCCATTCCTGAGCATGTAACTTTGGGACTAAAATTGTGTTGTAGAGTCTCAATAAAGAACCATTGAAAGAAAAAGTTTTAGCACAGTGATTGTTTACCCCTCAATTTACTCTCAAGAAACTCAAAACATGGACACCAATATCAAACACTACAATAAGGTGTGTATCACAGGATGGGATGGAAATATTAGTTGCCTAGAGCTGCTGTGGACATTACCACAAACGTGGTGGCTTAAAACAGAAATGTATTTTCTCACAATTCTGGAGGCCAAAATCCAAAATCAAGGTGCTGACAGGACCATGCTCCCTCCAAGGACTGCAGGGTAGAATTCTTCCCATACCTCCCTCCTAGCTTCCCAGCGCAGCTGGCAATCCTGTTGGTCCTTAGTTTATTATAGCCACATGATTCCAATCTCTGCCTCTGTCTTCACATCACCTTCTATGGATATTTCTTATAAAGATTTATGTCATGGCCTTTAGTGCCCACTCAGATAATTCAGGATAAACTCCTCAAGATCCTTAACTTAATCATATCTCTTGCCCTATATGGTAATACTTTTACGACATAGGGTAATATTCACAGATTCCAGGGATTAGGGTGTAGACATACATCTTCAGGGCCACTATTCAATCCATGACAGTAGGTGTAAGTTGGTGGGGCATCTAAGAAAAGTCATGGGAACTCACAGGAAAGAAGGCCCAATAAGCTGGGGTGATGGCTGAGCTCTAAGGTATGAAGGGAGTTATCACCGTGGCTCCTCTGAGGTAGCCCAGTACGCCAAGTCTCTTGAAGCAGCAGCTAAGGAACAGAAAGTATGTGTGCACATTACAGAAAGGCAAGCAATGAGGCCAAGATCAGGATTTAACCCTCTTCTCTTCAAGTCTTGACTTATAACCTACACTTTTTCACCCCATCCAAAATGGATTTAAGAAAGATTAAATTATAGATACATTATAGAGCTTCTAACCACTATTTAAATGGCAGGTTTTTGGTTTCTTCTTTCATTCCTGCTGAAGTTCTCATAGTGGAGGTGCTGATGCAATTTAGACATGTTCAGGGAGAACTGTCTCAGAGAAGATATAAGATCAGGTGACAAGGACAAGGCAGCATGTCCCACAGTGGCCCAGATAGACTGTGATAGAAGTTCAGAGCAGGACAGATCACTCCACTCCTGGCTGCAGTTATCAGGGAAGTCTTCAGGGAGCAGATGACATTTGAAAATGACATTGAAAAGAAAGTACTTCAATAAGTAGAACTGGAGGTGAAGAAGAGAGGAGAGTGGGCCAGGGCAACCTAAACCGATAGGAGAATATGTATTTTTTTTAATTGTGGAGGTGAAAGACTAGAAAGTATTTTGGGAAACAACAAGAAATTCAGGATATATGCAGGAGAGCAATCAGATAAAAATGAAAAGAAAAATTGTTATATGTGGTCCTTGCCTGTCAAGAAAATGATATGGACTTTATTAAATAAGCCTGGAGCTGTCATTAAAGGTGTTTTGAATAAGGAAAAGACATAATCAGACATAATCAGAGTTGTCTGAGAAGATCACTCTGGCAGTGGTATGAGGATGTATTAGAAGCCCAGGGAGGCTAGACGCTGGAAGATTAGTACAGATAGGAGCTAAATAAGGGTCTTGATTAGGGAGGCACCCTGTGAAAGGAACAGAAGTGAGAGCAATTTCAAAGAAAACTCAATAGGATATAATAACTTATTGGGTATTTGCAATTGGAAATATAGGAGACATCAGAAATGAGTTTGAGATAGAAATACAGTAATGCAAAATAGCATTTCCATTCAAAGAATTTGGAAATCAAGAGGAGGATCAAGTTCAGCAGCGAAAAAGATTAAATTAGTTTACAAATGTTAAGTTTCGAGAACCAGCAGAACATAGAGATGCTAAGAAGAAAGGACATGATTGGAATATATTTATGTTTATAAGAGTCACTCCCATCAAGAAAATAAATGAAGATATAGAAATATATAATATCACAAAGGGGAGAGAGATTCCTAAAGTTTAAGGATTGTCCATAATTAATTTTAGAAGAGCAAAAGCTAGGCAAGAAGATCAGGAAGAAATGATTTGACCAAAGAAGTAATAAAAGTGAACAGAATTTAAGGGGGATGAGAATTTCAAGGAAAAGTTATCATTGTCAAGTACTTTGCATTTTAAAACCGTGCTACCAATGGGGAGGCGCTCATGATCCTGAAAGGCACAGTGCTGAATGGGAAATCCTGAAAGATCAACATCCCTAAAGTCTAAAATAGAATTTTAAAAATAATTTTTTAAATTCTTTCAGACATGCTTATTTACATTTTTTTTTACAATTTAATCTATTTTACTTTAATATGGTTTTTTTCCTAACAGCTTTATTTAAGTATAGCTAACATGCAATAAACTACATACTTCAAATGCATATTATGAAAGCTTGACATAAAAATACACGCATGAAACCAAGACCATAATCAAGACAGTGAACACAGCCATCACTGCCAAAAGCCCCTTGTTAATCCCAGTCTCCTGCCCCTCCCCTCTTTCATCTCGCTCCAGGCAATCACTGATCTGTTTTCCATCACTAGAGATTAGTTTGCATTTCCCATATTTTTTTATAAATAGAGTCATACAATTGTCCTCTTCTTTCTGTCTGGGTTCTGCAAACATGTATCTATATAAAAACTTGTCTGAGAATGTCCACAGCAGCTATATTTGTCATTGCCAAAAGTTCTAAACAACTCACGTGTCCACCAACAGGTGAATGCATAAACTAATTGTGGTATATCCATACAATACAGTAATACACAGCAATAAAAATAAACTATTGATTTAAACAGCATGGATGGATGTCAAAATAATTATGCTTATTTACATTTTTTAAAGGAAATTTACTTAGGTAACAAAAACATGACAGAACACTTCATAAGCCACTTTGCACAATAAAGTAGGCAATAATAATAAATACATTTTTGCAAGTGTTACACACTCTGGTATACTACTGGCAGTCACACAGGTATAACAGTTATGAGCAAACAAACCATATTCTTTAAAAATAGGCCATAAAGAGAAAAACTAGCTAGGCCTTGTGGCAGCACCTGTAGTCCCAGCTACTCACTCAGGAGGCTGAGGAAGAGAACCGCTTGAGTCCAAGATTTTGAGGTTGCTATGAGGCCAGGACACTCTATCTAGGGCAACAGAGTAAGACTTTGTCTAAGAAAAAAAAAGTAAAAAGAATTTTGGGCTTCAGGGATTTTCATCTTTAGGTATTTCACCATTCAGGATTGTGCCCTTCCAAATGACTCTTTAAGGATTATGATCTAAATCTTAACAAAGGCACAGACATTGCACTTGTGTTTAGGAGGTTGCTTTTATTGGATGGGAAGAGGCCAAATTACAAGAAGATAAAGACTAATAGTGATGACTAAGGATTATAGATAAATTTTCAAGAAGTCTAAGAATAAAATATCAAAAGCCAATATAGAAGGAGGAAATAGGGTCACAACATGTTTAGGTATTTATTGTTTTCTTTTTAGAATAAATCATTATATTCCAATAAATGTTTATTTAGTTCCTATAATGTTCCACTGCCCTAGTTGGCAAGATTCAGAGATGATTAGAATTTGATTCAAAAAAAAAAAAAGAATTTGATCCTTACTCTCAAGCAGTAAACAATAGAGAAAATAGGAATGTAAACAGTAGAATCTCCATAGTTGACCACCTCCCCACATTGACCATCTCCTTAAGTTGACCTGATTTTCATAGACCAGACATGCAGCACATATACTCAATGGAAGTTCCTTATGTTGGCAACCTCTGTATGTTGCCCAGCTTGTTACAGTCCTTTGGGTGGTCATCTTATAGTTTCTACTGTATGCTGCTCAACCCAGTGTGGTAGAAACTGCAATCAGGTAAGTGGCAGGCCATGGGGGCTCGGAACAGGTGCACTAGCCTCGTGGCCTGGTCTGGGGAAGGGGAGGAGACAGGAATGAATGATGCCTATTGCATCTTCAAAGGGACCTGAGAGCGAGGCTGGCATATTTAAACAAAGGAGTCAGAGAAGTACTGCATGTTTTCTGCAAAGACAAAGAATCTTACAGGAGAGAAAAACTGAAGTTGATGAGAAAGAAAGTAAATAAGGGCAGCTTGGTTCTGTGTGAGATGGGAAAGGATGAGCTCAGGCAGGCCCGTAAAGGAATTAGCCTTTCCTAGAAGGAAACGAGAGGAAAGGAGACAAATTTTTTTTTTTAGAGAAATTTTCATAATAAGTCTCTAGATAGAAACGGGTCTCCACATAATTGCAAGAGGGACTTTACCTAACAATTGCAATCAGTGTAACCTGGCTTAATGTACCCTCAGTGAATCCCCAACAATAAGAAAAAAAAAAAGAAACGGGTCTCCATACAATAACATTTTTATAATTTTATTTTTTTATTAAGTCTTTTGTACATAGATCATAAAGGAGACAAAAATTGATGAAGAAACTGGACGCTACTCAAGGAGCAAAGAAAGTGGCTGAGGGAACCAGGTGTCTGCCTTGTTCCTCTTCATAAAATGGAAGGTCAACCATCTGCTGAGATCAGGGTCAGGGCTGGAAAGGGCAGAGAAGTGATGATTACTAGATTACTAGATTAATAGACTTTCATGCTTTTAAAATAAAAACTGGTTTTTTTGAGACACAGTCTCAAGCTGTTGCCTGGGGTAGAGTGCCATGGTGTTATAGCTCACAGCAACATCCAACTCAGGCTCAAGCTATCCTCTTGCCTCAGGTTTTCTATTTTTAGTAGAGATGGGGGGGGGGTCCCACTTTTTTGCTCAGGCTGGTCTCGAACTCGTGAGCTCAAGCAATCCACCCACCTCAGCCTCCCACCGTGCTAGGATTACAGGCGTGAGCCACCACACCTGGCCAAATAAAAACATTTCTTCAAATCAAAGGCAATGACTCTTTTCTTAATGTATCCAGTTTGAAGAAGTGGGAGGCCCTGAGCTTGGGCTGTGGAGGCAGACTGCCTGTCGTGGACTCTGTCTTGTCTGCTCCACACTCTAAGCCAGGGGTCCTCAAACTGCAGCCCGCGGCCACATGAGGCGGTGTGATTATATTTGTTCCCGTTTTGTTTTTTTACTTCAAAATAAGATATATGCAGTGTGCATAGGAATTTGTTCATAGTTTTGTTTTTTTTTTTAACTATAGTTTGGCCCTCCAGCGGTCTGAGAGACAGTGAATTGGCCCCCTGTTTAAAAAGTTTGAGGATGCCTGCTCTAAGCTCTGTGCTCTGAGAGTGGTTTTATGATGTAAATAAGCCCTGTGCCTGCAGCAGTTCCTCTACAAATCAGACAAGTAACAGTACCTCGCTCATGGGTTGTGGTAAGGAATAAGAGAACGCATACATGTAAAGTGCTAGAAACAGTTCCTGGCACATAACCTGTACTCAAAACATGTTAGCTATCGTCATTGCTAGACCAGTGCTATCCAGGGGAACTTTCTAAGATGATCGAAACTCCACTGTGTTTTCTAATACAGCAGGTACTAGCCACACCTGGCTCTTGAGCACTGGAATTGTGGCTAGTGTGACTGAAATTTTTATTCATTGAAATTTAAAAAGCCATATGTGCCTAAGCAGGACTTTACTGGTACAAGGAGAGGCACTGAGTTCCCTCCCCGGGGAACTCTGGCCCTGCAGTCCTGGAGAACAGGCCCAGCCAATTAAAGATAAAGCTCTCAGGACACAGCTTTGTTTTGCTGGTGTTGATGATCGAAGATGGCATAGAGAAAAGAGTACTCACAATCCTGTGCCTCCAGAGAAGTTTTCAGTCACCAGTAGGATATTTTTTAGATAAACAAGAGGCAAGTGGCATTGCCCCCAAGGGAATAGAACAGAGGTTCAACTGGCTTTCAGCCGAAGTGGGTCAGTTGAGAGCCATTAAGAAGGACGGCTGGAGTTCTAAGTGAAGCAGAGAGCTGCTACGCAGGTGTTTTCTTCAGCCCTGTTAATGTCTGATGACAATGGTGTAATTTCACATCAGAGCCACCAACACAGCCAATTTCACTGCCCACGCAACAACCTGAGATTCAGATAGTCTACAGCATTGATAAAATGCAAAGGGAGAGGGGAGAAAGGTTATCCATGAATAATGCATTTCCTTCTGTGGAAGCAGGAGGAGAAGAAACAAATGGATCATTAATGGGCTTAATGTGATCAGGGTACTCAATGCAAGGGCCCAGCACCAGAGCCTGCAAGCGAAGCCACCAGCAGAGAAGGCAGCAAGACGGAAGGGGAGGGCAGGAGTTGATGGCAGCATTATTTTGCAGTTGCTTCTTTTTATTTCCAAGATTTCAAAGCCTCTTCTTACATCCAAGATTAGTTGCGTATCTCTTTTCTAGAAAAAAATAGCTAGGTAATGAAAACATCATATTCCTGAGTATGTATGAAGAGGTGTTATCACATTTGAAAAGCTTAATAATTAAGATAATAGTGGGGGAGGGGGATGAAGGATAAAGTAACCCAAATAAAAGGCCAGGAAGTAATTAAGCGGAAAAAAAAAAAATTCTCGACCATTGCCAAGACAACAGACCCAAAAGTCGCAAGTTATAGTTTGCTTTAGGCAACCACTTTGCTGTAAAGTAGCATATCTTGATCTTTGCAAAATCAAATGTTTGAAATCCACTAATATTTAGGGAATTCTGTATGTTTAATGTATATGAACATGAAAAAAAATCCTTTATGATATAAATAAACATACCAATCACTATCCCATAGCAGGGATTTATCTTCCTGTTTTGTAAAGTAATTTGAAAGCTTTGGAGTCCAGCAGACCTGGGTTTAAACCAACCTCCATTTCTTGTTGATAATGTGAGCTTGGACAAGTTTCCTTACCTCAATGAACCTCAATTTCCTCTGCGGTAAAATGGCAGCAAAAATACAGAATGTCACAGAATCCAGGGCATGAGGTAGCCCTATATAAAATGCCCAAGAGTTCTCAGAGAGTAAGGGCACAATAAATGCTAATTGTCCTTCAGGCAGATCAGGTTGTGCATTTGCCTGTGAGGAATCAGACTCCACAGAAGCTCAATATGCCAAGGGCTAATTTGACTCTGTTTCTGACATAGAGATGTTAAGATTCATTCTCCCAAGGAACAATAATTGTGCTGGGGGCTCTTGTAAATCTTCAGAATAAGTCAGAGAAGACCTGGGTAACCAGACCATATGTCTCAAGCTCCAAATAAAACCCTATGGGGTGCCAGCCTCATGTGCTAGAGGTGGCAGGTTCAAGCCCAGCCCTGGCCAAAAACTGCAAAAAAACCTGACTATGAGGAGTTCTCCCTGAGGCTGGTATGACCCTGGCTCCAGCTGGCTGTAGCTGGCACTGGACTGTGACCTGTCCGGACTCTATCTACCATCTGGCCCCAGTACTGCAGCATGCCTTGTGTTCCCAACTGGTCAGCTGAGCTGATTATTCCCATCTAGAACAAGGAGCACCCCCTAGCCCATCAGATTTAAGGTTTGAGTTCCAAATATAATTTCCCTAACCTTGAATAAAGTGTGTTTGTTTTATAGCAAAAGAAACAGAAGTATGTTTTAAGGAAACGAACTGCTAGCCTTGCCTGAGGCAGGCAATGGGGATTGACATCAAATCAAGGCTGGTGATGGGTGGTGGAGGGTCTGGTGTAGATCATCAAATAAGCAGGAACAAAGAGTTGCCCTGAAGTTAGTCAAGCCCTGTTCAAATGGCCTGATTCCAGAGCAGACATAGGCCAGAGCTCAGACTTGGCCCACCAAGCAGAGAGAGCTTCAAGCAGAAACAGTCCTATTCGTGCCCTAGGTTTTTACAAGAGAAGTTGTCAGGAAGCTTGAACCTGGTAAGTCCAAACTTCTAACTTCAGAGCCCCAACAGTCATTCATTAGCTCAGATTTCTCTTGAACTCTCTAGATTTTGGAAGAATCACAATCTTTGTATTCCAAGTCTGGTTCTTATTAACATGGAACATATCCTCATGTCCCTATAAGTCTCTCTGGTTCTATTTCAGTAGGAAAAACAATCATCTAGGCTAGGCAAAGCCTCCAAAGAAAAATTGCATCTTCATAAAAGCATATCCTTAGCATCCTTAGAAAATTTATGAGAATTCAAGTTTCCCCCAGCCTACCCTCTTCCTGACCCAAGAACTTAACAGGTTAAAATCCTAAAACATTTAAAAAATAGATGTTGGAAAAATGCCAAAAAGTAGCTTACTGATTGATGCAAAGCAATCGTCAGTATAGGGGAAATGTTTGGAAATTACACAGAAGGCAGAGCCCTCTTGAACATATGAGTCCTCTCTAACTTTGCCCCCAACATGTATCTGTGGCCATGATGCCATCACACAAAGGCAAGTCCTGATTCCAAGTTTTGGCCAGTCTTATGGATCCAGTGGGAGAAATTGCACTAGTCCTGATCCTTGAGGATGAAACCTAGCATTCTCATAAGTCCCACTAAGAATAGTTCTATTGTAGAACATAACACAGGCCTCAGAGGTCACTTAGAGATAAAAAGGCACATTCACCATCTCTACCTAGTGCTTCAGTACTCTTTGTTTGGCCAGTCAAGGACCAGCAGGCCACATTTAGCCCCAAGTCCACTGATTCCCCACTTCTCTCTAATCCTTCTTTAACTCCACACTTTCACCTAGAAAATTTTTAATAAGAAGAATTTCAGTCCTATGGTGAAACAATCTATCTCACTTTTCCTTGAAGTCCTTTTGGAAAATACTTACAATGTCATAGATGGCTTACCAACCTTAAACAAGACCTGAGAAATTCTTTTCTGTGTGTGTGTGTAAGACTGAGTCTTACTGTGACCTTGAAATAGAGTGTAGTGGCATCATTATAGCTCACAGCAACCTCAACCTCCTGGGCTCAGGCAGTCCTCCTGCCTCAGACTTCCCAGTAGCTGAACTACAGGAGCCCACCACAACGCCTGGCTAATTTTTATATTTTTAGTAGAAATGGGAGTCTCACTCTTGCTGAGGCTGGTCTCAAACTACTGAGCTCAAGCAATCCTCCAGAGTGCTTGCATTATAATAATGAGCCACTACACCTGGCCTACGACCTGAGAATTTCTAAAACTCTTGCATTCCTTGTAAGAAAGTACACATTCCCATGAAATACAAATAGCTATAGAGAAATGCCCAGAACCAAAATTTCTTTCTTTTTCAAGGAAACTGGAACAAAAAGCCTCAGGAGCAAGAGAAAAAAACAAATAGCAATTCAGATCTTCTATTTCCCTCTCAGTTGTGAATCTTACAAGTCTTACTACTCCTGGGTGCAGGTGAGGGCTGAATTATAATAATGAAAAACATCTGTTGACTCAAACAGCCTGTACTCCAGGCACTCTGGCCCCAGGTGGGCCCTTATCACAAAGCACTGGCTCTTCCCCTTTGCTAATAGAATAATATCATGAACAGATATGGTCAGAGTAATCTCCAAGAAAGGATTAAAATTAAAGCCTCTGGATTGTTCCAAGGGTGTGTCTCCACCATTCCACCATCTTTGTACCCTAATAAATTATCTTTTCCACTTCTCCCAAAGCTAATCTCTTTTCCCTTGTTTTGGATTAAGAATTAAAGTGAGGGAGACAAGATGGCTGACTGAAGCCAGCTTTCCACAGAGGCTTCTGTCCAGAAGGAGAGTTAAAGGACAGAAATTTAGCAAGTAACCTGGTGAATTAGAGCTGCACCGAGAAGGAAGGTTGAAGAACACACATCAACCCCGTTAAGGCGAACTGTGACCCCAAGGATACAAACAAAAGGTACAAAATCCATCACCAAGCAGACGGGAGTCCCCTCCCCCATGAGAATGGCTCGGAGTGCCCCACAGACACCGAGCAGAGTTCAAAGGTCCTCCCACTACACTCCACCAGAGAGACCCTCTAAAAACTGGACCTACCTCCCCTACTAGGGTGCCATGGTGTTCTCCTGCCAGGCATAAAACTGTACAAAACTGTATATATTCTCTACCTGCAACTCTGAGCTCCCAGTACTCCCCACACCTCTCACTCTAGGTCTGGAGGCCTGTCCCCCAGGAGTCCAGATTCTTGGGTGATTTCTCAAAGAGTGTGGACAGGGCCTAGACTGCAGCTGGTCAGTGCTGATTCTGCAGCACGGGAGTGAGGAGAGGATGGTTGGCTGAGAGGGAACCACACTGGAGCGGCGGTACCCCAAGGCACAGAGCAATACCCATTTTTGGCAACAATAAGGCTCACTCCCAGATATTCCAAAGCCACACCCCCTGTCTCCCTGGGCAACCAGAGGAGGCTGGGCATCTTCTCAGGTGGAAACACCGCGGAACAGATCTGGAACGGAAACGCAGGCCTCGTGAGCATCTTACCTTAAAACATAAATATAGACTCATGGTGAAAGGATGGTCGTCCATATTTCCGGCAAATGTTAATCAGAAAAAAGCAGATGTTGCAATTCTACTTGCAGACACATAGGCTTTAAACCAACAAAAGTAAGGAAAGATAAGAATGGTCACTTCATATTTGTTAAGGGTAATACTCAATATGATGAGATTTCAATTATTAATATCTATGCACCTCAATTTATAAGAGAAACTCTAACAGACATGAGCAACTTGATTTCCTCCAGCTCTATAATAGTCAGAGATTTCAACACTCCTTTGGCAGTGTTGGATAGATCCTCCAATAAGAAGCAGAACAAAGAAATTTCAGATTTAAACCTAACCATCCAACCTTTGGATTTAACAGACATCTACAGAACATTTCATCCAAACAAAACTGAATACACATACTTCTCATCAGCCCATGGAACATACTCCAAAATCGATCACATCTTAGGTCACAAGTCTAACCTCAGTAAATTTCAAGGAATAGAAATTATTCCTGCATCTTCTCGGACCACCATGGAATAAAAGTGGAACTCAGTAACAACAGGAATCTGCATACTCATACAAAAACATGGAAGTTAAATAACCTTAGGCTGAATGATAGCTGGGTCAGAGATGAGATTAAGAAGGAAATCGCCAAATATTTGGAAAAAAAAGACAATGAAGACACAAATTATCAGAACCTTTGGGATACTGCAAAGGCAGTCCTAAGAGGGAAATTTATAGCACTGTAAGCCTTCCTCAAGAGAACAGAAAGAGAGGAAGTTAACAACTTAATGGGACATCTCAAGCAACTGGAAAAGGAAGACTATTCCAACCCCAAACCCAGTAGAAGAAAAGACATAACCAAAATTAGAGCAGAGTTAAATGAAATTGAAAACAAAAGAATTAACAGATCAATAAATCAAAAAGTTGGTTTTTTGAAAAGGTCAATAAAATAGATAAACCTTTGGCTAACTTAACCAGGAAAAAAAGTAAAATCTCTAATCTCATCAATCAGAAATGACAAAAACGAAATAACAACAGACTCCTCAGAAATTCAAAAAATCCTTAATGAATACTACAAGAAACTTTATTCTCAGAAATATGAAAATCTGAAGGAAATTGACCAATACTTGGAAGCACGTCACCTTCCCAGACTTAGCCAGAATCAAGTGGAAATGTTGAACAGGCCAATATCAAGTTCTGAAATAGCATCAACCATACAAAATCTCCCTAAAAAGAAAAGCCCTGGACCAGATGGCTTCACATCAGAATTCTACCAAATCTTTAAAGAAGAACTAGTACCTATATTACTCAACCTGTTCCAAAATGTAGAAGAAGAAGGAAGACTACCCAACATGTTCTATGAAGCAAACGTCACCCTGATCCCCAAACCAGGAAAAGACCCAACAAGAAAAGAAAATTATAGACCAATATCACTAATGAATATAGATGCAAAAATATTTAACCAGATCCTAACAAACAGAATCCAGCAACACTTCAAACAAATTATACATCATGACAAAGTTGGTTTTATCACAGGGTCTCAAGGCTGGTTCAATATACGTAAATCTATAAGTATAATTCAGCACATAAACAAATTAAAAAACAAAGACTATATGATTCTCTCAATTGATGCAGAAAAAGCTTTTGATAATATCCAGCATCCCTTCATGATCAGAACACTTAAGAAAATGGCAAAACTTGGTAAATGTAGAATGTAAATGTTTTGGCACAGTAACTGAGATAACGCCGGAAAGGCTATGTTAACCACTGTGATAAAAATGTGTCAAATGGTTTATGAAGAGAGTGTATGATGCCCCATAATCATATCATTGTATACAGTTATGATAATAATAAAAAAATTAAAAAAAAAAAAAAAGAAAATGGTATAGAAGGGACATTTCTTAAAGTGATAGAGGCCATCTACAGAAAACCCACAGCCAATATCGTATTGAATGGAGTTAAATTGAAATCATTTCCACTTAAATCAGGAACCAGACAAGGCTGCCCATTGTCTCCACTGCTCTTTAACATTATAATGGAAGTTTTAGCCACCGCAATTAGGGAAGAAAAGGCCATCAAGGGTATCCATATAGGGTCAGAAGAGATCAAACTTTTGCTCTTCGTAGATGATATGATTATATATCTGGAAAACACCAGGGATTCTAATACAAAACTCTTAGAAGTAATCAAGGAATAAAGCAGCATCTCAGGTTACAAAATCAACATCCATAAATCAGTAGCCTTTATATATACCAACAATAGTCAAGCTGAAAAAACAGTTAAGGACTCTATTCCATTCACAGTAGTGCCAAAGAAGATGAACTATTTGGGAGTTTATCTAACAAAGGACGTGAAAGATCTCTATAAAGAGAACTATGAAACTCTAAGAAAAGAAATAGCTGAAAATGTTAACAAATGGAAAAACATACCATGCTCATGGCTGGGAAGAATCAACATTGTTAAAATGTCCATATTATCCAAAGCAATATACAATTATAATGCAATCCCTATTAAAGCTCCACCATCATTCTTTAAAGATCTTGAAAAAATAATACTTCATTTTATATGGAATCAGAAAAAACCTCGAATAGCCAAGACATTACTCAGAAATAAAAACAAAGCAGGAGGAATCACGTTATCAGACCTGAGACTATACTATAAATCGACAGTGATCAAAACAGCATGGTACTGGCACAAAAACAGAGAAGTAGATGTCTGGAACAGAATAGAGAACCAAGAGATGGATCCAGCTACTTACCGTTATTTGATCTTTGATAAGCCAATTAAAAACATTCAGTGGGGAAAAGATTCCCTATTTAACAAATGGTGCTGGGTGAACTGGCTGGCAACCTGCAGAAGACTGAAACTGGACCCACACCTTTCACCATTAACTAAGATAGACTCTCACTGGATTAAAGATTTAAACTTAAGACATGAGACTATAAAAATACTAGAAGAGAGTTCAGGGAAAACCCTTGAAAAATTTGGTCTGGGCGAGTACTTTATGAGGAGGAACCCCCAGGCAATTGAAGCAGCTTCAAAAATACACTACTGGGACTTGATCAAACTAAAAAGCTTCTGTACAGCCAAGAACACAGTAAGTAAAGCAAGCAGACAGCCCTCACGATGGGAGAAGATATTTGCAGGTTATGTCTCTGACAAAGGTTTAATAACCAGAATCCACAGAGAACTCAAATGTATAAGCAAGAAAAGAACAAGTGATCCCATTGCAGGCTGGGCAAAGGACTTAAAGAGAAACTTCTCTGAAGAAGACAGACACACGGCCTACAGACATATGAAAAAATGCTCATCATCCTTAATCATCAGAAAAATGCAAATCAAAACTACTTTGAGATATCATCTAACTCCAGTAAGATTAGCCCATATCACAAAATCCCAAGACCAGAGATGTTGGCGTGGATGTGGAGAAAAGGAACACTTCTACACTGTTGGTGGGAATGCAAATTAATACATTCCTTTTGAAAAGATGTTTAGAGAACACATAGAGATCTAAAAATAGATCTGCCATTCAATCCTTAATTCCTCTAATAGGTATATACCCAAAAGACCAAAAATCACATTATAACAAAGATATTTGTACCAGAATGCTTATTGTAGCCCAATTTGTAATTGCTAAATCGTGGAAAAAGCCCAAGTGCCCATCGATCCACAAAAGGATTAATAAATTGTGGTATATGTACACCATGGAATACTATGCAGCCTTAAAGAAAGATGGAGACTTTACCTCTTTCATGTTTACATGGATGGAGCTGGAACATATTCCTCTTAGTAAAGTATCTCAAGAATGGAAGAAAAAGTATCCAATGTACTCAGCCCTACTATGAAACTAATTTATGGCTTTCACATGAAAGCTATAACCCAGTTATAACCTAAGAATAGGGGGAAGGGGGAGAGGGAGGGGAGGGATGGGGGAGGATGAGCGGAGGGAGGGTGATTGGTGGGATTACACCTGCAGTGCATCTTACAAGGGTACATATGAAACTTAGTAAATGTAGAATATAAATGTATTAACACAATAACTAAGAAAATGCCAGGAAGGCTATGTTAACCAGTGTGATGAAAGTGTATCATACGGTCTATAAAACCAGTGTATGGTGCCCCATGACCGCATTAATGTACACAGCTATGATTTAATAAGAAATAAATAAATAAATTTTAAAAAAAGAATTAAAGTGAGATTTGGAGGTCAAGGAAAGGCCACAGTTCGTATTTCATATATCAAGGACCTGATGCTGGAAGAAGATACCAACTGCCTCCCACCCACTACTCACAGCAGAAATCATCTTTTCCGTTTATATCTCAATCCTTATTTCTGATATTTATTATCTGTGATGCAATTAATACACTATATACAACAGAGTTCCCTAAGAATGATCCCTTTACTTCATTGTTTCAATAACAAATTTACTGAGCACTTACTATGGCCAATAAATATACAGTATTAAAATGTTTCTGTTACTCACGTGGTTTCATAAAACATACACACATATGCACTGTCTTAATATTACTCATCTCTGGGCCCCTAAGAGTTCTAAATAGCCCCAAGGACAATCAACAAATCCCTGTTTACCACTCACCTGCAAAATCTTTTTTGTTTCAGAAATGAAGCAGGGCAATCTTTGTTGGAGCCAGGACTCTAGGTCACCAAGCCCGGGCCCAACTGAAACTGCCAGGACACAGACCACTGTACAAGTGCGCTTGGGGCCTGGCTCCCCATAGGTGCCGGGAGCCCATTGTCTCAGTCAGGTAAGGCTCCCCCATCAGAAGAATCCAGTTGTCTCAGTCAGATCAGAAGTGCCGGAGTGCCTCCAAGGTGTAGCAGTCAGTCTTAGTAGGAGCCCCAACTAACTTCTCCCATGGCTATTTACACCACAGGTGTGGAGACTGCCAAGCAATGATGTACGTGTGGAGACTGCCAAGCAATGATGTACGTGCTCTCATGCTTTTTAATGAGACACCAATCCCTTCCCCATTCCCTTATTACCAAGGTGTTTCTTTCCAGGTGTCTCCTATAAATCTATCCAACCAATTGTCTCTAAAGTGAATTGTGCCTTTTACCAAAATTTGGTCTAATATCCTCCTTCTTGGTTTTGGTTGTCTGGTTTTTGTGCATCTTGCATTGTTTTGTTTTAGTATTTTCTTTTCTTCTTGAAGATTATAGACATGGTAAATCACTTGTGATGCACTGAGAATCTTAATCTGCACCAGCATTACTGGGAAATTGCTTCCTCTTAGCATGAGATAGGGCAGCTTACATTGCTGCAATGGATAAAACAGCCATTTTCATGCACATCCACAAGGACAAGCTGAAGCTCACATTTTTTTTAACTTAATGTCCATGTTTCTTTCTCAGAATAACAAGTGAAAACATGACAGCTTATTTTGGAGGTAGAAAAGAGTCCCAACAAACCACCATCAGAAAATTCCCCAGTTACCTTAAATATTTGTGGGGTCTTGGGGGGAAGGTAGTGCAGAAGAGAAATAATTACCTATTTATTATCTCTGTATCAAATTATAACAGTTCACTAACTGAATCAAAGAACCCCTGAATTCTAATTACCCTTAGATGCTGGACAATGTAAGATGACCAGGACTGCTAAACTCAATGTCAGAAGAATACATCATAATTTGTTGTTTTTTTCCTATTTCTTCTAGTAAAAAATTTTCTAGTAAAAAATGCCACTAATTGAACAGCTTCTTTTAAGACCACTTAACATTCTCATTTATGGGGCTTGACTGTGCAATAGTCCTTTATCAACTGGAGATTGTAAAAGCCAGCCTCAGGAGTCTAGGGTCCCCCACATCCTGCACCAGTCTTGCAACAGGCATTACACAAGCCTGGTGTCTCTCATGTTTACAGCAAACTTCCACTTCTCATTTAAAGTTGAACAAAGGACAAGCAGCCTTTAGTCAAGCTGCACAGTTTTTGAGTTAAAGATAACTAATTGCCGTGCCAATACAAAAGAAAATATTTTTTGCATTGTCTGCCTGATGTAAAGACCTGTGTAATATCTGTGCACAGGGCATATTGCTAAGAGTGCGCTGCATTTTTAGCAAGGCAGCCACAATTTGAAACAGGAATATGCTGTTCAATGGGCAAATGCAACCATAGCTCTATGTCATCCTAAGTTTTTCCAAGAATCTGGTATTTTTATATGTGTAAGAGATACACGTTCAACTTTTTCTGCTTGTCATTTTTGGTGTTTTGATTCTGGCTACTAAATCCACAGTTAGACCACCAAAATAGCAATTAGCTATCACTGCAATTTCCCTTCATTTTGCCTTGCCTGTTCTAAACATGACTAACTCTGACTTGCCAGACGGAAAACTACGGACTTTCCCTTTGAGGTGGGCAATGGCCCAACATGCAATCACTCTCCCTGCTCTTCCCACATCCAGTGTTTATTGCTGGCCTCATGGCCTACCCCCACACTGCTTATACTGCTTGCTTATTCTGAAAAATCATTCAGAATCTTCACATTTCCTAGAGAAACTCCCCCTCTTGTGGTGGCTGCTGGATACTGCAGGCCTAGCTTCCTGCCAGAGAGCTTTAAGACCTCAACTTCCTAGATGTAGACCTATGTGGATACTGGGAGCTTTAGTCCTCCCAATATTGAAAGCATTGAGGTTTTTGCTGTGAAAGCTGAATCCTCTCTAACTGCATCAGGCTTTGGGATGTAGGTTGAACTGTATGAAAGAGCCAAGAGTCAACAGTTTTTTTCCCTATAAAACACCAAGTTCATATAGTTCAATGTAATGTATAAAGATAAGCCAATCAGGGGACGCTTTTTAGCTGAGCCCTATGAATGCCAGCCAAGAATAGAAATCCTTCCTATTCTAGGAACAATAGTGAGACATTTTAAACATAATAAATATTTTTCAAACCCTAAATGCTAGATACTTTGCCAAGCTCTGAATTTAACATTTTCAGGTTTCTTGGTCACTCTGCAATTGATTATAAAAATCAGGCCTAGCAATTTGGACTTATTTATTTAGGTGCGTTAGGCAAATAAATGACAAAACTACCTCTACCCCAGCACAGGCAGGCAGCTGGTACTCTGAATGATTTATCTGAAGCAAAGCAAATAGATTAACACTAAATCAAGTACTATAATTCTTCTCATAGATGTGATTGTTTTTGCAAGTGTCCTATTAATTTGTTTATAATGTAAGAAATTAAGTATCGTGTGATAAATGATGTGAAGTAATCTTTTTCAGCAATGTTAACTCATCATGCTAGTGATTTAAAAATAAAAGTTTGTTCAAATATTTAATATTTAAAACCATTGATGTCAAATTGGAACAAACATCTGTAACCTCACATGAGAAACTCTATAATAAATAAAGAGCTCCTAGAAATCAATAGAAGGTCAACAATTAGGTAATGTAAAGGATGTGATCACATGATTCATACATTTAAATATGGTTCTAAAACTAGCCAGACATTGTGGTGGGCACCTGTAGTCCCAGTTACTTGGGAAGCAAAAACAAGAGGATGGCTTGAGCCCCAGAGTTTGAGGTTGCTGTGAGCTATGACAACACAGAACTCTACCCGGGGTAAGAGAGTTAGACTCTGTCTCAAAGAAAACTATCATTCTAAACACATGAAAGACATTTGACCTCACTCAAAATTAGAGATATGAAAATTAAACCTATATTGACGTATCATTTTCACCTTTTAGAGTAGAAAACAGTAAAAACTTTGTTGATGTACTATTGACAATGTTATGAAGAAGCAAATGTTCATCATTTCTGTTTTAAGAATGCACTAGTAAATATCCAGATCTGTATGTCTCTATTTTTCATAATACATTGCTAGATATTTTTCTGGACAGCCCTCATTCTTTCTAGAAAGTGCAATTTAGCAAAATGATCCACTTATCAATACATATACTCTAGGCTCCAGCAAATTTATATCTTAGAATATATCCTACAGATATGCTTATACACATATATGATGAATGCAAGATGTTATTAACTGTAAAATTATTTATAATAAGACAAAATTACAAACAAAAAGTCAGTCCATAAGAATATACATAAGTAAAATACATCCGTATCATAGAATATTATCCAGCTGCTAATGAAAGAAAAACATGTAGTAAGCTCTTCATGTATCAATATAGAGTACCTCTAATATACATTATTTGGGGAAAAAAGATATGGAACAGTGTGAATAATATGCCTTTTATAGTTATAGTAGGAAAGAGAATAGTATATCTTCAGGATAGTATATCCTGTATTCTGTATACTGTATATCCTGTATAGTATAGTATACTGTGGAAAGAAAACATTTCACTGTATTCTTATTGAGGGGAGAGGGAATATATGGAAGTATCAGATATACAAAAATTAAGTGTAATAGAGTAATTCATATCAATATGTTTAAAAAAATCACTCACTATTCAATAAATTTAGTTGTGTGTTTCTGTGCGGCAAGAGTGTAAGTGAAACTGCACTTTTACAGTTTAAATCTAAGAACTTCAAAATACTTATTCCTTAATGATAAACCCCTTGTCTGGCCCCAAACAACTGGAGAGTACCACTTCTCAGCAAACTAACAGTAACAGAATTTGAGACCCAGTAGAGCACCTGACCCCAAGGTAAAAGCTCTTCTGATTGTCCAACTTTTCTTCAAGACCTCAGGCCACTTTTAGCATAAGAGCAGATGTCCAACAGCCAGCAAGTGAGTCAGTGTTGCTAGTTTTCATGAGAAATGACTTTAACTAATACTTGAATAATTAAAAAGACAAAACAGTTCTCAGTCCTTCTGAGCCCTCTTTTTCCTGGTATTGCCAGTGTTCACGCGTTAATTCATAATGACAAGCACCACTACATGTTTGGTGCTGTTCTAGCACCCAGGTGGGCAGCTCAGGAGCACCCCAAAACACAGCAGCTTGAGTGACAAACATTCCAGGGTCCAGACTTAGCTTCAGGGCTGGTTCACTCCCTGTTGTTGATTTCCAAAAAGTTGGGATTTGGTTATTTGTAGCCTACAAGTGAAATGAGAGCATGAAAAAGCCCACTACAAATCGAGACAGAAATCAAGTTAAAGGGGGGGACATCATGGGATTATTAAGCTTGGTAAAGTGATGAATGGTTCTTGTGCACTTTGCTTCTGAAAACAGGGGATTATTTAAGTCTACACATCCATATATACCACTGACTAGCATGTGCCTGAGGCAGTCACTTCACTCTCTGGCTTTCCTCATCTATTACTGAAAAAATGAGGAAGCTTGAGTTACATCTGTTATTCCCAACCTTTGAACTTTTTAGACTCTTTTTCCCATATGACCCTCCATCATAAAATATGAATGCCACAATTTACATTCTATCTCTGGGTATGCACTACATGTATATCTATAACTTATATATAACAGTATGTTTTTTCCCCCAAGAACCAATTGTTCCCCCAAGGAGAATGTGTGAATTTTATGTACAAGATAAATCCACAAGATTCCTTCTCATTTTAAATGCAAAGGGATGGTGCAATACTATGGGGACTAAATGCATGTACTTAGGTACCAGACAGGTTTAAATACAAATTCTGAATCTAACACTTGCTTATCACATGACCTTGAATAGGCTACTTAACTTCTCTGATCCTAAGTATCCTTGTGCATAAAATAGGTGTAATGACACCTTTCACAAGGTCTTCATAAACACCAACTGAGGCAGAGTGGGCAAAGCCCCTGGAACTAGACCTAGTACCCTGTAAATAATCAGTAATTGGTACTTTTTTACTTACTTAATTTTTAAAAAGTCTATATTGTACTTCTGCATATCTAAAAAATGAAACAGCAGTCACAACAATGTAATAATTATAATCAATAACCCAACAAATTTTAATGTCCTTATAACTTATGTCTGTAATAGAGCCCTAAATGCCAACTTCTATTGTGACTTCAAAAATTATATTCAACTTTCAAGATAAAGGTCAAATGTCACCTGCTTCAAGAAACTCTCTTCAGTTTCACCCAAGGTAAATCTCCTCATCCCTTCAACTCCCATAGTAAATGTATTCTGCATTATAATGTATACAGATTTTAAATACTTTAAGGATAGGAACTCTGTTTTATTCCTTTATATTAAACATACACACAAACTCAGCATAATAGATTGTCAATAAATATTTGTTGAATCAATGAATTAATGCTGCAAAATTGGATTCCAAGGATCAAATGTAATATTAACACATGAAAACAGGCTCGGCACCCGTTGCCCAGTGGTTAGGATGCCAGCCACATACACCAGTGCTGGTGGGTTCAAACCAGGCCCAGGCCTGCTAAAACAACAATGACAACTTCAACCAAAAAATAGCCAGGCATTGTGGTGGGCGCCTGTAATCCTAGCTACTTGAGAGACTGAGGCAAGAGAATCGCTTAAGCCCAAGAGTTTGAGGTTGCTGTGAGCTGTGACAACACAGCACTTTATTACATAGTGGAAACTGTCTCGAAAAAAAAAACAAAACATAAAAACAAAAGGGAAAAGGCAATCCTAAATTAATATCTGTTAACATAATGACCTAAAAGAGTAGTTAAGAATAGACAGAATTTTGTTTTTAATCATTATTTATCCCTAGAATACTAAAAATGAATCTCTAGTAAAAGCTCATCTTTCCATATTGAAGAGATTGATGAAAAGTCTTTCTAGTAATAGACTATTTATGGAACACATGAATTTTTTAAAAGAAGATATTCCAGGGAGGGTATGTTACCTTCTAATATGTATAAAACTTGAGCTCTATTAAAAGTGTACAGAGTCTGTATGTAACAGCCAGCACAATTTCCTGGATCTCCTACTTTATTACTATTATCAATGGCCGTTCTTTGTCATCCTTTTGCCTCAGCTAGGGAAATTCTATGATAAAAGAAACACATACGTCAAATGTAATAGCAGAAAGCAAAGAGAAGCCAGAAACAAGAGTGACTATGGGAAACATTTGTTTTTTAGACTCTATGATGTTTTAAGCACATACCTAATGCTTTTTTACACATGCTGAATAACTAGGCTAATTAAAAAGCCCATACAGCTCTTGTTAAAATCTGTTCAAATTTTTTGGAGCACCTGTTATAACAGAATGCCCACAGACTTGATAGTTTAGAGCCAAGACACCTGCTACCTTATGTCTCACAGTATGTTCAGTTTTATACTGTTAACAAAAAAATAAACACTTTTTGACATTTAGCAATCTTATACAAGAGATACGAAATTATCAGGAAAAGTGATAGTTTAACCCTTCCTGTACTGCTCTGGGAAACCACACCCTTTCTTCTCTAGAAGGAAATGCATTTCTAATTTTGTCCCCTGAATTTGCTGAAGCTTCTTTAATTGTCCATAATCATTCAAAGTTTTCTAAGGAGTCTGATACCTTGGAAATTTAAAGCATAGAATGTTTTAAAGTTCTCAGTGAGCTTACTTAATACACACCTCTAAGTGATGGCCAGTTTTCAAATCAGTTTTTCCCTGAGCCCTTTAATAAAGGACATAACTGTTTAAACTTTGCCAATATTTATAAAACTCCAAGACGGGTTTGATGACTATTCCTGGCGATATTTTTACCAGAACTTTACTTGAAAACACATTTACCTTTGAAAGAGAAATATTGTAATAACTTCCTATAGTTAAGGAATTTTGGAGTCCAGATATATGTGTGTGTGTATGTGTGTGAACATTTGAATATCTCTTTTAGATTCAATTTTATGATTAGCAAACAAATCTTACAAGGATGATGTTAAAGTGGTTTTCAAGGTACATGCTTTCTGACCATCTGCTATTTTTTCTACAACTCTTCAGATCCCTGAGGTCTGAAACCATACCTCATTTGACTGTTAGTCCAGAGTTACACAATTGAGTGGCCAAATGCACTTCACCTTGGTTTAAAAAAAAAAAAGCCTTTATTTTATGTTGTTATGTGTTAATTCATGCTAATTACATTTCTATCAAGAAAATCTGCCTGTGATCAGCTATTCCAACTATAGCATTATTCTAACAGTGAAGTCACACTTTATAAAGAAAGACTTAAATATAAGAATGTAATTTCCAGGTTTGTCTATATAGCAAAAGATTTGAAACAATATAAATGTCCATTTATAAGAAACTGGGTAAATATAGTATGATCAATTAACACAATGGAATATTACATAATACTCTATGTTAAGTGAATAAAGCAGTTCTACAGATAGTAATATGAAATAATCTCCAATATACACTGTTAAACGAAAAACACAATATTTAAGAGTAAATAACCCAACACACACACACACACTTGAAAATTCATAGCAATATAGTTTATCTTTGGAAAGAAACACAATAAATTGAAGCAATAAATTGAAGGATTAGGGAAGAGGGATAGGAAGAATATCTATTTCTCACTAAAAATTCTTTTTGTAACTTTAGCTATTTGTATTACATTTATATATTACCAGTTAAAAATACCTCAAGAATTAAAATATTGCATCAAATTTGGGAGGAAAGAAGAAAATGTGACATAAGCATACTTTTATATAATATCCTAAAGTACTTCTAACTTTCCAGACTGTTACTTGAAAATCAGTATTTAGGGCGGCGCCTGTGGCTCAGTGAGTAGGGCGCCGGCCCCATATGCCGAGAGTGGCGGGTTCAAACCCAGCCCCAGCCAAACTGCAACAAAAAAATAGCCGGGCGTTGTGGCAGGCGCCTGTAGTCCCAGCTGCTCGGGAGGCTGAGGCAAGAGAATCGCGTAAGCCCAAGAGTTAGAGGTTGCTGTGAGCTGTGTGATGCCATGGCACTCTACCTGAGGGCGGTACAGTGAGACTCTGTCTCTACAAAAAAAAAAAAAGAAAGAAAGAAAATCAGTATTTAACAATATAAGTCACAATTTACTGTCTAACCATCAGGACAAAAAACAGCCTTTGAATGTTGTATGTGTATAACTATATTCAAATACAAGCTCTTTTGACTTTTAACCAACATATCAGAACTAAAGTTATTGACTAATAAGAAAACAACTTAGAATATATTTTTCTAAGACCTTTTAAAAAATAATGAGAACCATTTTTAAATGTTCAAGAGAACTGATGCTTTAATTCCTATACATCTATCAGAAGGAAATTCTATTTCTATTGGGCACCAGAGAATCTACAGTCCAGCATGCACCTTGTCTTTTTATGCTGGAAGGATCGCCAACCTGGGACTTCTAAGGCCAATTTCCTAAAATGAACAAGAATGGATTATGTAACTGCTCCAAGACTTCCAATAGCATAGTGCCTAGCACTGTAAATCCCCACTCTCTTAGTTGGGATCTAACCTGGGAAATGTATTGAAGAAAGATCTTATTTCCAGACATTCTCTCTTTCATGGGAGGAGATGCTAGTCTGTCAAAACTTTTCAACCCTGGAAAGCCCTGCATCAACCAGCACCCCCAAACCATCAGACAAACACACTAACCTTATACTACACATAATGTTTATTTGCAGTTTAAGAGAGAACAGAAAATTATGACTAAAATAAACATAAGGAGAAAATTCTGATGAAGGAATAACAGGCTTTAGTATGACTGATTGGGGAGGGTGACTGAGGGAGGCTGAGGCTGTGACTGACTGAAACCAACCAGCAGTCACACTAATCAGCTGCTCACGGTCTTCTTGATTAATGTTGGACTCACTTGAAGAGTTCATCCCCACTTTCTGTAAGTAGCAATAGCATGCTAGTCATCAGCATACTTACCAAGAACTTTTGGTTCTCCCTCTTCTGGCCCCTGGTAGGATTTTATTTCCTG
This sequence comes from Nycticebus coucang, assembly GCF_027406575.1. Classification (NCBI taxonomy): domain Eukaryota; kingdom Metazoa; phylum Chordata; class Mammalia; order Primates; family Lorisidae; genus Nycticebus; species Nycticebus coucang. Next base: position 56,797,419 of record NC_069786.1, read on the forward strand.
GCTCCCTTGTGGGGTGGGGCTATGCAACCATCCCAGTCAGTGTGTTGTGAGAAGAGGTGACACATGACACTTCCTAGCCAGCACATTTGCTTGTTCTAGGTGGATACAAGACCCTGCTGAGCTCTTTCCCTCTGCCACGGAGAACAGCGAGCTTCTGCAGCAGATGCTCTGCCGTCTGGGTCCTGGAGGAGGAAATAAACCAATGTGGGCAAGAAGGAAAACTTTGTTGTTTGTAAAAGGAGGAAATAAACCAATGTGGGCAAGAAGGAAACCTTTGTTGTTAGTAAAACCTTTGTTTTACTAACAGTTGGAGGTTATTTGTTACCACAATATAATTCAGACTCTCCTTACTGGTACATGTGAGAAGTGCATTTAATATACACAAATGGCTCTAAATATCTTCAGATTTACAAAGGTAGTAATGGCTGCTAGGTTATCACAACTGTTAGTATGACCATTTTTTAATTTCTAATTTTATAAAACAATTTTCCCTTTTCCTTTTTTTTGAAACAGAATCTTGCTTTGTTGCCCTCAGTAGAGTGCTATGGCATCACAGCTCACAGCAACCTTAAGCTCTTCAGATCAAGCCATTCCCTTGCCTCAGCCTCCTCAGTTGCTGTGACTATAGATATCTGCCCCAACACCCGGCTATTTTTTAGAGACGGGGGGGTCTCACACTTGCTCAGGCTAGTCTTGAACCTGTGAGCTCAGGCAATCCACCTACGTTGGCCTCCCAAAGGGCTAGAATCATGGGCATGAGCCACTGTGCCTGGTCCTCATTTTTCCCTTTTTCATTAAGATTTTTTCCCAAACACAAATTTTTACTACATCCCAGGAAGGTGGCAGAATTACCCAATTTGGAGATGAAGGAAAAAAGACACAATGTCTCTGTCTCTCTCTCTCTCTCTTTCTCTTATTCTTTCTTCTTCCTTCATTCCTGTAGTTTAATAAGGAATTCTCACTAAGAAAAGAAAAAAAATGAGAAGTGGACATCTTCAGTACAACAGGAAGACTTTTATTAAACGGCTTTTGAGAAAATTGTCAATTAATGGGGAAATGTTGTATAATTCCATGGCACTGTAAATTCCTCAGTTTGCCACGCTGACCCCATGAAGGAGGTCACACAGCCCTGGAGTAAATAGTCTTAGTCAGAGAAAGTCATACAAAAAGTAGAACTTAATTTTAAGAACACCTCCATCCCATAATTGTATAGCATTTTCCAATTTGAAGAGGACTTTTTTCAAGATGACCTTTCCCAGGCTTGCTCTTTGTCTTGCACGTGGCTCTTCTGTATATACGTATGTCCACACAACATGGTCCATTCTCTGGGACAAGTTCTCCTAATTCTATATTATTGACATGGAAACTGACGCTTAGTGACTCTAAGGGATTAATCCAAGATCTCATAGGCAGTAAGTAACAAAGTCAAGATTCAAACCAGCTTTTCTAAATAAGACCAGGGAATTCACTCACTGTTCTTCTTCACTCCATGTAAATAGAAAGAAAAGGCTCAGAGGAGGATCAGCCTATGGACAGGGAAAGCTTCCTAGATAAAGTGATGCCTGTGCACATGCATGTCATTGCATCTCCAGGTATGTGTCTTCCTACTAGTCAGTGATTATCTTTATAGTTTCAGCATGGTGCTTATTGTTTGTTGAGTGAATGGCCAAATGTATTGCATGAGTAAAGATATTATTTTTAGATATGCAGTCATCCTTCAGTATCCATGAGGGATTCCAGGACCACCCCTTCATACCAAAATTGGTGATACTCATTGTTAAAATTTCCATACTACCTTTGGAATCTACAGATTTAATGCAATCCCTATTAAAGCACCAATGTCATACTTAAAAGATCTTGAAAAAATATTACTTCATTTTATATGGAATCAGACAAAAAACCTTGAATAGCCAATACTTTTCTCAAAAATAGAAACAAATCAGGAGGTATCACATTACCAGACTTCAGGCTATACTATAAATCTATAGTGACCAAAACAGCATGATACTGGCACGAAAATAGAGAGGTAGATATATGGAACAGAATAGGGAATCAAGAGATGAATCCAGCCACTTATTGTCATTTGATCTTTCATAAGCCTATCAAAAACATTCATTGAGGGAAATATTCCATATTTAACAAATGGTGCTCAATGAACTGGCTAGCAACTATAGAAGACTGAAACTTGACCCTCACCTTTCACCACTAACAAAAATTGATTCTCACTGGATAAAAGATTTAAACTTAAGACATGAAACTATAAAAGTACTAGAAAAGATGGGCGGTGTCTGTGGCTCAAGGAGTAGGGTGCCGGTCCCATATGCCAGAGGTGGTGGGTTCAAACACAGCCCTGGCTAAAAAAAAAACCAAAAAAAAAAAAAAAAAAAAGTACTAGAAAAGAATGCAGAGAAAACACTTGAAGAAATTGGCCTGGGAAAATATTTTATGAGGAGGATATACCTCCCCCACTCCCCCCAGGCAATTGAAGCAACACCAAAAATATATTACTGGGATCTGATCAAACTAAAAAGCTTCTGCACAGCCAAGAGCACTGTAAGTAAAGCAAACAGCCTTCCTTCAGAATGGGAGAAAATTTTTGCAGGCTATGTTTCCAACAAAGGTCTGATAACTAGAATACATAGATAACTCACACTAATTAATAAGGAAAGAACAAATAACCCCATTTCTTTGTGGGCAAGAGACTTGAACAGAAACTTCTCTGAAGATAACAGATGAATGGCCAACAAACACATGAAAAAATGCTCATCATTTTTAATCATCAAAGAAATGCAAATCAAAACCAGTTTGAGATATCATCTAACTCCAGTGAGATTAGCCCTCATCACAAAATCCCAAAACCACAGATGTTGGTGTGGATGTAGAGAGAAGGGAACACTTCTATACTAATATCGCCTTTTTGGAAAGAAGTTTGGAGTATTCTGAAGGAACTAAAAGTAGACCTACCATTCGATCCCACAATTCCTCTACTAGGTGTCAGACATTTGCACCAGAATGCTTATTGCAGCCCAATTCATAATTGCCAAGTCATGGAAGCAGCCCAAATGCCCATCAACCCATGAATTGATTGACAAATTGTGGATATATTTATCATGCAATACTATGCAGCCATAAAAAAGGATGGAGACTTTACATCTTTTATGTTTACCTGGATGGAACTAAAGCATATTCTTTTTAGTAAAGTATCTCAAGAATTGAAAAAAAGTATCCAATGTACTCAATACTATTGTGAAACCAATATATAATCACCTGCACATCATACAAATGATAAAACACAACTATAGTCCAGAAAGAAGGAGGGAAGGAGTGGTAGAGGGGATGGGAGGGGGGAGGGATGGTATTTGGTGGGACCTCACCTATTATACACAATGCTATGGTACATTTCAAATTTATTAAGAGTAGAGTATAAATGTCTAACGACAACAAATAAGTAAATGAGATAATGGTTGCTAATCGGTTTGATGCAAACATTCCACATTGTATATCAAATCACCACACAGCACCCCACAAATGTACACAGTTATTTAATAAGAATAAATAAATAACATTAAAAAAAAAATTGGGGATGCTCAAGTCCCGTTTATAAAATGGCGTGGTATTTGCACATAATCCACGTACATCCTCCCTTATTCTTGAAATCATCCCTAGATTACTTGGAATGCCGAATACAATGTAAATGCTACATAAATAGTTGTTATACTATATTGTTTTTATGTATATTATTTTTATTGCTGTATTTTTATTTTTAATTAGTTTTTGTATATGTGTGTGTTTTTGATCTGTGGTTGGTTGAATCTGCAGATGTAGAACCCACATAAACAGAAAACCAACAGTATATTGACCTTTCCTTTGCAAGAGAATGCACTTTTAATTCCCAAACTCAAAATTCCAGACATTGACGCCAGGCTCGCCATTTGCAGGACACAGGACAATAGTAAAAATAGGAACTCACATATGACATGTTCAGTTGTTTTAAAAGTGGAGAATCAGCTAACAAGAGGTTAGATAAAATATGTTCTATCCTCCTACCTTGACAAATGTGTCTTCATAATGATAAAAAAATAAGCATATGAAAAGTTATAATTTTCATATATAGTAATTGAGGTCTCTCACCTTCTCTCCTTCATGAGTGGGATCTACTTCCAACTCTCTATGGAAGTGCTCTAAACTTTCTCTTTGTGAAAGAAAAAATATACATATAGCAATTGAAAGTAGACAAAATATCAAAAAGAATGAATTTAATATTTATCATGCATGTCTGTTGATAGGTCACTGACGTTTGGATGATAAAATAAAAGTATATATAATTCATCAATTATCACATATTTATTCTATAAAATTTTCCTTTCTGGCTTTAATTTCAGTAGAATTACGAATAATGTCTTTGTAATACAGATTTTCATATTATTTGCAATTTTTTGATAGTAACACCAAACCAGACAAACTTTCTTGAGTCATTGTTTTTAAGTAGATTTTTATTAATTTCAGTTTGAAGAAACTTCACTCTCCAGAAACAATAGGGATAGGAATTGTCAAATTAGTGATGCATGGTAAGATTTAGAAATAAACAAGATATACATATCTTGTTCAAACATTATAATGGCAATGTATGATAAATTGTTACTACAGAAAATATTACCAAATATTTTTAGTTTCACTGGGTGCATAGCTATCACAACTTTTTATCAGCTCTGAAAGCAATAATGTAGATCCGTTCAGTAATGAAAAGAATCAATATTCATTACATGCTTCATAAATTTTAAGCCTTGACCTATATGTATACGAATTTAAATAATATAAATTATTTAACATACAAAATTTCTACAGCTTTTTGCAAGAGTTTCAAATATTGTACTAGTTTATAAGTATCTCCAGAACTATGAATTGGAGCAAGAAGTGAAACAAGAAAACAGACACTCAATACTACTGGGATATTTCATAACTAGAATCTATTCCATTCGTGATAATTAAGAGGGAGAATTCAACAAGTCAAACATTTATATTTTTGCTTCCCTGTTTCCACTGCTTAAATTACACCCCAGATTCTAAGCAGAGTGAATCTCCAACATCAGCAGTAATTCAACCCGTACATTTTCATGCTATCTGAACAGCTGGCTTTTGTTTTGAGGCCATTGAACAGATTTGGAGGGTTTTGGATTTCTCTGAGGGCAGAATGATGTTAGTTATGTGAATAAATATTTATGGTTAACAAATGACAGAGGCACCCATGGGTTCTTTAGTAAATTTATTTTACATGTGATACACAGGGCCCTCTAAATCTGGGATGTGAACAGAGATTCCCCTTGCCTGAGCTAAGCGCTATACTCCTTGCAGAGAAATAACCCAAAAGAGATTAAATTCTTCAGGAAAGATTCTGCCAGCGCCCTTTTCCCTTAAGTTGTTTATCATCAATTATCCATGGTTGAGGAAAGGTAAGTAACGCAAAATAGTCCTGCTATTATTCAGCACATACACCCTTAAGCATTCATATAAGCATTTTATGTGCATTATCATATTTTATCCTTAAGCATTCATATAAGCATTTTATATACATTATCATATTTTATCCTGACTATAACCAATGACATAAACAATCTTATTATTCCCCTCTTATAAATGAGGAAACTGAGACACACTAAAGTTAAGTAACTTGCCTCCAGCCACAGAGTTGGAAATCAATGGAACCGGTAGGGCTAAAACTAGTCATGATCCTTTTATTTCACAACTTCTTCCTTCTTCGAGTCTGTCCTTTGATTTGCTTTTTGACTACTTGAAGATTTTCCAAAATAGTACACAAAGAGGAGCAGTAGAACAATGTGTTTAAACTGCTTGGGTTCTAATCCTGGCTGTACCACTTACCAACGGGGTGACCTTGGAAGAGACACTTCGCAAAGCAGAGAAAGTCACAGTACCAATCTCATAAGGTTGATGTGAGGAATAAATGAGTTCATAATGTAGAAAATTGTTAATACTAAGTGCTACCTCAATGTTTGCTTTTGCTATTATTGTTGTTGCTGCATGTGGATTATTTTCTGAGCTGCCTAATAAAGATGAAAATAGTGTCTTCCTCAGAGCTTTGATGAATAGCAGAGTTAAAATATGGAAGATACTTCCACATGCCTGACTCTGAGTAAATGTTGTGTTCACGAATTACATCATCATCATTATGCTGATCATTATTTTTTGTTGTTGGGGATTCATTGAGGGTACAAGAAACCAGGTTACACTGATCACATTTGTTAGGTATAAAGTCCCTCTTACAATTGTATCTTGCCCCCAAAAGGTGTGGCACATACCAGGACCCCACCCTCTCTCCCTCCTTCTCTCTCTCTGCTCTTCCTTTCCCCTACCCTTCCTTCCTTCTTTCTCTCTCTGCTCTCCCCTTCCCCCCCACCCCGTGTCGATTGTCATTAATTCTCCTCATATCAAAATTGAGTACGTAGGATTCATGCTTCTCCATTCTTGCGATGCTTTACTAAGAATAATGTCTTCCACTTCCATCCAGGTTAATACAAAGGTTGTAAATTCTCCATCTTTTTTAATGGATGAATAGTATTCCATGGTGTACATATACCACAGCTTGTTAATCCATTCCTGGGTTGGTGGGCATTTAGGCTGTTTCTACCTTTTGGCGATTGTAAATTGAGCAGCAATACAGTCTAGTACAAGTGTCCTTATGATAAAAGGATTTTTTTCCTTCTGGGTAGATGCCCAGTAATGGCATTGCAGGATCAAGTGGAAGGTGTAGCTTGAGTTCTTTGAGGTTTCTCCATACTTCCTTCCAAAAAAGGTGGTATTAGTTTGCAGTCCCACCAGCAGTGTAAAAATGTTCCTTTCTCTCCACATCCATGCCAGCATCTGCAGTTTTGAGATTTAGTAATGCAGGCCATTCTCACTGGTGTTAGATGGTATCTCAGGGTGGTTTTGATTTGCATTTCTCTAATAAATATGCACGATGAGCATTTTTTCATGTTTGTTAGCCTTTTGTCTGTCTTCTTTAGAGAAGGTTCTATTCATGTCTCTTGCCCATTGATATATGGGATTATGGTTTTTTTCATGTGGATTAATTTGAGTTCTCTATAGATCCTAGTTATCGAGCTTTTGTCTGATTCAAAATATGAAAATATCCTTTCCCATTTATAGGCTGTCTATTTGCTTTGTTTTTTGTCTACTTAGTTATACAAAAGCTTTTCAGTTTAATTAAGTCCTGTTTGTTTATTTTTGTTGTTGTTGCCATTGCCACGGCAGTCTTCTTCATGAAGTCTTTCCCTGGGCTGATATCTTCCATTGTTTTTCCTATGCTTTCTTTGAGAATTTTTTATTGTTTCATGCCTTAAATTTAAGTCCTTTATCCATCTTGAATCATTTTTTGTGAGTGGAGAAAGGTGTGGGTCCAGTTTCAGTCTTTTATATGTGGATATCCAGTTCTCCCAGCACCATTTATTGAATAGGGAGTCTTTCCCCAAAGATATGTTCTTGTTTGGTTTATTGAAGATTAGGTGCTTGTAAGATGTTAATTTCATTTCCTAGTTTTCTATTCGATTCCAAGTGTCTATGTCTCTATTTTTGTGCCAGTGCCATGTGGTCTTGACTTTACGGTACTATGGCTTTGTAGTACAGCCTAAAATCTGGTATGCTGATGCCCTGGGCTTTGTTTTTATTACTAAGAACTGCCTTAGCTATACAGGATTTTTTCTGGTTCCATAAAAAATGCAGAATCATTTTTTCCAAGTCTTGAAAGTACGGTGTTGGTATTTTAATAGGGATGGCATTGAATCAGTAGATGGCTTTGGGAAGTATAGACATTTTAACAATGTTGATTCTTCCCATCCATGAGTATGGTATGTTCTTCCATTTGTTAATATCCTCTGCTATTTTCTTTCTTAGGATTTCATAATTTTCTTTACAGAGGTCCTTCACCTCTTTTGTTAGGTATATTCCTGGGTATTTCATTTTCTTTGAAGTTATGGTGAAGGGAGTTTTGTCCTTAATTAGCCTCTCACCTTGGGTGTTATTGGCGTATACAAAGGCTACTGACTTGTGGACATTGATTTTATATCCTTTACTGTATTTTTTAATGACTTTCAAGAGTCTTGTGGTTGAGTCTTTAGGGTTCTCTAAGTATAAGATCATATCATCAGCAAAGAGGGAGAGTTTGACCTCCTCTGTTCCCATTTGGATGCCCTTTATTTTCTTGTCTTGTGTAACTGTATTGGCTAGAACCTCCAGCACTATGTTGAATAGTAATGGTGACAGAGGACAACCTTCTCTGATTCCAGTTCTAAGAGGAAAAGCTTTCAGTTTTACTCCATTCAGTAAAATATTAGCTGTGGGTTTGTCATAGATAACTTCAACTAGTTTAAGAAATGTGCCACCTATGCCTATACTCCTCAGTGTTCTAATTAGAAAAGGATGCTGGATTTCATTGAATGCTTTTTCTGCATCTATTGAGAGGATCATATGATCTTTGGGGTTTTTGTTTTTGTTTTGGCCAGGGCTGGGTTTGAACCTGCCACCTCTGGCATATGAGGTCAGCACCCTACTCCTTTGAGCCACAGGTGCTGCCCCATATGATATTTGTTTTTGCTTCTGTTGATACAGTGAATAATGTTTATGGACTTGCGTATGTTAAACCAGCCTTGTATCCCTGGGATGAAACCTACTTGATTGTGATGTATAGCTTTTTCAATGATAAGCTATAATCTATTGGTTAGGATTTTGTTGAGAATTTTTGCATCTATATTCATTAGTGAGATTGGTCTGAAATTCTCCTTTTTAGTTAGGTCTTTTCCCGGTTTTGGTATCAGGGTGATGTTTCCTTCATAGAAAGTGTTAGGGAAGATTCCTTCCTCCTCAATTTTTTAGAATAATTTCTGCAGTACGGGAATAACCTCTTCTTTGAAGGTTGATAGAATTCTGTTGTGAAGCAATCTGGACCCATCTGGACCAGGGCATTTTTTTGTTGGAAGCTTTTTTATTGTTTCTTTATTCTCAGTGCTTGAAATTTGGTCTGTTCAGGAGCTCTATTTCTTCCTGGCTAAGTCTAGGGAAAGCGTGTGATTCCAAATAATGATCCATTTCCTTCACATTGACAAATTTCTGGGCATAGAGTTTCTGGTAGTATTCAGAGATGATCCCTTATATTTCTGTGGAATCAGTTGTTATTTCCCCTTTATCACTTCCGATTGAGGTTACTAGAGATTTTACTTTTCTATTTCTAGTTAGTCTGGCCAAAGGTTCATCTATTTTATTTATTTTTTCAAAAAACCAACTCCTTGTTTCATTAATTTTTTGAATGATTCTTTTGTTTTTAATTTCATTTATCTCTGAGATAATTTTGGATATTTCTTTTCTTCTGCTGGGTTTAGGCTTAGATTGTTCTTCTTTTTCCAATTCCATAAGATGTTTTGTGAGGATGTGCTCTCTTTCTGTTTTTTGAATGTAGGCATCTAAAGCAATAAATTTTCCTCTCAGAACTGCTTTTGCAGTATCCCAGAGGTTTTGGTAGCTTGTGTCTTCATGGTTGTTATGCTCAAGGAAGTTAATGATTTCCTCTTTTATTTCTTCCTGAACCCAATTGTCATTCAACAGAAGGTTGTTTAATTTGCATGCCTTTGTGTGGGGTTGAATGTTTCCACATTTAGCTGTCTAAGAAGAGGTCTGAGAAGACACAAGGTAAAATTTCAATTCTTTTGATTCTGTTGAGGTTTGTTTTGTGTCCTAGGATATGATCAATTTTGGAGAATGTTCCATGGGGTGATGAGAAGAATGTATATTCTTTATCTTTGGGATGAAGTGTTCTATATACATCTATCAAGCACAGTTGTTCTAGGGTCTCATTTAAGTCCTTTATATATTTGTTTAATTTCTGTTCAGAGGATTTGTCCAGCTCTGTAAGCAGAGTGTTAAAGTCCCCTGTTATTATGGTGTTATAGGATATGTTGCTCAGATGGAGTAGGGTCTGTTTCAAGAATCTGGGAGCATTTAATTTGGGTACATAAATATTTAGAATTGAAACATCTTCTTGTTGTATTTTTCTCTTGACCAATATAAAGGGACCATCTTTGTCTTTTTTGAATTTAGTTGCTTTAAATCTACATGTGTCTGAAAATAAGATTGCAACCATTCTTTTCTTCTGAATCATTTGCCTGAAAAATTGTGTTCCAACCCTTAACTCAGAGTTTTGATTTGTCTTTTGAAGCTAGGTGGGTTTCCTGCAGACAGCAAATGGATGGCTTGTGTTTTTTAATCCAGTAAGCCAATCTATGCCTCTTCAGTGGGGAATTCATGCCATTAACATTTATTGAGATAATTGATAAGTGTGGTAGTGTTTTATTCTTTTTTTTTTTTTTTGTGAGAGTCTGTTGCTTAGTTTTATCTTTTGCATCATCATGGAAGTTAGGGTCTGTCCTTTAATTTCTGAGTTCCTTCTTTGCTGTTGATCCATTATGATGGTCAGTGTGTAGAACAGGTTGAAGTGTTTCCTGTAGAGCTGGATATCAGTAAATGATTTGATTTCTCTGTCAATTTTAAAGCTTAGCTTAGCAGGATATAGAATTCTGGGCTGGAAATTGTTCTGTTTAAGTAGATTAAAGGTAGATGACCATTGTCTTCTTGCTTAGAAAGTTTCATTAGAGAAGTCTGCAGTCACTCTGATGGATTTGCCCCTGTAGGTCAACTGGTGCTTACTCCTGGCAGCTTGAAGAATCTTTTCTTTTGTCTTGACTTTAGACAGGTTCATCACAATGTGTCTTGGAGAAACTCAGTTAGAGTTGAGGTGACCTGGGGTACAATATCCCTCTCCTTTCAGTATCTTTGGTGATATTTGGAAAATTTTCATTTATAATATTCTCTCATTTATAATATTCTCTAATATGGCTTCCATTCCTCTGGGGCATTCTTCTTCCCCTTTTGTGATACCTATAAATCATATGTTTGAACATTTTATAAAGTCCCATAATTCTGTTAGTGAACATCCTGCTTTCTCTCTCTTCTTTCTGCCTCTTTAACTATCTGAGTTATCTCAAGAGCTTTGTCCTCTACCTCTGAGATTCTTTCTTCTGCATGGTCTAATCTGTTGTTGATACTTTCTATTGCATCTTTAAGTTCCCTAATTGCCTGCTTCAGTTCCTTCAGCTCTGCTATATCCTTTCTATATTCTTCATATCGTTCATCTCTTATTTGATTCTGTTTTTTTATTTCCTTTTTGTTATTTTCCACTTTATCAACAGTTTCCTTCATTGTTTCCATCATTTCCTTCATTGTTTTCATCATCTGTATTCTAAATTCTCTTTCTGTCATTTCTAACATGTCTTTAGAGGTGGAATCTTTTGCAGTAGCTACCTCACTGTCCCTTGGGGCAGTTGCTCTGGACTGGTTTTTCATATTGCCAATATTTTTCTGCTGATTCTTCCTCATGAATGTTTTCTTTTATCTGTTTCCTTGCCCTAATTTTCCTTTCACTTCCTCTTGCTCTTTAAGTTACCGTGCCTCTGGACTAGGGTTTCAATGAGTCCTTAAAAACCCCCAATCTGGAGTTGCCAGGTTGGGTTGTTCCCTTGAGGTCAGCAGCTCTTTTCTACCTATTCAGACACAGTACCCCACCCAGTGTGCCAAAACTGGTCTCACTCTGTGCCCCTGAGGACCAAAGCTGTAAGGTGTCTCAGTGCCTGCCTTTAGGCTGCTCAGTCACTAGATTACTTGCCCAAGATCTCCTGCCAGATCCTTGCTCTGCAACCCTGAGGGTGGAGCTTGCTGGGACAGTTCTCCCACAATGGCTTCGCGTGGCCCACAGCCAAACACTATTAGCTATGTTCAGCTCAGCGGCTCGGTCTAGGACCCTAGACAATGCTTAAAGTCCTCCACACTCTTGCATAAGTTCTCCCAAGATAGTTCAACTGAGTGCCGAGTCCAAAAAAAAAAACTAAATAGCTCACAGGTAAGGCCTTTCTAATTTGCAATCTCACTACTGCTGTACTTACAGCTGCCAGCGGGATTAAACTGAACAAACACCACAACCACTTGCCAGTTCTTCACTGCTTTTGTCTTCCTCATGGGGTCCAGAAGTCTCTCACTGACAGCCTGTGTCCCCAAAGGGATGTTTGTGGGCAGATCCCACCAGCCAGGGATGCCTGGAGTCTTCTCTCCCCAGTCTCATCATGCCCAGTTGCAAGGAAGCTGTTACTCGGCCACCATCTTGCTCCTCCCCCATCATTATTTTTATTACTATTGAGAGTGGCATATTTTCTGAGCATCTGAAGACATTAAATATTTGTTTTCATTTATTTCACTCATGAATGAAAATTAGTGCTCTCTCTCTCTCTCTCTCTCTATATATATATATATATATGTCATGTCACCACTTTTTGTTCCTGGAAACTATGCACATCAGTGAGGCTCATCCTAGTTGTCTTTTCTTTGCCCTAGCATGCTGAGGCAAGAGGCACACTCCTAGAAATAGCAGGAGCTCTTGGATATTTTAAAACTATTTAAATCATGAGCAGAAGGAACAAATAAGGGGAGAGAAAGCAGAGAAAAGTTAAACATGAGAGAGAAAGAACTATGAAAAGCATTAGACCTTGGAAGAACTGTGAGGAACAGGATTTTAAGAGGTCATTAAGGAATTAATGGTGTCATTAAAGGGGTCAGGAAGGAAAAGGAGCATATCTTCGTTTGCAATATGAGCTAACAAACGAAGAGTTGTGAGAATACAGATAGTTTACAGATTTGTTGACAGGATTTGGGGTAATTTCTCTCTGGTAACCTCAATTTTCCCTTTAAAGCAGGAAGTAAAGCAATCATTCGTAGTGAGGGTGGACATGGTGAGATTGCATTTTGAAGAACAGAATAGAGGAAGTTTGAAAAGTTATAGTGAAGGGGAGAGGGCCTGTGACTTCACTGTGATTCAGCACACATGATGTGACCATGTGGTTTCCCTCAGCAGTGATCAGAAATGCTGTATGAGTGCAGGGAAGACAGGCAGCTGGGGTGGGGTTTTGCAAGGCTTTTGTGATGGGAGGAAATAGAACTTGGAAAATATTGACAAGACAGGATGAAGTGATAAACAGTAGGACTCAGTTGAGGAGGAAGAAGTCTGGGGAATTGGAAGGAAGGAAGTGGGGTGTGTCTAGAGCTATTGATGATATTAAAGAAGAGATAGGTGGGAGTAGCCTAACATGAAAGTCACGAGGCAGAGTAACTATGATCAGAAATTAGTCAACAGTACGGATTTGAATGGAAAACTTCTGAAGTTAGCAGTTCTCGGCTATGACAGCATCAGGGTGCTGCCCCTGGAGGAGAGACTGAAGAGGAACAGAAGCAAAGGTCCCTAGAGATGAGGAAATGAAGAAATTGAGAAGCCAGGCGAACTGGGTGGTGTATTAGTTTGCTGGGGCTCCCACAGTGCCACAGACATGGTGGCTTACACAGCAGAAATTTATTTCCTCATATTTCTGGAAGCTAGAACTTCAGAGGTGACAGTGTTAGCAGGGTTGATGTCCTCTGCAGCCTCTCCCCTCAGTTTGTATGTAGATGGCTGTATTCTTTCCATGCCTTTCACATGGTCTTTCTTCTGTGTGTGTCTGTGAACTAATCTCCCCTTATAATGTACTCACCAGTCACATTGTATTAGGGACAAACTCTAATAAACTCATTTAACCCAGTAATCTTTTTCTGAAGTGAGGATTCATACAGAAGGATTCAACTTGTGAATCTAAGGGAGAGGGAGGGGACACAATTCAGCACACAACAGATTGGTCATTTGTGAAGAGATGAAGGGCACCCAGAATGATGATAGAATGCTGGGCAGAGATGAAGAGGGTGACTGAGGTACCAAACTCTTCGTTGATTAAGGCAATTGACCCACTTCCTGTTGATTCATAGAGGCCATGTCTTCTTACATATTATTTAGGATTTTAATCCATTTTTCAATCCATTCATTTCATTGAATTTAAACGAACAGTTCTGGCAGTGTGTATGTGTGTGTCATGGACTATAACTTTATCTCATGCCCTCTTTATGTGCAGTGTGTCGGAGAACATAGCCATGGAGGGAGAGTGGGCTCTCCCTCAGTGCTGCAGCGTCATACATTTTTCAATCCTTTTCAATTCATTTTTTCAATCCATTTTCTTTTTGCAGTATTTTTTTCATAGACCCATAACCCATGTTAGTCTTTTGTTGTAGTATTAGTTTTTGTCTTTTCCTGACCCCATCCCTTTGGGTATTGGTGCAAGGCCCTCACGGACCATGCAGCTGGAGATCTGGCTGATGTGGTAAGTTGCTGGCTATGCCTCAGTATTTGACAGACATTCACCTGTGTGACCCTACAACACTGAGGGAGAGCCCACTCTCCCTCCCTGGCTACATTCTCTGACACACTGCACATAAAGAGGGCATGAGATAAAGTTATAGTCCATGACACACACATACACACTGCCAGAACTGTTGAGACTTTCCCATTTTTTTGTCCTCCTTTGCCATATAAGAATAATGTCAACCATTTACAGCACAAAGTATTGTACCAGGCATGTGCTTTATGCTCTATATTCATTATCTCACTCTTTACTAACAGCAGCCCCAGAGGAGGATATTATTATTATTGTTATTATTATTATTTTGGGGAACAGAGTCTCACTTTGTCACCTTCAGTAGAGTGTCATGGCATCATAGATCACAGCAACCTCCAGCTCTTGGGCTTAAGCGATTCTCTTGCCTCGGCTCCCAAGTAGCTGGGACTACAGGTGCCCACCACAACACCTGGCTATTTTTTGTTGCAGTTTGGCTGGGGTTGTGTTTGAACCTACCACCCTCAGTATATGGGGCCAGCACCCTACTCACTTAGCCAGGCACCATCCCCCAGAGGAGGTTATTGAGTAAAGAGAGGTTAATTAAACTCAGAGTCATCCTGCTGGCAATGGCAAGTCTGTTTAACTCTTATGTGCTATACTCAATTACAGTGCAATCTCCCCAAATGCAAGGACCTACCACCAATTCCATTCCCTGCCAGGGTGCTTATAAATTGATATAAAAGATGGGAGTGAAGGAAAATAGTATACCTCAAAAAGTACACCTTATTCTCTCCACTTTCCCCCCAGTTGTTCTAAATCCTGGATCAATTCCGCAATGATCAGTAGAGAAATATATGACCTTAGCTGGCCTGTTGTATTTCAGGGAGCAAAGTTCAGTTAAGCTAAGAATTGTTTTTTCTCAATCTACTTTTGATTTGTGGAAATGAGTAAAATCTTTTTAGGTCTTAGCAATAGATATTTTGTCAGTTTTAGTTTCTAACATGATGAATGTGAGATTTTGGCTTTTGTTAGTTTCGTAGTCATTTTATTGGGAGGTTGGGAGAAGGTGAATCAGTGTCTGCTAATTGCAGGCCATTTTATCATAGGATTTTCTCCTCTTGTGGTTTTTATACATACCTCTATTATACTTTCTACCATCTTAGAAAATCATTGGAATCATTGACAACTTGGTGTTTAAGTTGCTGAGCTAATGCTGGGAGAAACATTAATGCTAAGTCATAGTGAGAATCCACCAACCCATTTATTAAGTGTTTTTTTATTTTTATTTTTGTAGACACTTTGGGCTTTGGAGGTTGGAAGTAGAGGATTAAGGCAGAATACAATGGATAATTTCTTGCTACGAAAATTTGCCTTTGTAGCACATATTCTACTCTACTTGGGTTCAGATTCATAATTAAATTCACAAAAAACAAAACTCCAAAGTCATGAGACTTTACACAACTCCAAATTTACTCTGCTTTAAGAAGGAATCATGACATCATGACACGTAATGGACAGTCCATAAAATAAAAGTAGAGGTTTCACTTTCACAACTCCTAGGCATAGCTCCCAAAAGAAAATGGTCTTGGCAATAAATGGTTGTGGCAATAGGCGAAGCTGTCTGAGACACAGACCCTCTCAGTTCAAGGAAGCCAGATACCTCAGTTCATCTTCTGCTGCTATAACAGAAAACCACAGACTGGGCAAGTTACGAAGAATAGAAGTTTATTTGGTTCACAGTTCTAGAGAGTAGGAAGCCAAAGATTAAGGGGCTACATCTAGGGAGGGCCTTCTTGCTGCATTAGAACATGACAGAAGGCATGACATGGGGAGACAAGACAAGAGCTCAAAAAACAGAGAGAAATGGAGGACCAAACGCCCTAAATACTAACCCACTTCTGCAATAACGATATTCATCTATTCATGGAGGCAGAGCTCTTACAAACTAATCACCTCTTGAAGGTCTCACCCCTTAATACCATCACAACGCCAATTAATTTTCAATATTAGTTTAAAAGGGACATTCAAACCATAGCACCATTAGTCCTGGGGCACGTTAAGCTAACTAGCCATACAGCACCCTCAGGGGTTCAGGACTCACTCCATTCTCGGGTGTAGCTGCATGCCATCTATACTATCCTGTTTCCCCGAAAATAAGATGGTGTCTTATTTTAAGGTGTGCTCCCAAAGATGCGCTAGGTCTTATTTTCAGGGGACATCTTATCTTTCCTGTAAGTAGGTCTTATTTTCAGAGGATGTCTTATTTTCAGGAAAACAGGGTAGTTACTCATTACTTAATAAACAACCCAAACAGGTACCAGGCTTGGCATGCAATGGGAGTTGCATTTGTTTTAGCTCTGGTATAGAGAAACTCATACCGTTTGCTTAAGTTGTGTTGTAAGAAAGATAAGGCTAAGCCTCAGTGATTCTGAGGCAAAAAGTGCCAGAACCGAATGTAAACCCTTTCTTTTGAAGCCAACTACAAAAACAAGCTTCAGATACCCAAAAGTTCACTCAATTTTCCAAAAACACTAACATATCGTTTAAAAAAACAGGAATTTCAATTCCTAAAATTCTGTTTTCCTTTTCTGCAAAAATTAAATAAATATATAAATATTGCTGTCCAACCCAAAACACTGTTTTGTTTTACCTAGTATTCTATCAAATGCACTTCTAAAAATGTAGTAATCAGAGTAATGTTTGAGGAAATCTAAGACACATTGCTCACTTCTGCTGTTTTGATGATATGATACAAAGAAAGATATTGCCCATGAAGTGGATACTTTTATTTCCATAAGCATGTACTATACCACATATGTGAGTATGTATAATATACATTATACTGTTTACTCTATAAAGTATATAATGACTTTCTTTTTTATTGTCTTATCCCCAACCATCTGTCATGGTTATTTATCCTGAAAAAAATAATTAAAACTGTATGTGCATATATAAATAAATAAGTCTGTAATCTACATTTCTTTTAATTCTTCAGGAAAACTTTATCCTGCCTTTAAAATCCTTAGTATTTTGACACATTTCACTACTAAAATAAAACTGTTTTAATTTAAGCTAAGAAAACTAATTGGTATCAGATACTAAAAGTTCTTGTAAGCTGTTGAAAGTGTTAGTTCTGGGAATAGCATTTTTATATTTTTCGTATTGATTTGCCTTTGAGACAAACTGCAACAAGAAAGCAGGTGATAAGCCTTTGTTAATGCCTCTGAGAGAAAATGCTATAGCTACAGACTATTGTTGATAAACAGATTTTGAATTAATTAGTTCTACATAATTATGTGAGCCATCAAGTCTCTAAAACCATATGCAATCGGTCTTATATTGCTGTATATATAAAGAAGAAAAGGAAAAATTTGTTCTAAAATTTACCTCTCTTAGAGTATAGGTTTAATTTTTTAAAAGCAAAACCTGAAATTTTTAAATGGCACATGTTCAAGACATATTAAATATTTATTTTTAGATTTATAAAATACGATAAGAGATTTGCTTTTTATAATTGTTACCATTAGTGACAGAACTGTGACTCACAGTGTGCTGCTATTCCTGCCTCATACTTCATGGAAATTGTATTTTGTTACCCAAAAATGCTAAAGTGAGCATCTTCAGAAAAATAGCATAACACTAAAACAGCAGAGTTTTCAATAAGATGTATTTAGGAATTTGCCCACATGTTTATAATAACAAAAAAAAAAATTAAAGGAAAGCAGAAAAATGCTTTAAAAGACAGTTAAAAACTGTAAATATTTCTGAGAGACTTAGAAGAAGCCTTAATGAATAAAGAACTACACAGGGATACCCCATAAGAAGACTGAATATTGCAAAGATGTTAATTGTTTTCCAGTCAACATATATGTTTAATATAACTTAATCAAAAGTTCAATTAGATTTTTTTGAATTTTGGCCAATTTAAAAAAAATATCTAGAAGAAAAAGCAGGAGGATAAGAAAATTATTCAAAAGAAAGTTCATGGGTAGCAACTTGCCCTATTAGAAACTGGCATATATGATAAAACTACAGTAATTTTCAAAAAGTGATACTAACTAATGTACAAATAGGCACAAAGATCAATGAAATGGAACAGATGGCTCAAAGACAGACCAGTATAAATCAAAATTTACCCTAAGGACATAATCTAAGCTTGACACTCAGAAATATTTGTTTTAATACTTCCTGATAATAAAAATCTTAAGAAACCCATGAAATAGTCAACCAAAGAGAGTGAGCGGGTAAACAATGTTGGTACATCTATTATTAAAATGTAAAAAAACAACAGATATTGGTGCAGTTGTGGTAAAAAAAAAAAAAAGGGGGGAGTGGGGGAACTGTTATACACTAGGGAGTGTAAACTTTTACAACTGCTGTGAAAAGCAGTATGGAGTTTCTTCAAAGAACTAAAAGTAGACCTGCCAACAATTGCAACTACTAGATATCTACCCACAGGCAAATAAATCATTTTAAGAAGTCAAAAGACACCTGCACCAGAAGGTTTATCGCAGCACAATTCATAACTGCAAATATATGGAATCAACCTAAGTGCCCATCAACCAATGAATGGGTAAAGAAAATGTGACACATATTTGCCACGGACATCTCCTCAGCCATAAAAAGGAATGAAATAATGTCTTTTGCAGCCACTTGGATGAGACCAGAGAACATTATCCTAAGTGAAATATCTCAGGAATAAAAAAACAGCTACACATGTTCTCACTTAGAAGAGGAGCTAAACAAATAAAGAGCTGTAATGGACATTGGAAACTAAGAGAGGGGAAGAGAGGGAGGAGAGTGAGGGATAAAAATTTACCTACAGAATACAATGTACACTCTTCTGGGGATGAGTACACTGAAAGCCCTGACTTTAGCATGATACGCTTTATCTATGTAACAGAAACACCTATACCCCCTAAATATTTTTTAAATAAATAAATTAAAACTCCCTGAAAAAAAAAAAACAATGGTACATCTATCTAGGTGATGGGGTATGATACTCATATAACCATTTAAAAGCAGAATTTTAAAAACTATTAATAATTACATGGAAAATGTTCATGAAAAATATATGATTCAAAACTACATATTTTTATATCTTTATATTTTTATGTACTTTTTTAAAGATTTAGAGGAACTACATCAAAGTATTGTTATTAGTATAAATATTTATTTTTTACTTTTGTATGACATTTTACTTTTTTTACATTTGTATGTTACATTTCACTTTATATTTTACATTTGTTTATACTTTTCAATTTTCCTAGAATTGTTGGCATCAAAGAAACTTTACATCTACCTATATATCAATAATGGAAAAATACACATAAAAAATTTTAAAGCTGATTTATTTTATTTTTATAGTTAAGTTGTTGGCCATTCAACTCTGTTGATACTCATCTCAGCAACTTAAAATGCAAAGTCAGATTTCTCTGTTGCCTCAACTTTTAAAAATCAAATGTCATATTTTCTTTTGGGCATGGTATGAGCCAACAAACAATCCAACAAGATCATATAAGTAAGATGTATATAATGTAAGGTAATAACAATTTGCTGTTCCAGATGTAACTGTTGTACAATTATATCAAGCCTGGTATTGTACTTCTCAGTAGAACAGAGCCTACTTTTACAAGGATAATAATTCTCAGTAGAATAAGGCCTATTTATATCACATCTTTGAATCATTTCATAGATATTTGGCTGCAATTAACAGCAATCCCCAACTCAAATATATTTGAATAATAAGGAATTAATTATCCCACATAAGAAGTCTGAAGCTTGGGTGGGCTCCAAGCCGTAAGATCAATGGCTCAATTATGCCAAAAGGGGCCTGAGTCCTTTCCACTTCTCCACTCAGGCATTGTTAATTTGTCAGCTTTATTCCCAGGCTGGTTCCCTTCAAGGGAACAGGAAGGCTACAGTGGTTTTAGTCATAAAAATGTCAAAAGAAATAAAATGAATCATCTCTTCCTGTGTCTCTTTTTAGAAGCAAGGAAACCTTTCACAGTAGCTCCCATCAGACAGCTCCTCAAACCTCTCTAGCCAGAACTGGGTCATGTGGCTATTTTTAAACCAATTGCTGAGGAGGGGAAGGGAATTAACACAATTGTCACAGACAAATTGAACTTGGCGGGTGCCTTCCCCTGAAACACTTGGGTAGATATGTGCACACAATCTGATTCTGTCAACAGGAACGGGCAGGGGCGGGAGTGGAGTGAAACATGTGAAGCAAATGTTGGGTAGCTGGTCCTTTCTGTCTCAATCCTCCATGTTGTTAATGACCTGAGAAGAAGGATTCTTTTTAAAAACAGTAACAGATAGTGTGATACATGCTCACGACATAACACAGTAGTGGACAGGACTAAAATTCTTTCCTCCAGAAGCTGACAGTTTTAAAAGAGAAGGCCCGTAAGTGAACATTCCCAAGATGGGAGCATTTCACCCTCCTGCCAGGGAAGCTCCTTGAATGAGGCATTTAACCCACCTTGATTCCCAAAGGAGAAAACATTAACAAATGGAATCTAGGAGTCAGTCCTGTGGCAACTGGGAAGATGGCGTATCTGGGGAATTGGCAAGCCTGGAGCCTGAAGATGCAAGCAGGACAGAGATCATAATGGGCATTGAAACCCATTCTGAGGAGCTTATGTTGGCAATGGCGTTCCAAGAAAGGATTATAAATGAGGAGTAACATAACCTGCTTTCCTTTTCAGAGCATCCACTCTACCTGCAGAACCAAGAATGGATTGGAGTGAGTCAAGCCTAAATTTAGAGAGAACACTTAATGTACGTACATGCTTTTACAAATACCACAAATTAGAGTGAGAGTCAGATCTGTGACTTAGAACTGAGTTGTATGTGGGTACCATAGACAGAGCTGAATTTGGGACATCTAAGTGGATAAGTGTAGTAAATAGAACTGTTTGATAAGGCTTCTTCTGGTTGTTACCAACATTATTAAATCACTATTAAATATCCTCATGAAAATTTCAGTAAATTGTATGAGCAATTGCCAGATTATCCAAGCATATTTTTTTCTTTCTAGCTCTGACATGATTTGAGTGATACGATGAGAAAAAGTCATAGCAAATGTTTTACATGCTGACAATTTAAACTAATAGATATTTTTAGATGTTGTGTAAGAAAAGAGCTCTGGGCTAAAAATGATGCTGACATTTAAAGGCTCTCTGTAAACTTCAGAAATGTGTAGTCTTAGGCACCGAGGCTAGTAGTTTGGCAATAATGCTTAGCATCTAAACTTAATGCTTTTCTAACCTTGCTTTCTGTCATGACCTCAGACATCCCCACCCCTAGACACTTTTAAGATACTTACATTTCTGTAGTAGGCCCCAGGCGCCCCACTCACATCGGGCTCAGGCCCGACCATCTATCCTTCAAACAAGGCTCTTTGTCCCTCTACTGTCTCTCCCACGGAGCAGAAAGTTTAGCTCATGAGTTCCATTTGAGACAAATGTTTGCTATCAGAAGAACATGGATATAAATCCTTTTGACAATCCTTCCAAAATTGATTTTCAATAATATGTTTGTTTTGCATGTTTATGTAGTGTTATATTAAGCTTCATGGTAAAAACTTGGAAAGTAAAGTATAAAGTTGAAAATGATGCTACCACTCAGACGTTAACGATAGTTAACATTTTCCTATCTTTAAAGTCTTCTGACTGTATACAATATAAATATGTTGTTTTCTTACATATTCAGAATTAAATCCTACATACTATTTTATAAACCTGATATTTTGACTGCTATTTATCATGACCTTCTTTCAAGATCCTTAAATAGCCTTCAAGAACGTGATTCTTAATGGCTGAACTATATTCCATCATATTATACATATATGATAGAAATGGCATTTTACCAAGCAATCCCACTTCCTGTGACCCTTTAGGCAATTCCTAGTTTTGTATAATATAAAAAAAAAAATCCTGGATGAACATCCTTGAGCCTTCATGACTATCTCTTACCATTCCCTTAGAAAAACTTTCGAAAGTTGAATTATGGGAGCAAAGGGTATGAACATTTTTAAAGCTTTTGATGCATGTTATTGAATGCATATTGCTGACAAGTCTATACTTCTATATACTCCCACCATTAAATAATTTATAATATGATCAAATTCAGTATAAATGACTTGAAATACTCTCTCAGAAATACTATTAATGTAAGTCTTCTTTAATAGTTTCAGAGCTCGCAGTCAGCTTTCCTAAACTGTGAGATTGACCAGTTGAGGTCCTTCCTTTTATTTTGAAACTTCAACTACCTCAAAGGAGGAAAAAGCCTTGGATTTGTTAGTAGAGAACCAGAGTCGAGTCTTAGTTCTTTTCCAAACTCACAGTATTGGCGATTGGCAACTGAACTTAAACCTGCCCTTGGTTTTCTCTATCCGAATAACAAGACTTTTCTAAAGATCTCTATAGTCCCTTTGGCTAAACAGAACAATAACAACAAAAATTTTACAAAAAGTCTAATGGTCTCAGTAAATAATGTTGTAAAATCTGATTGAGGAATATGTTGTGGTGTTCTTTTCAAAGTGTTTCTTTTTTTATAAGCTAACATACTTCTCAGGCAAACAGATTCTGAGGCTTAGACAGGGCTGGCACTGGAGGCAGTAGAATGGTCTGCCATCTATGTGATCAGATATGGATAGACCCCAAACCTCCACCCTGCCTGGTTTATTCCATCATTACAGCTTTAATTGTCACATCTTGGATGCTAATAATTCTTAGAGAAAAGTCAATCACAACCTTCCAGAGATCAGTCCTCTACTGGGCGTAGGAATACTGGGTTCATATAAACTAGTCTGGAGTGAGGACCAACAATATAAAAATACAAGAATCCCTTGGGAATCATCCCAAAACAAGTCCATCAATATTCAAAGAGATTTGACAGTATAACCATTAGTCATGGTTGATTCTATTTCTTTCCTTGATTCTATTTCTTTCCTTTTTTCTTCACCATCACCTGGGACAACCAAAAGTACTTGTTAGCTGTTTTTCTTCCTGCCAGATTTTCAAAGCCTTTAGTTGTCCCCACTTAAATCATAAGAGGCAAAGTATCTGTTAAGCAGAATATCTCAGCTATGTTTGGTTGACAAATCTTGTACAAAACATATTTTTCTTCTGAGGAAAGAAAGTCTTAACAACACACACACAAGATTCAACAAAAGCCCAAATTATCTTACATATAATAGGGCAACATAGATACCTTTGGTTCCCAAAAACCTCTGCTTTGTCCACTATTTACTAAGGATAAGCAAGCAGGTATGCAATCCCCAAGTGTCTCATGACTTCCATGCCAAAACATAGTACAACAGCAAGGGTGTGAGGTGAATTGCAACATTTTTACCTAAATACTCAATGTACCTTACAGGCAGTGTTTCTCAGACATAGCTGTTCATTGGAATCACCTGGAGAGCTTTTAAAACTCCCAAAGCCTACACTGCTTATCTAAACAATTCAATCAGTATTTCTAAGAGTAGGAATCAGACATCAGTATTTCTTAAGGCTGTCTAGGAGATTCCAATATGCAGCCAAAGTTGAGACTCACTAATATAAGATTTAACGCAGATAATTATATTTGGGCTTATTGTACTTATTTGACTAACAGAGCCAGAAACTATAAGAACAATTAATGAAATGATTGCTCCAGGGAGACCCAGCTCTTTTGGCTCTTACCTTCTTCATAGGCTATCAGCTATACTGTTCATCACAACCTAACCTGAATCCTCAATATGCTGCTGGAGAGTCCTGAGGTTCTCCCAGGACTCCACCTACTGCCAAACCACTTAGCTCCAAATTCCAAGAGGGCTTCTTTCTGAGATGCAGAAGTCAGCCAAAATGGATGGATGTAAATTGATGTGAATCTTCTGAGTCCTTTTGGTTCTATAAAGCCTTTAAGCAAAGTCTAGATAGGGCGTGGCAGCATCAAGGGACAACTGGGGAATTGGAGAGGAATAAGGGATAATCTCCAGACTTCCTCAATCTTCATCTCCTCTCTGCCCTCCCCCCATTCCTTGAGATATCTAATCAACATTTTTCTTAATCTTACGTATCTTAGGTAATTAATATTTTTCTAATTTTACATATCTTAGGTAAGGTGCCATAAAAACTCTGCTTCTAACACAGTGCTAAAACATTCTCTTGGCATAAAAGCAAGTACCCAATCTAACCTCCCCCACTTGGTCACCTACACTTTCTCCTTAGGTGTACAAAGGTGCCACAATATGAAAAACAAAGTATTTGAATTATCCTGTTAGGATATTTTTGTGACTAATTTATAAAAATTCACTATGATTTCTGCACAATTGGCCTCTAAATTCAAGCCAGAATTTTTTTAAATGGCGTTAAGTTGTTTTTTAACTTTGAATGATTGCAGTTACACCAACATATTTAGGAAGTAGTTCGATGCTGTTTGTGTGCTTCAGTTGTGATGAACATATTGACTACAATGATAGTCAAGTAAACTTTCCATATGTAATTTCAGACAACGAACTCCAAAATGTAACCATATATAACCCCCCTTTTTACTGAGTTAGAACAAAGCAGGTAGCTAACAATCTTGTTTTAGTCCTGTCTATCTCAGACGAGAAGAATCTTAGCAAAAATCTGTTCTGCTTAAAGAACAACTTCAGTTTTCCCAGAGTCACTAAACCCAGATTTGTAATATGGACTTGACAGCTTTGTATTTCTGTCAGGCTTTGATGTGCCCCAGCTTTGTTTACAGGCTGAAGTTGCTGCAATTGGGCCTCCTTACATCATCCCTTGATTCTGTACATGGTGCATAGGCTGAATCACCCAGCAGTCTAAGGCCTGGTTAGTCCTATTCCTGACAATTTACCTACTAAACTTGTATGTTAAATTTCATTATCTCAGGACTGCATGTGCTTCCACGATTATGACTTCATAAAATTACAACTCAGTTCAGATCTCAACATCATGGAAAGAGGTTTGCAGGGTTTGTTTACAAGTAAGGATGCCATATGCTCCTCTAAGAAAAATATGCTAATTACCAAGGAAGGACTAGGATAAGAAAACAAGAAATTGCTGCAGACCTACTAAGCAAGCAGGCAAAGTCCTTTCCATGAACTGGGAATAAACGTGGTAAATCTATCCCCTGGTGTTCTTATGTTCAGCTGAATTTACAGAAAAGACTAAAGAGCAAGAAAAGGCCATTTTCTCAAAATTGTGCATTATTTATGTAGATTAACATATATTTTAGGTTCAAACTACCTCAAACCTTGTTTTGGCCTTTATAAGTTTCTAAAACATGATATTAAATTTTAATAGCTGAGTACAGTAACAACCTGAACTGAGTAATTACAACTGGCCAAAAAAAGTGAGTTTTTCTGCTTTACTTTATGCTCCTTGAACTAATTGCTAAACTTTCCAAGGTTTCAGCTTCACACCAGCACTTGTTGCTGAAAGGAAATTTAAATTCAGTCAATCATTTGTCTTCAAAACAACTGCTAATGTTTGAATTCAATTCTTCAGGATTTTTTCTTTCTTCCAGCTGGTTTGTGATTATGCCTGAAGCTTTGTTCAAGAAAAGAAAAAACTGAAAATAAACCATATAGCTTTTTCCCCTTTACCATGTTGGCAGGAAATGCTAGCACAGTAAGTGACGTTTCAAAGCAGACTTTGTATACCAAGACAACTTCCTCCATGCTGCACACACTACCCAAGGCTCTCCGCTCTTCACACACAGGAATCCACATGGAATCTCCTCAAAAAGAAAACTCAGGCAGTATGTTTAGTTACCCACTGATAACTTGGTATCCCCACAAAAGGATATATACTAGCAGTCTGTAACAAGGGACATCCCTCAACAATGTTGTAAAGTATTCAAATAGACAAGCAGATTTTGTCTCCCTGCTACCCATTAGCAAATGTCCCCTTACTGAGGCAAAAAACTCTGGGTATGCTCTATTTCTAGTCACTTTAGCATAATATTATAAGAACTCCAAAGGCACAAACACTTAACACTTAGCCATAGGGTTCCCCAGGAGACATAGAGTTCTCTCAATCTCCTGAGGTCTCAATAATTTATCTACCAAGGAGTCAGGAAGGTACACAACTTGGAACCACATCAACCCAAATTCAAAACGTAGCAGCTATGTAGCACAGATAAGTTTAGCCTCAGTTTCTCTATCTCCAAAATAGAGATGATCTCTTGCAGCAGCATGATTATTTGGGGGATATTTTCTCACCACTTATTTTCTTTTGCCCAAAAGGAGGCTAGAACACCCACCAAGCTCTCTCTCTCTCCAACAAGATGGCTAGTGTTGGAAGGAACGAATAATGTCTTCATATTCGCAAATTCAACATGAACACATGGGTTCTACTGCACTGAAGTTTTTGGTAGGCTCAGTGACACAGAAAGAAATAAAACATAGAATTAGGTAACTGTGACTTGGTTTTATATGGGAATAGAATAGAGATTTAAGGTCTATCATAAGGCCATCCCTCAATGCTCTCTCAAATAAGGGTGGGGAATGACAGCTCTGGACTATTTTGACTTGTGGAATGTTTACTCTGCCCAGACTACAAGATCACCAAACTGTAGACACACATCTGTTTTCTGGCTACATAATAAAACAAAACAAAAGTGACCTTAAGCAAGTTCAATTTACCATTCTCCAAAATCCCCAAATCTGACTGGATTTTGTGGTGAGGGGCCACTGTCCGTGAAACTCTGTCCCAGTAGACAAAAGAGCAGCTCTATAATTGTTCCTTTTATTGATACAAAATGCCATAGAAATGGGTCCAAAAGAGGTTGGATACCCACTGGACTGCACATTGTACTTACATGTGCTATTTACCACTGTATTCTCTATGCATACTGCAGTGTCTGGCACATAGTAGATATTCAATATTTTTTAATGAACTCTATAATTAAATGAACAGACTGTCATATCTTAGTCTGTTCAGGATGCTACAACAAAATACCATGAACTGCATGCCTTATAAACAAAAAATATTTATTTATCACAGTTCTAAAGGCTGAGAAGTCCACCTTTTATCAGGGCACTGATCCCATTGTGAGGGCTCCACTCTCATGCCCTAATTACCTTCTAAAGGTCTCACCTCTTAATACTATCATTTGGGGATTAGGTTCCAACATATGAATATTATAGGAACAAAAACATTCAGATCACAGCACATGAGTTTCTCTCTCTAGTCTCGAGTAGTGTGGGTAATGATAGCATTGAAAGAAGAGTATAAGGAGAGGATAACGGACATCCTTGGTTCCACATTGCTTTTTCCAGTTTGAATATCTAATGCCTCAAATGTGATGTCCAGTTTCTTGTAAAATAAAATATACGCCTATGCTATGGCCCAACAATTCCACTCCTAGGGATTTATCCAAGAGAAATGAAAATACAGGTCACAGAAAAGCTTGTGCAAGAAAGTTCATAGCTGTTTTGTGCAAAATTTTTTCATAGTATTTTTTTAAATAGCTGAAAAATAGAAAAAAGTCAAATGTTCATCAATAGATGAATGGATAAATATGTGAAGGAATACTACACAGCCAATAAAAAGGAACATACATACCTCTGTTATGTGCAACACATTGTCTTAAACTTCATATAAACCAAATCAGACAATGTATATTCTGGCTTCTTTTGCTCGACATAATAATTTTAAAGTCTATTTTCAATGGTTCACAACAGCTTATTGCACACATCTCTTCCCAATTCATGTTCAGTGGTATCACATTAGTAGTTTGAAATTGTCCATGGTGAAAATTGGCAAATGCTACACAAACCTGAGCTTTACTTTTTTAGAGAACCTGAAATACTCATATTTTATTTTAATTTTTTGTAAGTTAAAAAGGAAAAGATACAGAAGTCCTGAAATCTTTCTGCCAGTTAATCTCCTAATGTTTGTGTAACCAAGTAATTTCTACAGAGCCTAGTCTAGAACCCAGTAGCACTCCTTCAGTGCTTTTTGCATAATGGACTTCTTAGTCTCTGAAAACTCTTAACTCACTGAGCTGCCCATTCAGGACAAGTACCTGGTTTGACACCACTATTCTGCTAACGATCTAAAGGTATAGATGCCTCAGGCTCTGGCTCTTAAACTTGTGGGAGCAGAGTTTGTGTTTTACCACTAGAAGTGGAAATTTCTTAGTGATAAAATAAATCACCAACCCCACTGCTTTACCTTATCTGCTTTTACTTTGATCTCTTCTCACTTTGGTCTACAAACCCCTGATTCCATAAACTCAACCTGGACCCAAACTCTAGACCCCCAGACTTAATGTTTACCCTGGCTGTGTGTTCTTGAACTTGACCCACACCAGGCAACCACCTGTGGAAAGAGCTTTCTTTTTCCTTGAATAATTCATCTAAGTCAAATAATAAGCCACAGTACAACTTCTTACACTATTGCTCTGAAACAAAAAAAAACTTCCACCCGTATGATTCCTCTGGCATTAATGTTGTTAATAGTTAAATATTAATTAGCAGCTTACAGAATACTTTCATACATTATCTCCTTTAGCCCTCATAGTAACCCTGAGAAATAAGCATTATTATTATTCTCCCTTAACAGATGAGGAAACTAAGACTGAAAAAGGTTAGGTCCTGGAATCAATCAACTAGTGGAAGGTGCACCTACCAGAGAGGCACTCAACCACGTTCCTTCCACTTACCACGTAGCTGATCCTGAAGAATGCAGAATCACCCCAGCTTTGTGAATAACATACAATGGTTTTAATCTTACAAACGATGCACAGTAACCTTCAATCGTGACCCTGAAGCATCTCCAAGCTTCAAGACACCTAAATAATTAAGATCATTTGATGACAGGCAATATACATTGCTGTGACTGTTCCCAAATTTTATTAAAATGAGATTGAGGAGAAGGGGAGATTCTTTGTTACTTCATTTTAGTTTTGCTCTTTTTATTATGAAATAATGTATATTTATCATGAATGTTGTAGATTCTGTACTTTAGGTATCCTTTCTGTGTATCCTTGTAGGAAGTGTATTTGCATAAACAGGAAGATATGGAAGAAGTCTGTGTTATATCACTGGCCAAGCCTTTCTACGTACACCTGCTGGACTGGTCCTTGTTTATTCTGTGTCCCTCTGGAAATCAAAGACCCTGCACTACATTTCGAGGAGAGGGGGAAACCACATGAGGCAAGCAGATGGAGCTGCACAAAGTGTCAGGTCACAGCTAGGGATCACTTCAATTGAACAATCCATAAGCCATAAGCAGGCAACTTTTCATGTAAGATCCCCACCAGATCAAAAATATAGAAATAATCACACAGCCTCTCCGCATAAGCTATGGGTGGTGTTCTCTAGATGGCAGCAGTCTACACTGGCTGGGCTCCCACGGACTCCCCCCTGTGACTGGCACTACCCAGCTGTCCCAATGATGACTCTGCTACTCTTCATATGATTCCTGCAAGTCCAGCCACCTCACCTTGGGTCCTGCGATCCATTTCAAGTACTTTCCTGCCCAGTCTTCTCTTCCCTTTACCGTCTCAGGTGACCATCAGCAGCTCATGTACATTGCCTAGTTTCCTACAGGGTTATTCATCTTTTTCTTATTGATTTGTAAATATTTTTTGTGTATTAAACTAGCTATTTGCCACATTTATTGAAGTTAATTTTCTAAGTATTTTTCTTACCTTTTTAAAAATCATGTGATTTCTTATACAGAAATTTTACATTCTTACTAGTCAAATATAGACTCTTTCTTCATGATTTCTAGATTTTGTATCATGCTTAGGAAAGCCTTCTCTGCTCCAAGATTCTTTTAAATGCTCATAATTTTGTTGACTATTCTCTACAATGTCATTTTTTATCTTCAATATGTGATTAGTCTGCAATTTATTTCACCTATGGAGTAAGTTGGTGATGTAACTTTGTATTTTCTTTTTTATTTATTTATTTATTTTTAATTGTTGGAGATTCATTGAGGGTACAATAAGCCAGGTTACACTGATTGCAATTGTTAGGTAAAGTCCTTCTTGCAATCATGTCTTGCCCCCATATAGTGTGACACACACCAAGGCCCCATCCCCGTCCCTCCTTCCCTCTTTCTGTTTCCCCCCCATAACCATAATTGTCATTAATTGTCCTCATATCAAAATTGAGTACATAGGATTCATGCTTCTCCATTCTTGTGATGCTTTACTAAGAATAATATCTTCCACGTCCATCCAGGTTAATACGAAGGATGTAAAGTCTCCATTTTTTTTAATGGCTGAATAGTATTCCATGGTATACATATACCACAGCTTGTTAATCCATTCCTGGGTTGGTGGGCATTTAGGCTGTTTCCACATTTTGGCAATTGTAAATTGAGCTGCAATAAACAGTCTACTACAAGTGTCCTTATGATAAAAGGATTTCTTTCCTTCTGGGTTGATGCCCAGTAATGGGATTGCAGGATCAAATGGGAGGTCTAGCTTGAGTGCTTTGAGGTTTCTCCATACTTCCTTCCAGAAAGGTTGTACTAGTTTGCAGTCCCACCAGCAGTGTCAAAGTGTTCCCTTCTCTCCATATCCACGCCAGCATCTGCAGTTTTGAGATTTTGTGATGTGGGCCATTCTCACTGGGGTTAGATGATATCTCAGGGTTGTTTTGATTTGCATTTCTCTAATATATAGAGACGATGAACATTTTTTCATGTGTTTGTTAGCCATTCGTCTGTCACCTTTAGAGAAAATTCTATTCATGTCTCTTCCCATTGATATATGGGATTGTTGGCTTTTTTCATGTGGATTAATTTGAGTTCTCTATAGATCCTAGTTATCAAGCTTTTGTCTGATTGAAAATATGCAAATATCCTTTCCCATTGTGTAGATTGTCTCTTTCCTTTGGTTATTGTCTCCTTAGCTGTACAGAAGCTTTTCAGTTTAATGAAGTCCCATTTGTTTATTTTTGTTGTTGTTGCAATTGCCATGGCAGTCTTCTTCATGAAGTCTTTCCCCAGACCAATATCTTCCAGTGTTTTTCCTATGCTTTCTTGGAGGATTTTTATTGTTTCATGCCTTAAATTTAAGTCCTTTATCCATCTTGAATCAATTTTTGTGAGTGGGGAAAGGTGTGGGTCCAGTTTCAGTCTTTTACATGTAGACATCCAGTTCTCCCAACACCATTTATTGAATAGGGAGTCTTTCCCCCAGGGTATGTTCTTGTTTGGTTTATCAAAGATTAGGTGGTTGTAAAATGTTAGTTTCATTTCTTGCTTTTCAATTCGATTCCAAGTGTCTATGTCTCTGTTTTTGTGCCAGTACCATGCTGTCTTGAGCACTATGGCTTTGTAGTACAGACTAAAATCTGGTATGCTGATGCCCCCAGCTTTATTTTTGTTACAGAGAACTGCCTTAGCTATACGGGGTTTTTTCCGGTTCCATACAAAATGCAGAATCATTTTTTCCAAATCTTGAAAGTACGATGTTGGTATTTTGATAGGAATGGCATTGAATAGGTAGATTGCTTTGGGAAGTATAGACATTTTAACAATGTTGATTCTTCCCATCCATGAGCATGGTATGTTCTTCCATTTGTTAATATCCTCTGCTATTTCCTTTCTGAGGATTTCATAGTTTTCTTTATAGAGGTCCTTCACCTCCTTTGTTAGGTATATTCCCAGGTATTTCATTTTCTTTGAAACTATGGTGAAGGGAGTTGTGTCCTTAATTAGCTTCTCATCCTGACTGTTATTGGTGTACACAAAGGCTACTGACTTGTGGACATTGATTTTACATCCTGAAACATTACTGTATTTTTTCATGACTTCTAGGAGTCTTGTGGTTGTCTTTGGGGTTCTCTAAGTATAAGATCATGTCGTCAGCAAAGAGGGAGAGTTTGACCTCCTCTGCTCCCATTTGGATTCCCTTTATTTCCTTGTCTTGCCTAATTGTATTGGCTAGAACTTCCAGCACTACGTTGAATAGTAAAGGTGACAGAGGACAACCTTGTCTGGTTCCAGTTCTAAGAGGAAAAGCTTTGAGTTTTACTCCATTCAGTAAAATATTGGCTGTGGGTTTGTCATAGATAGCTTCAATCAGTTTTAGAAATGTGCCACCTATGCCTATACTCTTCAGTGTTCTAATTAGAAAAGGATGCTGGATTTTATCAAATGCTTTTTCTGCATCTATTGAGAGGATCATGTGATCTTTATTTTTGCCTCTGTTAATATGGTGAATAACGTTTATAGACTTGCGTATGTTAAACCAGACTTGCATCCCTGGGATGAAGCCTACTTGATCATGATGAATGACTTTTTTGATGATAAGCTGTAATCTATTGGCTAGGATTTTCTTGAGAATTTTTGCATCTATATTCATGAGTGAGATTGGTCTGAAATTCTCCTTTTTGTTTGGGTCTTTCCCTGGTTTTGGTATCAGGGTGATGTTTGCTTCATAGAATGTGTTGGGGAAGATTCCTTCTTCCTCAATTTTTTGGAATAATTTCTGCAGTACAGGAATAAGCTCTTCCTTGAAGGTTTGATAGAATTCTGGAGTGAAGCCATCTGGACCAGGGCACTTTTTGGTTAGAAGCTTTTTTATTGTTTCTTTGATCTCAGTGCTTGAAATTGGTCTGTTCAGGAGCTCTATTTCTTCCTGGCTGAGTCTAGGGAGAGGGTGTGATTCCAA
The DNA here is from genome assembly GCF_027406575.1 of Nycticebus coucang. Classification (NCBI taxonomy): domain Eukaryota; kingdom Metazoa; phylum Chordata; class Mammalia; order Primates; family Lorisidae; genus Nycticebus; species Nycticebus coucang. The sequence goes on from NC_069786.1 coordinate 56,830,361, forward strand.
ATATTGATCCATTTCTTTCACATTGTCAAATTTCTAGGCATAGAGTTTCTGGTAGTATTCAGAGATGATCTCTTGTATCTCTGTGGGATCAGTTGTTATTTCCCCTTTATCATTTCTGATTGAGGTTACTAGAGATTTTACTTTTCTATTCCTCGTTAGTCTGGCCAATGGTTTATCTATTTTAATTACTTTTTTCAAAAAACCAACTCCTTGTTTCATTAATTTTCCGAATGATTCTTTTGTTTTCAATTTCATTGATCTCTGATTTGATTTTGTTTTATTTTATTTATTTTTTTTTTTTTGGCTGGGGCTGGGTTTGAACCCGTCACCTCCAGCATATGGGACCGGCGCCCTACTCCTTGAGCCACAGGCGCCGCCCAGATCTCTGATTTGATTTTGGATATTTCTTTTCTTCTACTGAGTTTAGGCTTAGATTGTTCTTCTTTTTCCAATTCCACAAGATCTCTTGTGAGATTCTTGATGTGCTCTTTCTGTTTTTCGCATGTAGGCATCTAAAGCGATGAATTTTCCTCTCAAAACTGCTTTTGCAGTATCCCACAGGTTTTGGTAGCTTGTGTCTTCATTGTTGTTATGCTCAAGGAAGTTAATGATTTCCTGTTTTATTTCTTCCTGCACCTATCTGTTATTCAACAGAAGATTGTTTAATTTCCATGCCTTTGGGTGGGGTCGAGCATTTTTGTTAGAGTTGAGTTCCACCTTTAGTGCCTTATGGTCAGAGAAGATACAAGGTAAAATTTCAATTCTTTTGATTCTGTTGATATTTGTTTTGTGTCCCAGGATATGATCAGTTTTGGAGAATGTTCCATGGGGTGATGAGAAGAATTTATATTCTTTATCATGGGATGGAGTGTTCTATATGCGTCTATCAAGCACAGTTGTTCTAGGGTCTCATTTAAATCTCTTATATCCTTGTTTAATTTCTGTTTAGAGGATCTGTCCAGCTCTGTAAGAGGAGTGTTAAGGTCCCCTGTTATTATGGTATTATCAGATATCATATTGCTCAGACTGAGTAAGGTCTGTTTCAAGAATCTGGGAGCATTTAAATTGGGTGCATAGATATTTAGAATTGAAATGTCTTCTTGTTGTATTTTTCCCTTGACCAATATAAAGTGACCATCTTTGTCTTTTTTGACTTTAGTTGCTTTAAATCCACATGTATCTGAAAATAAGATTGCAACTCCTCTTTTCTTCTGAATTCCATTTGCCTGAAAAATTGTCTTCCAACCCTTGACTCGGAGCTTTAATTTGTCTTTTGAAGACAGGTGTGTTTCTTGCAGACAGCAAATGGATGGCTTGTGTTTTTTAATCCAGTCAACCAATCTATGTCTCTTCAGTGGGGAATTCAAGCCATTAACATTGATTGAGATAATTGATAAGTGTGGTAGTATTCTATTCGTCGTCTTTTGTGAGAGTCCATTGCTTAGTTTTATCTTTTGCATCAGTATGGAGGTTAGGTTCTGTCCTTTCATTTCTGAGTCCTTACTTTGCTCCTGATCCATTGTGGTGGTCAGTGTGCAGAACAGGTTGAAGTATTTCCTGTAGAGCTGGTCTTGTTGTGGCGAATTTCCTCAATGTTTGTATATCCATAAATGATTTGATTTCTCCGTCAATTTTGAAACTTAGGTTAGCAGGGTACAGAATTCTGGGCTGGAAATTGTTCTGTTTAAGTAGATTAAAGGTAGATGACCATTGTCTTCTTGCTTGGAAAGTTTCATTAGAGAAGTCTGCGGTCACTCTGATGGATTTGCCCCTGTAGGTCAACTGGCACTTACTCCTGGCAGCTTGCAGAATCTTTTCTTTGTCTTGACTTTGGACAGGTTCATCACAATGTGTCTTGGAGAAGCTCGGTTAGAGTTGAGGCGACCTGGGGTCCGATAGCCCTCTGAAAGCAGTGTGTCAGAATCTTTGGTGATATTTGGGAAATTTTCTTTTATAATATTCTCTAGTATGGCTTCCATTCCTCTGGGGCATTCTTCTTCCCCTTCTGGAATTCCTATAACTCGTATGTTGGAACGCTTCATAAAGTCCCATAATTCTGACAGTGAACGTTCTGCTTTCTCTCTCTTCTTTTCTGCCTCTTTTACTATCTGAGTTATCTCAAGAACTTTGTCTTCTACCTCTGAAATTCCTTCTTCTGCATGGTCTAACCTGTTGCTGATACTTTCCATTGCATCTTTAAGTTCCCTAATTGACTGTTTCAGTTCCTTCAGCTCTGCTATATCCTTTTTATATTCTTCATATCGTTCATCTCTGATTTGATTCTGTTTTTGGATTTCCTTTTGGTTATTTTCCACTTTATTAGCAGTTTCCTTCATTGTTTCCATCATTTCTTTCATTGTTTTCAACATGTGTATTCTAAATTCCCTTTCTGTCATTCCTAACATTTCTTTATAGGTGGAATCCTCTGCAGTAGCTACCTCATGGTCCCTTGGCGGGGTTGTTCTGGAATGGTTCTTCATGTTGCCTGGAGTCTTCTGCTGATTCTTCCTCATGAGTGATTTCTTTTATCTGTTTCCTTGCCCTAATTTTCCTTTCACTTCCTCTTTCTCTGTAAGTTCTTGTGCCTGTGGACTAAGGGTTACAGGACCAGAAGGATGAGAAGGTTGAAGAGCAAAAAAGGGATGAAAGAAAGAAGGACCAAGTGATAAGAAAAAAAAGAAAAATAGAGGAAGGAGAGGGAGTGGGTAAAAGGAATATTGACAAAAAGAAGAGAGGCACAGAAAGAGGAAGACAGAGCAATATAGGTGTACAGTAGGGTACTTTGATACAACCTTAAAAAAAAACCACCTTCCGGAGGTGCCCAGTTGGGTGGTTCCCTTGAGGTCAGCAGCTCTTTGCTAACCTGATCAGACACAGTACCCCATCTTTACCAAGTAGAGAGGAAAGACAAAAATGATATAAATCAAACCAAAACAAGCAAACAGAAAACTTTACGGGATAAAATTGGGTGGAAAATCAAATAATAGCGGTAGAAACACTAACAAAAATGAAGTTCTAATTGAAATAGGCAGCAATGGGAAATTATAATTAAACTAGAAAAAGTGAGAAAGAAAAAGGATCTGTATGGAAAAGGTTGAACTTAAAAAACAAAACAACAATCAACAACATCAAAATAAACAAAAAAAACAACCAAACCAAAAAAAAAAAAAAAACCACACAACCAAAAACAAAGCAGTATGTATATGTTATTGAATATTGTCTGGGCAACATGTGGTCTTCTGGGGTATGAGATGTTAATCACAGTTCTGATATGACTGAAGGCTGCTAGTTTCTCAAACCCCAGCAGGTAAACACCTTAAATCTCTCTTCAGCCCACTTAAAAGGCACTTTGAACTTGTTCAATTGCTGAGCAGAAGCTTTCCCAGGGAAGTCCTTGTCACTGGAATCACTGCTGAAGTGACTATCCACTTACCCTGTGTGCCAAAACTGGTCTCCCTCTGCCCCCGAGGGTTAGGGCTGCAAGGCAGCTCAGACCCCACCCTTAGGCTACTTGGTTGCAGGTTACCAGCTCCCACCCAATTCTAACTCTGCAACCCTGAGGGCGGAGCTTGCCGGGGCAGATCGCTCACAATGGCTGCCTGTGACCCAGAGCCAAACACTATTAGCTCCGTCTGGCTCAGCGGCTCAGACTGGGGCCCTAGACAAAAGCCAAAGTTCTCTGCACTCCCACTCAGGCTCTCCCCAAGGTAGTTCAGCTGAGTGCCAAGTCCAAAGATACCAAAACAGTTCACAGGTAAGGCCTTTCCAGTTTGCAGTCTCGCTGCTACTGAACTTACAGTTGTGGGCGGGTTTAGATGGATTGAACACACACGACCACTTGCTGGTTTTCCACCATTTTATTCCTCCTCCTGGGGTCCAGAAGTCTCTCGCTGACTCCCTGTATCCTCTCAGGGATGATGATAGGCAGATCCCACCAGCCAGAGATGCTTGGAGTCCTATCTCCCCAGACTCATGGTGCCCAGATGCAAGGAAGCTGTTACTCGGCTGCCATCTTGCTCCGCCTCCTCGTAACTTTGTATTTTCTAAATGGCTAGGCAGAGTCCCAACATCTTTGCTGAATAATAAATGTCAACATACTAAATTTCTTATATATTTACATCCATTTCTGGACTCTCATTTTTATTTCATCATTCTGTTTCAATTTTTTTTTTTCTTTTTTTTTTTTTGAGACAGACTCAAACTGTCACCCTGGGTAGAGTGCCATGGCATCATTATAGCTCACAGAACTCCTGGGCTCAAGTGATCCTTCTCCCTCAGTTTTTCTATTTTAAGTAGAGATGAGGTCTCACTCTTGTTCAAGCTGGTCTCAAACTCCTGAGTTCAAGCAGTCCACCCACTTCAGCCTCCCAGAGTGCTAAGATTACACCACCCAGCCACCACACCTGGCCCTGTTTCAGAATTTTGAAGTTGCTATAACCCTACAACAAAATCTATTTTTTAGTACACTTGTTCTCCACTCTAGATCCCAACCTCCATTAATACTATTCTGTTTCAAAATTTGCCTGGCTCTTTCCCAACTTCCACCCCAAGATAAACTTTACTGTCATTTTGCATAATGTTTGACTGCAGGAATGCAGCAAAGAATGGAATACGAGAGGCTAGTACCTGCTAGCAAGGTAACACATTGACGATTGACCTAGACCACAGACTCTAATTTGTTTTCTTTATTTTTATAGTTTCTGTAGAACAGCAGTGCTGGCACTTGAAATTGAACCTGGTTGCTTATTCACTGTCCAAGCATGTGATACAATTGCTCCTTCAATTGTTAGCAAGTAGGGAGAACATATTAAAATCAGCCTTTACCTGAGCTATATGCAGCAGGGAAATCTAAGTATGCTGCTATTGCCACTGGGGGTAGCACATGTGGATGTGAGAAGCAACATGTATTGATGGTCGCTTGGGCATATCTTTGCAATTGTGAATTGAGCTGCTATGAATATTTTCATTCAGGTGTCTTTTTTGATAAAATGTTGTTTTCCCTTTGGGAAAATACTCAGTAGTGGGATTGCTGGATCAAATGGAATTCTTATAATAAAAATTAAAAATAACTAAAATGCCCAATAAATGAGGGTTTATCCATATGATAATCATATAATTATTAAAGATCATGTGTTCAAAGAATATTTATTGATATAGGAATATGTATAAAACTAATGTATTTATTAAAATATTTACAGAACATTTATAAAGTTGTAGAGTATTTATGAAAATATTAATACGTAAATGCAAATTTCTTCTTGGTCCCATCAACTTGTTTGGAGGAAGGCCACTAAATCCAAGGGATTGCTAGCTCTTAACTTCCAACTTAAAATTCTTAGTCTTTGTTTTGCCTGAGTATCCCTTTGGAAGTCCTCAAAGGCCTCACAGTTTCTCCAATATGAAGAATGTAATCAGAGCTCAGATTAGGGTGGGTGTATATGCCATTTCCTAATTAGGCTGGAATTCTTCTACTTCCTATCAGACGCTATGAATGAGAAGGAAAAAGAGGAATATGTCCATGGCAATCACCTTATAGAAAATGAGCAGAAATTGCACATGTGACTTCTGTTCATGTCTCATTGGTGAGAACTTTGTCACATGGTCACAGCCTCAAAGGAATCTGGGAAATATAATTTTTAGCTGTATTACCAGGTGTCCAGAAAGAAAAGCAGAAGGAATTTGGGGGACAGCCAGTAGTCTGCCACATTGTATCTATACAGATTAAAAATAAATGCAGGAAGGAAATACCACACATCCAAATGTTCATAGTAGAGTCTCTAAGTTAGTAGGGTTTGAAAAAAGTTTTTGTCTTTACACTTTCTTAATTGCCTAAACTTTGTGCAATGGATGTCTATTTCCTTCATAAAAAGATTTAAAACATAATTAATTTTTAAAAGACTAGAAATATTCTAAAATACTAACAGCAGTCGTTTTTGAAAAGTAATACTGCGTGTAATTTTTTTCTTTTTACTTTCCTATGTTTTCTGAATTTTTTATGCTGTATTTGAAATTTTAGAAAGTAGTTCACCAAATGTCTTAGTTCTTGCAGGGGCAGGTAGAAATATTGTCATAGCCTATATTTGGGCTTTACACATGGTCAAAATTACCAGGTACTTCTGTCAGAGCCCTCTGTTTTCTTTATTTTAAAATAGAAAGTAAGCCTGTTTATATATGACTTTTTCAGCAAGATGATGAACAACATAAAATTCTTCAACCTGCCCCACCCCATAAAGCAACCATTTTAGTAACTCATCTGTTCAATTTTGGAGTGGAAACTATATTCAACTGCTAACTAGTTCTCTTAGCAAATTACAAGCCTCCCTATCTACTTAAAAGTTTCTCACCTTCTTGCTCAGCTATCCTCTTGGAACATGGCTGTCCCTTCTCCCATCTTCACAATTAATCTATATTAAGCAAGGTTTATCCCTTTAAAGTGAACCTATCCCCACTCATCCACCCTGGTTTCAACTGATGGAAGCTCCAGCTATTATCTTTCATGGCATATTTACATTTCAATTGGGACATTTTTGAATACCTGAAGAAATCAATTCTGAATGGTTAAACAATAGAAAATAAAAGAGTGAGAAATTAAGATTTCTTGGGAAAAATAGGACTCTTCCAGTAACATTTTAAAACTACCATAAAGGTGTAAAGGAAAATAAAAAATTTAGGGCCACTCCCCAACTCTTTATGTAAAAAAGGTCAGGCCTAAATGCTGAGTCATGCAACACCCCCTTCCAAATGAATAGCTATTACTGAAAGTATACATTAGCTGGATCCCTATGGAAAGGTAAAAAGCCTCAGTCATCTACATGGACTCCACCACAGATCTTAAGGAAATTCCCAGCTGCCCCCGCCAATCAAGGATATTCAAATTGTAACTTTAGAGCTGCAGGTTAAGTCTAGCTTCTAAAACTAAAGTCTGTTCAATTCCACACTATTGATGTAGATTACAAGTTTATCTTCCCAGGTATGGAACAGAGAAAAGACAAGATCAATCATTCCTCCACCTACCCAGGGATATCTACATAACTGATTCTTCCTTTACTCCCTTTTTCTCTTCAAACATTTACTTTATCTTTTGTGAAATGTAGATTTCCTGAGTGCTAATAACCAAAAACGTAACCAGTTGCCTCACTACACACCCTGCCTTTTTCCTTTGTCTTCTGTATATCATCTCCCCTTAAATAATGAATTGCCAAACATCTCTTCTGACGACACAGGTCACAAATGTTACTATGGTTTATGCTTTTCCTGGGCATGTCCTTAAATGCAGACTTAATAAATGTCCACTGATTGAGATCTTTGCCTCAGTCACTTATTTTGGGTTGTCAAAGGTAACACTTCACTCATAAGAATAACTGTGTTGAGATCTCTGACCTCAGCCGCCTGCAGCTCCAGCATCTCAGAAGCTCCACTTGAGGGGGAGAAGAGGACTTGAAACCACCATCTCACAGATGCCACCCTGATTTCCAAAGCATAGGCTTCTCTGGGCTCCCTTAGCCAGTTCCTGGGAGAGGCCAATGCTGCTGGAATATGGGCCATCCTTAAAACTGGCCAGGGTTGAAACCCATTTCCAGACAGAGGGAATCAATTTCACCCGATCAAGTCAGGAACACCAGCAGAACTGCTGGACACAGTTATTGTGCCAGCAGCAGGTGAAACAATGTAGTGGTCACCAGAATAAACTTGGTACTTTGACCAGGCAGAACATTCTTCCACACTCCAGAGATGAGCCTTTCAGCTCTCCAGGCTCCTGTGGCATTTGTTCCTGGGCTAAAGCAATCCTCCTGCTTCAGCCTACAGGGTAGCTGGGATTCCAGCCAGCAATGCCCCAGAAGGCTTCCCTGTCCAACTGGGTTCTAGAGTGATGATTATGACGAACAGAGCAGTGGCCAACCTTTGATGGATGTGTAGGGAGAATGAGAAGAACATGCTTCAATCATCCAAGTACTAACCAGGCCTAAACCTACTTATTTTCTGAGATGAGAAGCAATTGGGAGCATTTAGGGTGGTTTGGCCGTTAGAACGCCTTTCTCTGCCTGACTAAACATGCTGTCCTGTAAGACTGAGGTCAACAGCTGGTAGGAACAAGATGGCGGCCGAGTAACAGCTTCCCTGCAACTGGGCACAGGGAGTCTGGGGAGATAAGACTCCAGGAATCTCTGGCTGGTGGGATCTGCCTATAATCATCCCTTTGAGGATACGAGGAGTCAGCAAGGAACTTCTGGACCCCAAGAGGAGGAAAAAAACAGTGGAAACTGGCAAGTGGTTGCATGTATTCTATCAACCTAATCCTGCCGGCAGCCGTAAGTATAAGCAACAGTGAGACTGCAAACCAGAAGGCCTCACCTGTGAACTGTTTCGGTGTTTTTGGACTTGACACTCAGTTGAACTGCCTTGGGGAGAGCTTGAGCAGGAGTTGGAGAACTTTGGGCATTGTCAAGGGCCCCAGACTGAGTCGCTGAGCAGGATGGAGCTAATAGTGTTTGGCTGTGGGCCACAGGGAGCCATTGTGAGACAACTTCCCCCAGCAAGCTCCGCCCGCAGGGTTGCAGAGCAAGGATCGGGTGGGAACTAGTAACCTAGTAACTGAGCAGCCTAAAGGCAGGGACTGAGCTACCTTACAGCCTTAACCCTCAGTGGCAGAGTGAGACCAGTTTTGGCACACTGGAGCCTCGGGTTGTTGCCCTGGGCACAGTGCTGTGGTGTCACAGTTCATAACAACCTTAAACTCCTGGGCGTGGCACCGCCCAGACCTCCATAGGAGCTGAGCTATGACCCACGACCTGTGCCTGCCAGGCCTCCACATATCATGACCAGGAACTGTGGGAGCCACGCAACCCTGCATCCTCCCTCCTGTACCCTCCCTACCTCCACACCAGCCCGCTTATCTGGCCAGGGACTCTGGTAGCCACATGCCCTCCGGAGCCCTCCCTGCCTCTGTGCAGAGCCCTTCCCCTGGCCAGATATTGCTGGAGCCTTGGGCTTTCTGTGCCAAAGGCACTGGGTGCCAGGCACTGCCAGAACTGTGCACACCACGTCCTGCCCTGTTGCTGGATCCGGGTGTGTCACACTCCGAAGCTGCTTCCACAACCAGAACTCCCTGGCTGGGGCAGCCCCAGAGGAACTTCACAGGGTCACTCCCTACAAAGATCCAGCAACAATAGAGTGATCGTGCTGGGGTCTAATCTTGAAGAGACACCACCCCAACTCAGGATGGCCAGAGGCAATGGCGAAAAACAATCATGGGGTGAAATCAACAGAAAAACTCTAGCAATATGAACAATCAGAGTAGATCAACTCTCCCAAGGAACAATGGGGCAGACACAGCACAAGATCCCATGTACAAACAAATAGCTGAGATGTAAAAAATCAAATTCAGAATCTGGATAGCAAATAAGATCGAATTAGAATTCCAAGCAGTAACCCAAAAGATATCTCAAGAATTCAGTGAATTCAAAAACCAAATGACCAAAGATTTTGACACATTGACACAAGAAGTTGCAGCCCTCAAAGATCTGAAAAATACAGTAGAACCCTCAGTAACAGAATGGAGAAAGCAGAAGAAATGATTTCTGACATTGAAGACAAAGCTTTCAAACACTCCCAAACTCTCAAAGAAGAAGAAAAATGGAGGTCAAAAACAGATTACTCTCTCCGAGAGCTCTGGGATAATTCAAAGAAAATCAATATTCGTCTTATAGGGATCCCTGAAAGCAATGAAGTGGCTTCACAAGGCACAGAGTCTCTTCTCCATGAGATTATGAAGGAGAACTTTCCAGACATGCCAAGAGATTCTGAAATTCAGATAGCAGACAGTTTCGGAACTCCAGCATGACTCAACCCAAATAAGACATCCCCCAGACACATCATAATCAATTTCCCTAAGGTTAATATGAAGGAGAAAATTCTGAAAGCTGCCAGACGAAAGAAAACAATTACCCACAAGGGCAAGAATATTTGAATAACTGCAAATCTCTATGCTGAAACCTTTCAAGCTAGAAGAGGATGGTCATAAACTTTTAATCTCCTAAAACAAAATAACTTTCAACCCAGGATCCTGTACCCAGCTAAACTGAATTTCATTTATGACAGAGAAATTAAATACTTAATGACATTCACATGTTGAAGAAATTTGCCATAACTAAACAAGCTCTCTAGAATATTCTCAGACCTATCCTCCATAAAGACCAGTGCATCCTCCACCACAAAACTAAACCCACCCAGAAAATTGTGATCAAATTCCAACTTCCACAGTCACAAAAGGATTAAAAATGTCCACCAGAGTCTTGAAAGGCTTATCAATATTCCAAATTAATGTGAAGGGTTTAAATTGTCCTCTAAAGAGGCACAGGTTGGCTGACTGGATACAAAAACTCAAGCCAGATATCTGCTGCATACAAGAATCTCATCTTACATTAAAAGACAAATATAGACTCAAGGTGAAGGGATGGTCACCTATATTCAGGCAAATGGAAAGCAGAAAAAAGCAGGTGTTGCAATCCTATTTGCAGATGCAATAGTCTTTAAAACAACCGAAATAAGGAAGAATAAGAATGTACACTTCATATTTGTTAAAGGTAATACTCAATATGATGAGATTTCAATTTTAATATTTATGCACCCAACCAGAACACATCTCAATTTGTAAGAGAAACTCTAACAGACATGAGCAACTTGATTTCCTCCAGTTCCATGGTAGTTGGAGATTTTAACACCCCTTTAGCAGTGCTGGATAGATCCTCCAAAAAGAAGCTAAGCAAAGAAATTTTAGATTTAAACTTACCCATTCAACATCAGGACTTAACAGACATCCACAGAACATTTCATCCCAACAAAACTGAAAACACATTCTTCTCATCAGCCCATGGAACATACTCCAAAATCGACCACATCCTTGGCCACAAATCTAACCTCAGCAAATTTTAAAAAAAATAGAAATTATTCCTTGCACCTTCTCAGACCATCATGGAATAAAAGTTGAACTCAATAACAACAGGAACCTGCACACCCATACAAGAACATGGAAGCTAAACAACCTTATGTTGAAGGATAGATGGGTTATACACGAGATTAAGAAGGAAATCACCAAATTTTTGGAACAAAACAACAACCAAGACACGAATTACCAGAACCTCTGGGATACTGCAAAGGCAGTCCTAAGAGGGAAATTTATAGCACTGCAAGCCTTCCTCAAGAAAACGGAAAGAGAGGAAGTTAATAACTTAATGGGACATCTCAAGCAACTGAAGAAGGAAGAACACTCCAATCCCAAACCCAGCAGAAGAAAAGAAATAACCAAAATCAGAGCAGAATTAAATGAAATTGAAAACAAAAGAATTATACAACAGATCAATAAATCCAAAAGTTGGTTTTTTGAAAAGATCAATAAAATTGATAAACCTTTGGCCAACCTAACCAGGAAAAAAAGAGTAAAATCTCTAATTTCATCAATCAGAAATGGTAATGATGAAATAACAACAGACCCCTCAGAAATTCAAAAAATTCTTAACAAATACTACAAGAAACTCTACTCTCAGAAATTTGAAAATCTGAAAGAAATCGACCACTATCTGGAAGTATGCCACCTACCAAGACTAAGCCTGAATGAAGTGGAAATGTTGAACAGGCCTATATCAAGTTCTGAAATAGCATCAATTATATAAAATCTCCTTAAAAAGAAAATCCCAGGACCAGATTGGCTTTTTACATCAGAATTCTATCAAACTTTTAAAGAAGAACTAATACCTATATTACTAAACCTCTTCCAAAATATAGAAAAAGAATAAATATTACCCAACACATTCTATGAAGCAAACATCACCTTGATCCCCAAACCAGGGAAAGACCCAACAAGAAAAGAAAATTATAGACCAATATCACTAATGAATATTGATGCTAAAATACTCAATAAGATCCTAACAAACAAAATCCAACAACACATCAAAAAAATTATACACCACAACCAAGTGGGATTTATCCCAGAGTCTCAAGACTGGTTCAATATATGTAAATCTATAAATGTAATTCAGCACAAAAACAAACTAAAAAATAAGGACCATATGATTCTTTCAATTAATGCAGAAAAAGCTTTTGATAATATCCAGCATCCCTTCATGATCAGAACACTTAATAAAATTGGTATAGAAGGGACATTTCTTAAACTAATAGAGGCCATCTACAGCAAACCCACAGCCAATATCATATTCAATGGAGTTAAATTGGAATCATTTCCACTCAGATCAGGAACCAGACAAGGCTGCCCATTGTCTCCATTGCTTTTTAACATTGTAATGGAAGTTTTAGCCACCACAATTAGGGAAGAAAAGGCCATCAAGGGTATCCATATAGGGTCAGAAGACATCAAACTTTCGCTCTTCGCAGATGATATGATAGTATACCTGGAAAACACTAGGGACTCTACTACAAAACTCCTAGAAGTGATCAAGGAATACAGCAATGTCTCAGACTACAAAATCAACACCCATAAATCTGTAGCCTTTATATATACCAACAATAACCAAGCCAAAAAAACAGTCAAGGACTCTATTCCTTTCACAATAGCACCAAAGAAGATGAAATATTTGGGAGTATACCTAACAAAGGACATGAAAGATCTCTAGAAAGAGAACTATGAAACTCTAAGAAAAGAAATAGCTGAAGATGTTAACAAATGGAAAAACATACCATGCTCATGGCTGAGAAGAATCATAGTTAAAATGTCTATACTACCCAAAGCAATATATAATTTTAATGAAATTCCTATTAAAGCTCCATTGTCATATTCTAAAGATCTTGAAAAATATAATACTTCATTTTATAAGGAATCAGAAAAAAAGTCAAATAGCCAAAACGTTACTCAGCAATAAAAACACAGCAGGAGGAATCACACTACCGGACCTGAGACTGTACTATAAATTGATAGTGATCAAAATAGCATGATATTGGCACAAAAACAGAGAAGTAGATGTTGGAACAGATTAGAGAACCAAGAGATGAATCCAGCTACTTTACTGTTATTTGATCTTTGGCAAGCCAATCAAAAACATTCAGTGGGGAAAAGATTTCCTATTTAACAAATGGTGCTAGGTGAACTGACTGGCAACCTGTAGAAGATTGAAACTGGACCCACACCTTTTACCATAAACTAAGATAGACTCTCACTGGATAAAAGATTTAAACTTAAGACATGAAACTATAAAAATACTAGAAGAGAGTGCAGGGAAAACTCTTGAAGGAATCGGCCTGGGTGAATATTTTATGAGGAGGACTCCCCAGTATCAAAAATACCCTACTGGGACCTGATCAAACTAAAAAGCTTCTGCACAGCCAAGAACATAGTAAGTAAAGCAAGCAGATGGCCCTCAGAATGGGAGAAAATATTTGCAGGTTATACCTCCGATAAAGGTCTAATAACCAGAATCCACAGAGAACTCAAACATATTAGCAAGAAAAGAACAAGTGATCCCATCTCAGGGTGGGCAAGGGACTTGAAGAGAAACTTCTCTAAAGAAGACAGACACACGATCTACAAACACGTGAAAAAAAGCTCATCATCCTTAATTATCAGAGAAATGCAAATCAAAACTACTTTGAGATATCACCTAACCCCAGTAAGAGTAGCCCACATAGCAAAATCCCAAAACCAGAGATGTTGGCGTGGATGTGGAGAAAAGGGCACACTTCTACACTGCTGGTGGGAATGCACACTAATATGTTCCTTCCAGAAGGATGTTTCAAGAATACTTAGAGACCTAAAAATAGACCTGCCATTCGATCCTATAATTCCTTTACTAGGTTTATACCCAGAAGACCAAAAGTCACAATATAACAAAGACATGTACCAGAATGTTTATTGCAGCCCAATTCATAATTGCTAAGTCATGGAAGAAGCCCAAGTGCCCATCAACCCATGAATAGACTAGTAAATTGTGGTACATGTATACCATGGAATATTATGCAGCCTTAAAGAAAGATGGAGACTTTACCTCTTTCATGTTTACATGGATAGAGCTGGAACATATTCTTCTTAGCAAAGTATCTCAGGAATGGAAGAAAAAGTATCCAATGTACACAGCCCTACTATGAAGCTAAATTATAGCTTTCACATGAAGGCTATAACCCAACTATAGCACAAGACTATGAGGAAAGGGACAAGGAAGAGGAAGTGGGGGGGAGGTTAGGGTGGAGGAGGTAACGGTGGTAATGGGTGGGGTCACACCTATGGTGCATCTTAGAATGGTTACAGGCAAAACTTACTAAAGGCAGAATACAAATGTCTACATACAATAACTAAGAAAATGCCACGAAGGCTACGTTGAACAGTTTGATGAAAATATTTCAGATTGTATATGAAACCAGCACATTGGACCCCTTGATTGCACTAATGTACACAGCTACGATTTAACAATAAACAAAAAAAAAGAATAACTGTGTTGAGAAGCATGCACAACAGAGAGAAATCAATTAAAATAAATTTTTTAAAAAGTAGGCTCTAATACTATGGAACTGTTACAAAATTCTAAAATACTTTTCCTATCTTTCCACTTTCTTTCCTGTCCTTTCATATGTCTTTCTATTTCTAGAATACTTAGTACCTTAACATGTCACCGAATACAAATATTAAATAGCATTGTAAAAATAGTATTTATAAGCACAAAACTCTATCTTCACTTTTTCTAGGACTAGCAATGTGGCTTAGTTCATACTGTGGCATATTGCCCTGTGATTCCCACCGAATGATTTAATAGAAATTAGGGTGTTTATTTATTTAAGCACATTTATCAAAATCACGCTGAATAAGGGATACTAACATCTGGATGACTGGTGTACACCTTCATGAGAAACAGCCCAGATTAACTTTTCTCACTGACCTCAACATGATGATTCAATGAAGAGGAAGGAAATGAGAAAAGAGAGTGACAGAAAGGAATACAGGTCTGTTTCACTTCTGATCTTACATCAAGGCTTCAAAATGTCTTCTTTCTTTCTCACATACCATCAAATCTTTCCAAAACCTTTAAGACTGCTTTACTTTCAGTACATTATTTTCTTGTTCAACTGTTCTCCTGACACTACAGTTCCTCTAGACTTCACAATGTTCTGATTGCTTAATCATGTCCTGGCACAGTCCTTGTTTCCTTCAATTTTCCTTCTTTCTCCCATGAGAAAAACAAAGTACAGTATTCCTGCAAGCTTTCCTGTGTGTCTCATCGTGAAGAATGAGACAAACATTTAGCTAGGTCTTACAACATTTGCCAGTCAAATTATTCTGGGAGTTTATATTTATAACTGCTATATTATTAGTTTATGTGTTTATTTATTTTTATTTTTTTGAGACAGGGTCTCACTCTGTCACCCTAGGTAGAATGCCAAGGCATCATAGCTCATTTACAACATAAAGAGAAAACTTCTATTTATATTCTTACTTCCACCTTCTGTTTTCCTGGCCTGGAGTATCATTTATGAAATATAGTAGATGACTGAGACATAGGCAGACAATTTGCTTACTTAAAGAAAAGAAAAAGGAGGAGAAGGACACTTTCCTGAAACATCCAATAACTCGGCAAGATTGTCATAGCTTTTTATAATTCTGAACTCTGTATAATCCCAGATCAGAGACCTTTTTGACATTCTGAATTAGTAATTATTATAATGCTTGTATCCACACCAGTAAACCTGCTTTATAATACCAGTCTAAGTAAGGCCAGACAGTTTCCAGCTACTCAGGAGGCTAAGGTGGGGGGATCACTTGAGGCTAGGAGTTTGAAGCTGCAATGTGCCCTGATTCTACCAGTGAATAACCACTGAACTCCAGCCTGGGCAACATAACTAAGACTCTGCCTCTTAAAAAAAAAAGAACATGTTGATCTAGGTAACTGTGCTACTTAAAGTCATCATTGTCTAGATAGTATTTAAAGAAGAGCTTTTGTTGCAGTCTATTTTTAGCTTAAGCTGACATAATAGGGCACTGCCAACCTTTGAATGAACTAGTAAGCTTTTCTTCTATAAATGGATCTTCCAGAAGAGACTACCATATGCAGAAGGAAGTATTTGATAGCTATGAGACACATTTCTTTATTTTAGTAGTGTCCACTTCCATTGTCTACAGAAAAGAAGAACTATCTCTACAGGTTCCAAGACTGCAAAATGGCAGAGAACTAAGCTGTGAAACAAGACAAGTCATTTAAGCGGTACACTCCTTTCTAAAATAAGAAAACATCATTGCTATTTGTTGTGTAAGGGGAAGGCAAAGCATTCTTTATGTAATTTTGTAAATCAGTCAAATGATAATAAATTGTTAAGCAGGCCTGAGAGGAGGGTTTTTTGTTGTTGTTGTTATTGTTGTTGTTATTACTGTTGTTTTTGTTAATGAGCTCTATGAAATCATGAATACAGAACATGTAGAGAGAATTTCATTGCTACTGCCATCTGGAAGGCAAACTAGGAAGGTCAAAGCCATCTAAGGCCCGGAGAAATGTAGATTAGCCAATAGGATGAGTAACTGCTCCTTTTTCAAAAGCTGTTGATTTTCTTAACAACTTAGCAATTCTAGACTTTTTGTTGGATGCTTTATTAATCATTGTTTATAGCACAAACAATAAAAAAAAAACTAAATATGTAGATGGTTTTGAACAGCGAATTTCAAAGGGAAATGGCAAATTTTTAAAATAAATCTAAACAAGGAATATAAATGGGATAATTTATTTTGACATCCAAAAGCCATTCCACATCACAAAATAACATAAAATTCACATTCACTTTCATTTAATAAATGCTGCCCAGATTTGCATGGCCCTAATACA
This sequence comes from Nycticebus coucang, assembly GCF_027406575.1. NCBI lineage: Eukaryota > Metazoa > Chordata > Mammalia > Primates > Lorisidae > Nycticebus > Nycticebus coucang. Next base: position 56,847,169 of record NC_069786.1, read on the forward strand.
ATAAGATTAAGAATATTCTATCATTGTTTATCCTTTGTGATCAGTTGTTTACCCCATGTTAAATAAATATTGTGGGAAGAATAGATGGGAACAGGCTTCAAAACTATTCCTTGGATGCTCATCAACAGAAACACAGAGAGACAGCAGAGCTCAGAACTTGGACAGATAAAATCCAACAGGAAAACCAAAAGAAAACTGACTAGAATTTTAAATCTTCGACAATGAATAGAGTCGTGGGATTACTGGTATAAATGCAAACCTGATGCTGCAGAAAATAACTTTGGATTTTTGTTTCCAAAATATAAATATATCAACTTGTCTTTCCAAGGAGATCCTTAATGATACATGTGCCAGGGTAATGTATGCATGTATATATATAATGTGTGTATTTTATATATAGTCTTTTTTTGAAAAAAAAAAAAAAAAAGCAAGAGAAAAAAAGCATAAAGAACATATAACATATGGCATTCCCTATCGCCTCAGCTGGTGTTTGCCATTTCCTGCTTGTAACTCTCTTAATTTTACATCTTCTCCTCAATTTCAATATACTAGACATTTCAATCAGATTTGCAAGTTGGCCTTCTCATTTCTTCATTGCTGCCCCTACTCCTATTAATCTTTTCAGTTATATGACTAGGCCTATTTGATTTAAAGAAGAGTTAATAATTGCAATGCCTAGGGTGTCTTCATGGATAATCAATAATGTGCTCATTGTGATGTGGCTCTCTGGGTAAGCTACCCTCAGATGCAAGATGCAGTGAAATAAAAAACTATTCTATTAGCTTAATCAAGTTTTAGAGGATTGATGTATGTGATGTTAGTGAAAGTAAAAAATCAGTGAGTGATACCAAGGTAGCCTATGAAAACAAAAAAACAAACCTTACTTTGAGTTGCTATAGCATCGCCCCTCAAAGTTGGACCTGTTTTCCTAACTTCCAGCCCTGGCCAAAGCCAGGCTACATGATGAAGCACTCTCTTTAAGACAGTCAAAAAAGTGGAGCTGGAACATATTCTTCTTAGTAAAGTATCTCAAGAATGGAAGAAAAAGTATCCAATGTACTCAGCCCTACTATGAAACTAATTTATGGCTTTCACATGAAAGCTATAACCCAGTTATAATCCAAGAATGGGGGAAGGCGGAAAGGGAGGGCAGGGAGGAGGGAGGTGGACGGAGGGAGGGTGATTGGTGGGATTACACCTGTGGTGCATTTTACAAGGGTATATGTGAAATTTAGTAAATGTAGAATGTAAATGTCTTAACACAATAACTAAGAAAATGCCAGGAAGGCTATGTTAACCAGTGTGATGAAAATGTGTCAAACGGTCTATAAAACCAGTGTATGTTGCCCCATGATTGCATTAATGTACACAGCTGTAATTTATTAAAAAAAAAAGAAAGAAAGAAAGTCAAGAAAGCAAAAGTGGTCATTAACCCTAAGGCAAATAGGTTGGACACCTCCCCAAAGCAACTAACTAGGATTCAGAGTTTTAGGATCCTATCCTTGCCTGGCAAAACTTGCCTCACCAATTGCAAAGCCAAGTGAAGGGGGGGAAAAAGAGTGAATGCTCCTCCATGGATTCTAACATAAATGCCTAGTTCTCAGTTGTTGGAAATGTTAGCAACTCAGGGCAATCTCCCATTACAAGCATCTCACTGCTGTCCTAAGAATGTTGTCATTCTGAGAGCTCTTGTAGTTTACTCTAGCACCTCTAGACACCCTAAGGAATTTTCCTGGTAAATGCAAAGAGTAACCTACCCAAAACACATTCTTTCACACTCTAGCAGCAATGCCTAAGATTCAGTAATATCAGTTACAGAACTAATGTGACCAGGCAGGGATGAATGTTGACACCTCAGATGTTAAGGTATGCCTGAGGGATCCTGAGATAATTTCCTAAAAGTACATGCATCTGCAGGATACATCTCCTTTTCTCTGTTTCACTAATTAAGGTCGTTAGTCAAGAGCTGGGACTTCACATTATCCTAAATTTCCTAGTACGTGTATTTGCAAACTCACGGCCGGCCGGAACCTTCTTTGTTTGCCTTCTCACGGATTGTCTAATGGTGAGTGTTTCTACATTCTTCTCCCTATGAGAATAAACAGGCTTCAATGGAATGCTTAAAGATACTACTACAGAAACGTATAAAATTGAGAAGAGGAAGATAAAAGAGAAAAAGATACACTCGCAGGGGACTTTGATCTAGTCCTTACCTTACCCTTAAACCAGTGGTTCTCAACCTTCCCAATGCCACAACCCTTTAATACAGTTCTGTGGGTTGCGACCCACAGGTTGAAAACTGCTGCCTTAAACCAACAATCTAAAATGAAAAATCATAGAAGAAATTTTCCATTTCACAGCCGTGAAAACTACTAGCACCTATTGCTAATCCATATTTTCATGTTTCAGGTGGAATAGACATACTTCATCAGTTATAGAAATTAAAACTCTCTGTTGCTCACATTGAGTTCAAATTTTTTAAAAATGTACTCATAAAAAAAGAGCAGTCATTACCTTATGTCAATGTAAAATCAATTTCTCTATAAAAGAAAATCAACAAATTCAAAATTGAAACATCTCAGAATCTCACGTGGATCAGAGTTCCAAAACTGGTAGTTGTAGTTAGGACTAGATGCGTCAGAAGGAAATTTTAAATCAAGAGAATCTTCAAATCTGTAAAAAATCATGTCTAAATAATGCTGAATACAAGAATTTGCATTAACAAATGAAACAAGCACAAGGATAAAAATTACTTAGCTAAGGAAGGCCCAAACTTAGCATGTCTTCACACAAAATTTAACATTTCCAGTCCTTGCCCTACGTCTTTTTTCTAGCCTAGAAAATTAATAGGAAACTCAGGCCTAAGGCAGTTAGGCACCACAATCTGTAAATCACCCAGAAAATGATTGAGAGTGTAGTATCAAAAGACTGACAAGAAGGAAACTCTCATGATGAGAATTTACAGCATTCAAGAAAAAAAGCAGTGAAGCCAGATGTCAAAATATGTATTTAGTGACTCATAAAATTTCATTGCCCCAAAGTGAAAAAAATGAATACCACAGTTAGGCAACATTTTCAGCAGATGCCCCTAAAATATTTCTAACTTTAAAATACTTTTTCAGATCTTCTTGAGTACTTCCTATTCCTTTATATTCTTCTTATTTTATTGACATTTTCTTACCACCATCCTAGAGGATTAGGAGTAGATACAGCAGTAGAAGAAATTGAGACAAGCTGAAATGTCAAGTTCACTGTACCCTGCTTACCCTCTTCTAACTTAAACTTGCTCCAAATGAGTACAATCAGATGGGGAAAACTGAGAGATAAAAGGAGAGAAGGAAATGGATCCATTTTAATAATATTCCTCTCCTCTGTCTTTGTGAAAGGTAATCTACAAGGTACTCCTCTTACATTTAATGTCTTAACATAATTCTTAAAAACCTCAAAAAGAAAATAGCACTGATATTTCCACACTGGAAACCTGAAGAAAAACTCCAGATATAAGAAGAATGTTCTCAGGCGGCACCCGTGGCTCAGTGAGTAGGGTGCCGGCCCCATATACCAAGGGTGGAGGGTTCGAACCCAGTCCTGGCCAAACTGCAACAACAACAAAAAAACAATTAGCCAGGCATTGTGGCAGGTGCCTATAGTCCCAGCTACTTGGGAAGCTGAGGCAAGAGAATTGCTTAAGCCCAAGATCTGGAGGTTGCTGTGAGCTGTGACACTACAGCACTCTACCAAAGGTGATAAAGTGAGACTTTGTCTCTAAAAAAAAAAAAAAGAAGAAGAAGAAGAATGTTCCCCTTTGCTCCCAACCTCCCCAGAAGACTTTATCCTCTTCATAAAAGTAAAGACCAAGGGGACAGTGCCTGTGGCTCAAAGGAGTAGGGCGCCAGCCCCAGATACCAGAGGTGGTGGGTTCAAATCTGGCCCAGGCCAAAAACTGCAAAAAAAAAAGTAAAGACCAAGACCAAATTTATTCACAGATATGTTTTATTAACCAGAGTGCCTGTCAGAGTTTTCCTCTCCAATTTGCCACAATCCCCACCCGTACCCTCCTGTATTTCACAAGCTGTGTAAAATGGCTTTTTTAAACTTACCTATTAGTTCCTGTATTCCTTTCAGATTTTGACCCCTGCAAGGGAAGATTTATCGTCTTCCACTTGAATAAACTCTGAATTGGCAGAGGCCTTAGCGTCCATCTCTAAACAATCGTCCATTAGATCATTAGCTTCTCTACTACATTTCTGCTAGCTTTTTGCACATCAGCAACACCAGAAGAACATCTTAAAAGACAAATGCTTGAGCCCCATCTGTAACCCACTGAATAAAAATACCCACAGGGGAATGTGTATTAAGCATCTATTCAGGTGAATATGATGAACAGCTAGAGTTATAAACTATTTAATCATGAAGAAGTCACGGGTTTTTGGATAACAATGTAAGAAAGTTCTTTCCTCAGGCAAATCTTACTGCTCAGACTAAAGAGGGAGAAGTTACCTGCCTCTCAGCCCTGGGGTGGTTTGACAGAATATCAGAGAACCTTGTCAAAACTTGGAGGGATTTGTTATAGAAACCAGTCTTCACTTCTTCCCCTTCCTTCCATATGTTTCATTCCCTGCTGGCTCTATTCTGAGAAAATTTCCCGTCTATGTGTCCATGTGAAAGCTACAGCTACCTATTCAGGTGTTGCAGCTGTCATCAACAATATCCTGGTGATGGCATGAAATAGATTTTGCTACAGAAACTATGAAAAGAAAGTCAGTGTGCAGAAATGACACTCTATGAAATGATGAGGTACAACATCTGGCTCGGAAGTGAGTCAGACAGGTGCCATTAATGAGACAAGCAGGAAGCTCCTTTATTAAACAGCAAAGCTAAATTTCTAGGCTATTTTGGACTTTCTCTATACAGGCCTATTAATTCAGTCAAAATATCAGTACAGTAAATTTAACCAGATGTTTGGCTGAATTAGCTGAAATGGCTGGTTATTATAATATGGCAAGTTTCATCCATGTAATTGCCCACAGACATTTCATAGCTGTAGGTCAAAAAAAAAAAAAAATTATCAAGTCAAAATAGTACAACTCCTGTTTACACCTTTGAAAGCACTGGCTCACAAATAATCTCATGAAACTTTAAATAAAATCCTTTTGTCAGGTTATAATAAACCCACAAGATAGATGAAAAAACAGACACTCCTGTCACACGACTTGCCCAAATTTACTAAAAGTCAGAGCCTGCACAGATCCAAAATTCTTCAAATCTAAGGCCAAGGATCAAGCTCTGAGAGTCTTCAGGTTTTCAGGCTACAAGAGGAAACTTAAAAAAACAAAAACAGGGTGGCGCCTGTGGCTCAGTCAGTAAGGCGCCGGCCCCATATACCGAGGGTGGCAGGTTCAAACCCGGCCCCGGCCAAACTGCAACCAAAAAATAGCCGGGCGTTGTGGCGGGCGCCTGTAGTCCCAGCTACTTGGGAGGCTGAGGCAAGAGAATCGCCTAAGCCCAGGAGTTGGAGGTTGCTGTGAGCTGTGTGAGGCCATGGCACTCTACCGAGGGCCATAAAGTGAGACTCTGTCTCTACAAAAAAAAAAAAAAAAAAACAAATCAAAAACAATCAACACAAATCTAACCATGATAACACATGTGACTGAACAGGAAGGAATGCAGGAAAGAAAGAAAATATGACAAACACCTAGCCCTGGCTGCCAAGACTAGAAACTTGCTAGTTTTCAAACTGAATCCTGAGGTACTGCTAGTACATAAACATCTGCAAATGATTCCCAGGCCCATCAGGAACTAGCTGTCAAAGTCACAGATGGAGGGCAGAGAACAGAAGAATGAAACCACCTTATGGCTGTGCCGTGCTTTACACAGCTACACAGAGGAGACACATTTTCCTGCTACATAAATACTGGCTAAGGAATATTGAGGCACAGGAATATTTTGGGAAAGAACATATGAAGTGTAGCTAAAAGGCCTTTCAGTACCTCAGGTACCACAATGCTTCCTGATAGGGGGTGGAACTGAGGTCCAAAACAAGATACTCAATTGCATAAACAGATAACTTTGAAAACACAGTACATAGTTCATCATTTGATTATTCAGTTCAGCATCCAATGAGAAAGAATGTCTCTTAAATATAAAGAAGATCTTAATGCCCTATATAATTTAACCCCTAGATCATCAGTCTGAGATAAGAAACAATTGACAGTGAAAATAAGAGTGCCCTCTCCATTAAAATGGAGGAGGATGAAATTAGATGTGACATGATTCCTCTTCCTACACAATTACTTGCTATTCAGGACATTTTATTAAAACTGTGCTATGGGCTGGACCCAGTGGTTCAGGCCTAGAATCCTAGCACTCTAGGAAGCCTAGCACAGGGAGTTTGAGACAACCCTGAGCAAGATTAAGAATAAAAACTAGAAATATATTTCTCTCCTAAAAATAGATAATATAAGCCAAGTGTTGTGGCAGGTGCCTGTAGTCCCAGCTACTCTCAGGAGGCTGAGGCAGGAGGATCACTTGAACTCAGGAGATTGAGGTTGTTAACACCATAGCACTCTAGCCTGGAAAACAGAATGACACTCTATCTCAAAAAACAAACAACAAAAAACCTCAGCTGTGGAATTATTGGCAGATGATAAATCCCTTTTAGGTATGACCATATAACTTCATTTCTTATTAGTTTTTGAATTTTATCAGTTTTCAGTGTTGATTTTAAGGATGGAGAACTTGCTCAAAATATTATATATTCCTATATTAATATTTATTAATAGGATATATACACACATATGTATATACATATCTCGCAGCTTTAGGAAAAGCTAATTTAGTTGTTTACTATATATTCTAGCTTAAGAAAAAGGCAATGTAATAAAATGCAAATTAAGAAAACAAATGAATAAACAAAATGTAACATATATATATACCATGGAATAGTACTCAGCCTTAAATGAAAGGAAATCCTGTCACACACTACAACACAAATAAACCTGAGGACATTATGTTAAGTGAAATGAGTCACAAAAAGGCAAATATTTAGGATTCCACTTATATGCAATGTCTAGAGTAGTCAAATACGTGGAAACAGAATGTATAATGGCAGTTTCCAGGGAATGGAGGGAGAGAGGAAAGTGAAGTGATTGTTTAGTAAGTACAGAGTTTTCTATTTGCAAAATACAAAAATTCTGGAGATCTATTTCACAACAATGTGAATATACATAATACCTACTGCACTGTATGGTTAAAAATTAATTAACTAATTAATTAATGAGAGAGAAGAGCAAGAGATCAGATCAAATGCACTCTCTTCTCCCTTATCTTCTTAGGCCTAAACTTCAGGTGGACTAACTTTGGGTGGTAGAGACACCCAAACTGGTTGAGGAGAGCAGGATCGCAGGGCAGGAGTCTTTCTCCTAGTCAGGCTATAAGCCTCTCAGAGAAACCCCATGTGGTTCCTATCCATCATGGCACTTGAGCAATAAAGAAGTAACTAAATGAGGTACCTAACCAGATGGACCCAAATCCCCAGGGCCAGCATTTGACTAAAGTGGTCACAGAAGATAATTCAGGGTGCTGGCTGTCAAGTTCATGAAAGGTTCACCAAGGGCATGGGAGAGGTGACTGTCCAGCAAAGGACCATAAAGCAACTGGTAAGCCAGGGATCACAGCCAGATCCCAGATTTGTCTTACTGCCACTCTTTGCCAAGTTAGCAAAGAAGAACATTGTTCCCTCATAGTTCCTGGGACCAAGGGCACTTTAGGAGCTCCTTCAGCAAGAATCCACAGTACAGCACAAGGGCAGACATCACCCTCCCATTGCCAGAAGGATAATTGGCTTCTCCTCTCACCCAGATGCCACCTTCAGAAGGAGAGGGAAAGGAAAACACTTAAAGGGAAAGGTTTTGCCATGCCTAAAGTTCATACAATTTACAGAGTCCTCTTTGGGAAAAAGTATACTAAATTACATATAATTTATTATAAATGGAAAATTGCTAGGACCCCTCTCAGGCCTTGAAAGGGTCCCAGGAAAGTAAGGGACCCAAAGTATAAGCATCACATAAATTTATCTCTGGGAAGAGACTCTGAAAAACTGAGTAATTACTTAAAAGAGACCATTTTAAACCTACAGAGGTGAAGGTATGTGTCACTGGCATAGCCTGTGCCTTTTGTCATCAGTGGGAATGAGGTCTCCAAAGTACAATGAAGTTGACTGCAGCAAGTAAAGTGAAAATCAGAGTCTTAGTGTGTAAATTCTTACCACCTGCTACATTTTCCATGTTAAGAGATCTAAATGTCACTTTGGAAATTGCTCAAAAAGGAACAAGCTGCTAGAAGTCAGATTTTAGTTTTATTACTCTATCAGTTTAACCTGATACATGCACTTAATGATGAGGGAGGTAAACCACTGGAAAATAACAAATGTGAAGATGATTAAGGTCACTAAATATCTAGCTTCCCCTGAAGATTTTTCAATTTTGTGGAATTGCTGTACACACACACACACACACTGAACTAGAGTAGTCAAATACCTACTCAATAGTGGTGGGTTCTCAGAGGGAACACAAGATACTTTCTTTTCCAACCATACAGTAGTTGTGTGAGGATAAATTTTTTTTAAATATACACTTCAATCAAAAAAAAATTTCATGAAAGATTGAAATCTCTTGAAGCCAGATATTAAAGAGATTTGCAAAAATGTGAAACAATGCCACTTTGCTCACAAATTTTTTTGCTTTAAAAAATAATTAGGGGCAGCGCCTATGGCTCAGTGAGTGGGGCGCTGGCCCCATATACCGAAGGTGGTGGGTTCAAACCCAGCCCCGGCCAAACTGCAATAAAAAATAATTACTGGATAATTTAGAGCCCTGCTCAGGGGTGGGGGTGGGAGGAATGTAAGATGTGGGGGTAGCAGTGCAAATAGGTATTGAGTCTGTTAGTTCGGTCTCCGCTGCAACAGTGATCGCTTAGCAAAGAGTTTCAAGGGTAGTTGGCTAAGATGCCCGAATATCAAAATCTTCAGTGGCAGTTCCTATCAGATTTATCCCAGAAAATTGCTGACCTCTTGGGCCTGGAGCTAGGCAACGTGGTGACTAAGAAATTCAACAACCATGGCTTGGCTCCACTAGCTCAGGGGTTAGGGCACCGGCCACATACACCGGGGCTGGTGGGTTCGAACCTGGCCCGGGCCAGCTAAACAACAATGACAACTACAACAAAAATATAGCTGGGCGTTGTGGTGGGCACCTGTAGTCCCAGCTACTTGGGAGGCTGAGGAAAGAGAACCGCTTAAGGCCAAGAGTTGGAGGTTGCTGTGAGCTATGAAGCCACAGCACTCTACTGAGGGTGACATAGTGGAGGTTTCTGTGAACTGTGAAGCCACAGCACTCTACTGAGGGTGACATAGTGAGACTCTGTCTGGAAAAAAAAGAAAGAAATTTAGCAACCAGACCTGTATGGAAACTGGTGAAAGTGTATGTGGAGAGGATTTCTACATTGTTCAGAATGGTTGTGGTGAAATCAATGACAATTTGATGGAGCTTTTGATCATGATTAATGCCTATAAGATTGCTTTAGCCAGCCGGGTTACTGCAGTCATCCCATGATTTCCTTATGCCCAGCAGGATAACAAGGGTAAGAGCCGGGCTCCAATTTCAGCAAAAATTTTTGCAAATATGCTGTCTGTAGCAAGCACAGATCACATTATCACCATGGACCCACGTGCTTCTCAAATCCAGGGCTTTTTTGATATCCCAGTTGACACTCTGTATAAAGAACCAGCTGCCCTGAAGTGGATAAAGGAGAATATCTCTGAGTGGAGGGACTGCACTTTTGTTTCACCTGATTCTGGTGAAGCTAAGAGAGTGACCTCCATCACCAACCATTTGAATATAGACTTTGCCTTGATTCACAAGGGATGGAAGAAGGCTTATGAAGTGGACCACATGGTACTAGTGGGAGGTGTGAAGCATCAGGTGGCCATCCTTGTTGAGGACATGGCTGACACTTGTAGCACAATCTGCCATGCAGCTAACAAACTTCTCCTACCTGGAGCTACTAGAGTTCATGCTATCTTGACTCATGGAATATTTTCTGGTCCAGCAATTTCCTGTATCAACAATTTCCCATATCAACAATGCGTGCTTTGAAGCAGTAGTAGTCACCAATACCATACCTCAGAAGGACAAGAGGAAGCATCGCTCCAAAACACAGGTGATCAACATCTCCATGATCCTTGCAGAAGCCATCAGAAAAACTCACAATGGGGAATCTGTTTCATACCTATTCAGCCATGTCCCTTTATAACATAATAACTTTTGAAGCATTTTAAAAGCAAAGTCAACCCTATTCCCCCCAAATAAAACATAATTATTTTATATATATAAATGTATACTATATAAATTTATTAGTGTGCTGCTTATGTTAACAATAACAAACACATCACACATGACTTTTTAATAAATTAATAAATATGTTTACATTTTTCTAATTTCTAATAAATATGTTTACATTTTTCTAATTTCTAATACACACAACCCACGTAATTCAAGGTTCTTCAAGGATCCCCAATAATTGTTAAGAGGGTAAAGGTTTCCTGAGACCAGAAGGTTTGAGAACTGTGGGTCTATGAGAACCAAAGTGTGTGTTACAAAGCAGACTTTATTCCAGAGGAATCAGTAATAAAATACTATTCCACTTTTACAGCATAGGGGACCCAGTTGAGATTAAAGAACAAATATATCACAGATATCATATTAACAATGGCTTTAGGCTTCAACTGCAAAGTCACTCAAGTCTTTCCTGACCATCTTGTTCAAAGAATCCTTCTCCAGTGTATCTCTGACACTGTCTCTCTCTGCTCCCCCGCCCCCACTCTCTCCTTGCCTCATTTCCTTTAGAGCACTTTTTAAAAATCTTGTTATCATCTTTATTTTTTTTTGTTTTCTATGTGTTTGTTTTCTGTAGTTCCCACTTTTTTCTTGCTTATCATGTCTCTTCCCCTGAACATCAGTTCCATGCAGACAAGGACCTACGATGTCTTGTTAAATGTTCTGTCTCTAGCACCCAGACAAAATTCCCACACACAGTAAGAGCTTAATAATATTGATTGATTGAATGAACTGACTAAATCTATGAAACACTTGCTTTCCTAGCTATAAAAATGAACATAATCTAGAAGTCTAGAAAATATTTAAAAATGTGATATTTGCTCTTCCTTTATAACATGCCAAACATTTCTTGACTATCCAACGAGCCACTTGAAAATCTTTCCTGCAAGATTTTCTTGTGGAGCACCATGGACTTACCCTCAGCCAAGTCTATCTGGACCTCAAACTAGGAAACATTTCCACTAGTGGAAGATGACACACAACTGCAGACCCCAAGGAAAGCTACTAGAGTGTATCTAACACCAATAGAACCTGGTAACATTACTAGTCTCTGACCAGATTTGCTGCTGCTTTTTGACTTAATTTGTTCTCATATCATAGCTCAGCCTCGGATTGACCAGGATATCAAAAAGTTCCACATCTACATATATAATATATATAGATAGTATACACACACAGTATATATGTGTGTATACACAAACATACACACACATGTACATACGTTTTCTGTAGTTTCATGCATCTGGAGCTGATGCTACTTGATAAATAACTATTTCCACCAAAAAGATAAGTATGTACTAGACAAAAGGCTTTAAGTGTTTTTACTCAGGCAAAGGACATTTATCATATTCTGCATTTACAAAGAACACATATTATATATACAACTAGCATTCCCTTAAACAGAGGATCCAATCTTTGTCCACAAGTAGTTTAGGGACAGTGTTATTTATGTCATTAAATTCTATCTGGGACTATGTCTGCATAGATCTAAACAGGGTAACTGCTACAAAGATGTGCTATAGTTATGCCAGTTAGTATACATCCTTTAACGGAGCTGGCTAACAATACGACCTTGCTTAAATCACTGAACTCTGTCATGGCGTTTCTATTTATAAAATATAGGTAATAATACCTGTCCTGGCAACTAGCCCTAAAAGGATGTTGTAAAGATAGAGAATAGTGATGGCAAAGCTCTCTGTTTAGAAGGTGCTATTTAAGGCTCAGCGCCAGGGCCACAGTGGTTATGGCACCTGCCACATGCACCGAGGCTGGCAGGTTCCAGCCCAGGCCAGCTACACAAGACTGACAACTGCAACAAAAAAATCGCAGGACCTTGTGGCGGGCGCCTATAGTCCCAGGCTGAGGAGGCTGAGGCAAGAGAATTGTGTAAGCCCAAGAGTTTGAGGTTGCTGTGAGCTGTGACTCCACAGCACTCTACCAAGGGTGAGACTCTGTCTCAAAATAAAAAAAGAAGAAGGTGCTATTTAAATCTCAAGTACTATTATTAGGGCTTTCTGCAATTTCTCAGCTAATGGATTATGTGACACATGGGGACTAGAAGACATTTGATATTATTGATAGTTCCCTTGTATTTTTTTTCTTACTTCTCCTATTTATTCTTTATTAAAATTCTATCTCTGATCTACCTAAAAAGAAAAAAAGGAAAGCTTCTGTGTTTCTGAATTTGCCAAGATCGCCTACCTAGACAGCTTAAAATGTACTACTTCTATGTATGTGTAAACTTGTTTGAGGTCTTAGGATTTGAAGCTATCTAGTAGATGATTTGTGAGTTACTCCTCTTTAAAAAAAAAAAAATGTTCCTTTTTGGTGTTTGATGTTTATGAAATAAAATAGGAAAGAAAATAATTTAAAATTCCCACCTACACTAAAAATGCTTGCCTGGGAGACTAACATGAACATTACAGGTTACACTAGCAGAGTAGCATTAACTATTGACCATTTACACTTGGTTGGATGAAGGAGCGAGATCAGGAAGGTTCAGTAATGGAGGTACTTGCCACCAGGAGACAGAGATTAGGCAGGTGGAAGTGTTACAGTGGGGATAGGAAAGGTTTTTTAAAAGCCTGCTTCATAGCCCTAACACAATGACGGCCTCCTCCACCACCAGCTTGCTCTCTGCTTAAAATCTCTTGTGGCTAAACCAATTCCATTTTGCATGTGACTTAGTCTTTTCCCTTTTGACACAAGTTATTTCAACACTGAATGGCAGGATGGAGCTTAATGCTGAAAAATAGACCTAAGATTTGAGAGGAAAATTCCTAGCAAGATACTTTATCTGGCCCCAATCTTTAACCCCATCACCTACAGGGTGCTGCTACTTGTGAAGCAACTACCCAATAAGCAGGCTGCTGCTGGGCAGAACAGGAGAGAAAGGAACAGGTTGTCCCTGTTTTTTGCTGCTTGGTGTTGTTCCCAAATAAATAGATGCTAATTGAGAGGAAGTGTAGCTTCATATTTTGTGACACCTTGGGTATATGCTAGGAAGTCTCAGGAGAGCTACCTTAAATTAAAGTTAATGTTAAACTCTGTTTAATTAGCATTGCCATAGCGGATTTTACTTTCCCCTGTCAGGGGAAGAATGTGCTAAGTTACAATCTTCCTGTTGCAAAACACTAAATTATATCATGGGGGTGAAGAAGTGATTTGAGAACTGAATGACTTGCTGGCAAGGGAGAATCAGACAGGATGGCACTTTGCTGATTAAGAGGAGTGATTTGCTAACCAAATGGCAGAATACAGAATGGAACAATGGAGAGAAACCTTAGAATGACATCATTACTTTGGAAACTATTATAAATTGATGGGGGTTGGGGAACCTATAAGCAACTCACAGCAAAACATGAGTCAGTCACTCCTGGACATTCTGTGATAAAAAGCATTAAGAATGCTTCAAGCTAAAACCCTTGAATTTCATATAATTCATCTGTCTCTGATGGAAGTGTAAAAGAATAACAGAGATGGAAATAGCTCCTACTTTTGGCAGGTATCACCAATTAATCTCCCTTAATCTCATGCTCTGACACTTGCTTTTGCTTTGCTTTGTTTCCATTTACACATAAAACTCTGCAGCCTTTATTCCTTAGATCAAGTTCCTTCCTTGGGTGCCAGAGCAAGAGGTGGCATGCTTGCTGCCAATCTGTTGCTGACTTCATCTGCAGTGAACCAGGAAGCACAACATTAGCTGTTTCTGGAAAGGTCACCACACAATAATTTCTGGCCATTGCATAAAATACAAGCAAGCTGGAGGAGTTTTAACAGGTTAACAACAACCAGTTGACCAGAGAAACAAATTCAAGCTGTGGTTATCCCACAAATGGTTTGCTAAATGAACTGTCCTGCTCACAGTCTCAGGAGAAAAATTCTGAGGTTAATCAGTCTTCGGCTACCTAGCTCTGCCAAAGGGAACTATTGTCATCTCAGAATAAAGAAATGATTATTCGGCTCTCTGACGCAAGTCAAAACACACTTGCATCTCCTGCTCACAAGGAGTCTGCATAAAATGGGTACTGAGCTGGGAGAACAGGTGTGTTTGTGCTTGGAGAAAGCAGCTAGGGATATGAAAATGACTTAGCAGCTGGTGAAAAAGAAGATTGAAGTTGTGCCAGGCAGAGGGTGTTTTTTCCCTAATTATGCAAAAGCCTTCATTTCATTGATCATGTTGTTCTCTTCTTTCTCCATCTAAATAACATGAAATCTATGTAACAACTCTTTTGGGAAAGACATTACCAGGAATGCTTATTAATGGAATGAAGGTTAAGAAATAGTCTTTAGTGGAAAACCTTGCTGTTTTCTCAGGGTTTGTGAACCATAGTAAATTTAATTAGAGAAAGAAAAGATGTATTAAAATGAAATATAGTCGTTCAACCTGGAAAAAACTGTCAATAAAAAGAGTAACCTCTGAAAACAAGACCCAGGAAACCTTAAAGGCTCTTTTGATATTTGCACTGTGATTCAACTGTTGGCATTCATTCATTGTCTCATTCGATAAAAATTTATCAAGCATGTATTTTCTGCCAGGCACTGAGCTTCACTTTTAGAAAACAAGGATGAAAAATGCAATTTATGCCTTCTTCAGTGGCTCACAATCTAGGGGTGAAAAAAAATGTTTTCACCCTAGCCCAGCTAAAATGTGGTTGGGGTAGCTGCTTAGATAGAACTTTATTCTAACTGTAAAGATTAGTCTGTCCTTGGGTGGTGCCAGTGGCTCAGTGGGTAGGGCACCAGCCCCATATACCCCATATACCCAGGTTCAAACCCGGCCCTGGCCAAACTGCAACAGAAAAATAGCCAGGTGTTGTGGCAAGCACCTGTAGTTCCAGCTACTGGGGAGGCTGAGGCAAGAGAATTACCTAAGCCCACAAGTTGGAGGTTGCTGTGAGCTGTGATGTCACCACACTCTACCAAGGGTGATAAAGTGAGACTCTGTCTCTAAAAAGAAAGAAAGGAAGGAAGGAAGGAAGGAAGGAAGGAAGGAAGATTAGTTTGTCCTTTCATTTCAGGTGCAAATTCAATTTTTAAAAGTTGAATCCTAGTTGAATTCTTCTGGTGACTGGTGAGAAACTTGCTAAATAATTTTAATTAAGGATGAGAACCTTGTTCATCCATATATGACCACATGACCCACAGGTCTATGTCTCTCCCTTGGGCTGCTCTGTGATCCCATAGTGGTCCTACATGAATGTGTAACCCAGATTTGCCCATCTTTTCCAAACCCAAATGAAATAAAAGAAAATAACAAAACCAGAAAACCTCTGACATTCACACAGAAAAGAACAACTGCTTTAAAAATGTGTTTGTGACATCACTGTCCTTTGCATCGGTTCTCTTTCATTTGAGGAAGCAACATGTGCCAAGCGACCAAGGAGTGGAGGGTACCTCCTGACTCTACAGCTTGTGGTTGTGAACCAACATTACACATCTCTTCAGACTGCCAGAAACTGTATCGGCAGTCCTCAGAGCTGGAAACAGCAGTCACAGAATGAGGTTCCATATCTCTCTGTGTCACTTACAAAATGTCAATCATTGTGTGGTCTCAGATACATTGACTTGCTCAGTGTTTGGTAACATTGCAATGACAATGTGTTTTAAATATATGCTGGAAGGACAATTTAAATACTTGACAGCAGTGAGAGTCAAGACAGACCATATTTTCTTTTCTGAATCTAGTATGCAAGAGAATCTGCACACACTGCCAGTGTTTCATTGTCATTTACATAGGCTTCAATTGTAAAAGCATTGGTTAAGCAGGCATTTTGCTGGTTGATTTTACCTTGAGAGCCTAATACAGGGTGAAAGGGTTACAGCTGAAGAAAACAAAGAGTGCTAGAGCTTGAGGGACCAACCTAAAGGTTTCTTATTCATTTTACTCACCCTCTGCATCACCTTTCTCCTTAAACTTCATTCTTACCCTCAGGCTACTGTCCTGGAACTTGCATCCTTTAAAATGATCCATGCAACACTCTAAAAATGGCCTGCCATTTTTATTAGAGGAAATGATCCAAGAGGAATATAAAAAAGGAAAAGACATGAAACACAGCATGACAGGATAATTTATTGAAATATTTAATGTGCTTTCTTCTCAAATTATTTTCCCTCTTCAGACGCTTTTCAGAAAAAGAGTCAAACCCTTTGTACTCCTTTGCTCCACGATATGTTTCCTTCCTGCCCTTTTTTCCCAGAAATTATGAGCTCTTGAAGGTGTATGTTTATGAGGATGATGAGAAACAAGTTGGCCTGACACACAGAGAGGTTTCCTCTTATCTAGAGAGTGAGGAGCCTGAGACCTGCATCCCTTCCGACGGATAACGGAGGGAGATGTCTATGGCCAATGTCATCACAAAAGAAGCAGGGTGGGTGGAGGGTTGCTTCAGGAGGACCACACTAGCTTAGACAAACAATATTTTTTAAGTAAACATATTGTTCCTAGATGAAGAATGCTGCTTCTGTGTTAACCAGTCTGGACTCTTCAGAGATGCAGCCAAGAAATCAGCTGAACCAGTTGCCAACCTCTAAAGACAAAGACAAAACAGCCGGCAATCTTGGTTTGCCTCACAAAGCTGGCTCCCCTGGGTCCTACCTCTAAACACCCCTTAACTTCTTTTATTACTTTGTGTGTCCCTAGGTCCTCTCCTTATTCGAACTGCAATCCAGTTCATTCAAATCACCATTTGCAACTTAACCCAACAATATGTCACCCAAGTCTTCCTTCTGAAAGAGGCTTGCTCAAAACAACACCAAAGTCTTTCTAACCCAAATAACTCCCCCATACCCCTAAACGTGTTCACACCACCATCCAGCAGGAAGCAGTTTTGAGAGATTTCTGTGCCCCTGTTCCCTAAAATAAAAGTGAGGATTTGTGGAAAAGGAATTCTCATAACCCTCACAGGAGTGCAGCCATTTTAGAAAACAAGCAAACCCCTACCCAGATTCCTGAAGTGCCTCAAGGCCAGAGTTCCTCAAAATACCCTACCCATATCCTAGCAGGTACTAGAGATATGCCCATAATCCTGACCCCTCTCCCCACTGGAGATGAGCCCTGGGGCAGTAGGCCACTCCAGTCCCTTCCTCCTTCCAACTATACTTATAAGCTAATAAAAGTGGGAGCTGAGCTGGCACATGATCAGTGTCCATTCTGCTTTTCCCCTCTATTAAAGTCTTTCTCTGCCCCTGGACAAAGTAAATAAATAAATAAACAAAGGTAAACATACTGGACCATACTGGCTCTGCTCTGATTTTCTAGACAAAATTTAGACCTCCGAAAGGAAGAAAAAGAAAAACAACAGGACAAAGATTAGATTTCCTGCCAGCTCAGTAACTTATAGAAAATAAAGTAATATGTCATTTCTTATTCACACAAGTTTGTGATTCCAAATATAAAAAAAAGTAGATTAACCACATTTGTTAGCAATTTCTCTGCTTGAAAAAGGTCTATTTTTCTCCCAGGGAATGTGTGGCTGCTTTTCTTTCTTTCTTGGCTGCACTTTGTAGGGCAGCGTTGACTTCTAGCATCTGTTATTGAGTCTTGATTCTATTTCACAATTTTTAGTTGAGCACCAAAAACTGTGAAGACTATGAGATTGTTACCCCATTGATTAGCTAGCCTGACACTGTTTTATGGATGCTGGCTGATGAATCAAGACTCTTGGGTCAAGGACAAAAGCCTTTATTACTAGTGGCACAGAAAGTAAAATGAGTAGCATATTTTGCGTCAGTTCCTCCCTGTCTGAAAGTCCCACAAAGGCAACATAGATGGGCTCAGAAAGATTCCTACACATGCATTGGGTTGCATTTCAAAAAAGTGGCCCTCAGCTTAGGGAATCTGAATCTTTTTTACTGGACAGCAAAAATACATGGCCTTTGCTACAGAAAGAGACACTATCTCTATTTTCAAAGGCATTTTGCTGTACTAACTTAATTGAAAAAGCATTCCAGGACAAAGGATAGTTCACATCTCTGCTCCTAAGATGGCAGAAATGTGGGAGATCCATGGAAAATTGTTCTCAGCAGTGCTAAGCCCGCTGTAACACTTATAAAGCTAAAGAAGCATGGCTTCAATCCTCCAGGAATTCAGTAAAAGAGATCAATTAGCTGATGTGGAACTACAAGCAAAGAACCCTACTTTGCAGTGCTTCTCTTTCTGTGATTATAAAACAGAAATGATATCTGCCCACTCACTGCTTATTTTGAGAATAAAGGGAAAAGAACAGTCTGACAAATGCCTTGATTTTCATGATGGACACTCCAAAATAGAAAAACACTATATAAAAACATACTGGGTTCTAAACACACGTTTATTATCTGATGCTGAAAGACTTGGGGCAGAACCCCCCACTCTGCCCGGAGCTCTGACCACCCCAATCAACCGCAAGAGACGTCGCTTGATGCAAAAACGCAAGAGGATTTTTATTCCTGCATGCCGGGGCTTGACCCACAACTCTTTTAGAAGCCGAGGAGTCAAGCCCCGCACAGCAGTTTTTACAAGCTTATAAAGGCAAAAACTACAAAGTAGGCGGGAATAGCAGACATGGCAGGGGCTCTAATCATAAAGTAAGAGGGAATAGACATAGCTGGGGCTCTAACCAGATAAGAAGAACTCTGGTTCATTATTCAACTGTCTTAAGATAAGATCAACAGTCAAATATTTGTCTTTAACAATAAACATTCGCTTTAGCTCGGGGAGCTATCTTCTGGAACAGTTACAAAAGGTCACATTCCTATGGTAGGGAGTGAGAGGTGGTCACATTCCTATGGTAGGGAGTGAGAGGTGGTCACATTCTCATGGTAATATTTTCTTTCAATGCCATTGGGACAAGTGTAATAAACACAGAGATATTTTATTCTGATAAGGTGAAAATATCGATTTCTTTTTGTAAATGCTGAACACGAGCTTAAGCCATTAGTTTCATCAAACTAGAAAGCTGACTAGATATGATTAAACACTTGTTCTTCTTGAAATCACTGTTTAGATTTCTTAAGAAATTAATAGGCTTGCTGTCCCCTCATCATAAAACCTTGTCACTGGAAAAGAGTACTAATCTGTGATCCTTGAGTCCTTCTTACAATATCTTCTGCAGATCCCTCATCATCTCAAAAGCTGACAAGCCATCCACCTTTCTGTCTTCCAGCTCAGAAGAAGGAGCCCTCCTCTTCATTTTCTCAGTCTTAACTTCCTCTTTGCTATCTGGTAAGTTCTGGCATAAAGTCAAACTTATCTTCTTTTAAAGGCAGAAGAATCATTAGATTATACAAGCTGCCTTTAAAAGTTTACCTAAATTCAAGCAGAAATCCTCCAGCATTCTATGTTAATTCCACTAGTAATTGTGCTCAAAGATATCCTAAAATTTGCCTCAGACAGTATCTATCAACCTGTGTTCTTTAACACCCTCATGAGAATGCCTAGACCCACACCCTAGACCTAACTCATCAGAACAACTGAGGATAGACTCCAGAAATATGCATTATAACAAGCACCACAGGTGATTCTGAAAGGCACTAAGGTTTGAGAATTTCTCTGAAATAATTACCAGAATTTCAATGTTTATGTTTATCTTATAAATTGGATACTAAAAGACTCAAGCATAGGCCATTCATTGAAAGATAAAGAAAGCAAGAGGCAAAAACATTTTTAAATGAAACAGGATGACTTCTAAAGACCAAACATATCTTAATAATAAACATAAATAGCCTGACTTCCTTTACTAAAAGGCAAAAAGTCTAAAAGAATTAAATATCCAACAAAAATAAAGTACAATCAACTCAAAGTAATATTTTGCAGTTGTATAATCGTTATGAAACCTATAAAGTAATATAAAACTATGCATGAGAAAAAAACAAAAATGTAATAATTCCCAGGAGATCTTACTTTTTTTTTTTTTTATTGTTGGGGATTCATTGAGGGTACAATAAGCCAGGTTACACTGATTGCAATTGTTAGGTAAAGTCCCTCTTGCAATCATGTCTTGCCCCCATAAAGTGTGACACACACCAAGGCCCCACCCCCTCCCTCCATCCCTCTTTCTGCTTTTCCTCCCCCTCATAACCTTAATTGTCATTAATTGTCCTCATATCAAAATTGAGTACATAGGATTCATGCTTCTCCATTCTTAAGATGCTTTACTAAGAATAATGTCTTCCACTTCCAAGATCTTACTTTTAACAAGAGCCTGGCACCTCCTCCCCCTTCTCTCCTTTGTCACTGGGTGAATGTGACGTTTTCTCCCCTTCACTTTCCTCCCTGAACCCCTCACCAGAAATGGATGTTGACGCCATGCTTCTTGTAGTGCCTGAAAACTGTGAACAGAATAAATCTCTTTTCTTTATAAATGATGCAGGGTCAGGTATTTCTTTATAGAATTACAAAGCAAGAGAATAAGTGAAGATGACTGATTTTATTTACGCTGATTTCTACTACAGCCTGGATTTCACTTTAATACACCATAATCTTTTCATTTCCCTTCACCTTTCCACTAAACTCAGCCACTTTTCATTAAGACTTTTAAACTCACTTCTTAGACTAGAAATAATATGCTCTCTCTCTTCTCCTTTCTCCCCTAATGGCTTCAGAAGATACATTTTCTATCTGTAGAAACCCACAGGTCATCTGGCCAAATTTAGAATTCATAATAAGTTTTGCTATGCAAAAGCCACTGATTGACCCACCAGAATTGGACATATTTGGTTTTTATCAAGTTGTTCTTCAAGAGGGAATTTTGTCCATCTACTTACAAGTTGTAAACAGATGACATAAAGAATGTCAAGATTAAATACTCTTCTTAAACCAACTGTTTATTTCATAAGCAGCCTGCTCCTGTGTCACAGACACCAGAAAATGTCCAGGAGGCACACTACACAAAAGCTCAGATGAGAGGTTAAAAGGTAGCTAACATCAATCCAGAGCTCTGCTCACCACATCCATCCTTCTGTTGATGTAAAGTCTGGAAGGGAGTGTACATTCCCTTGTTAAGAGAAGAAATCTGCACTATGATTGTCTCTTTTGAAAACTCCTTGATTACATTATTTTTCACACACACTCCCCCCAAAAATGCTTCTATATACCAGATAACCTATGAATACAGAATGGTTCCCATTTTTAGCGCTTTCTTGACTGCACTAAGGAAACAAAAAAGTTGCGTCAGATTCTGCCAAGACCACTACTAGTGCTCAATTTCTTCAGTGCACAGAAACTCCTGAACAGCATGTGGCGTGTATTTCCCTGACTTAAAGAGAATGATCTTCAACTCTAGCATCTGTCCTATCCAAGCACAGTTCCAGGGAAGATAATAACGCTGGTGTCTCTGGAAATGGCAAAGCCCCTTCAGGATGTGGAGTAAAAGATGTGAGCTGGCACTATGTAGCTATAATAAGTCTTCCTTCTGAGCTTTACTATCAGAGCTAATACACAATACCTAGGACAGTTGTGTATGTAATGAATATAAATATTATCACCATCTTGTTTCTCTCATGTAACCTCTGAGTGAAGAAGAAATCTGTCAAACCCTAAATTAGACATGGGAAGAACCTAAAGCATTGTACCATGTAATTTTCACATTAATTACAAAACCGTATTTTCCACTTAGCTAATCCTTACCCAGATTGATTTTCACACCATGCTTAGTATTGAACCCATAACTTGTGACCGTCACGTGCTCATAAAGCTGTCCCAAGCAACCACAAGAGTGTTTCTATCACTGAACCCATATTACAATGGTTCCCAATTCCTTAATCAATGATAATTTTTATAAAATTGCCCCATTTTTAGCACCCTCTTTAGTTCAGACCCAGCAAAACTACAGCTTAAATTTTATTTATTCAATATTTAGTGTCCATTTTGGGCAGTTTCCATCAAAAATATTTTCCTCTGAGCTCAGCCTTAGGGACTCAAGCAATCTTAAATACATCAAATTACATAGAAGAGGAAGCCCAGGACTAAATCTTTGAGAATGGTCTGTTTTATTCAATCCTATCTATAATTCTGAAATACAGAGGGTCTCAGGAATCCATGTTAACTACTAAAGCTTGAATTTATCTCTGAATTAGAGTGTAGTAGCTCTGGCGGTGAAAAGATTTCTTTCTTATGGCTGACACTTCCACAACAAAAGACAATTAACAGGAGAAAATCATACAAATGTATTTAATAAAAGTGTTATGTGACACCAGAGCCTTTGGAAATAAAGATGGAATGACCCAGGGAACACTGTATTTTTACTGACAGTCATGCAGAAATAAGACTGGAGAACAGTCTTATGATCTAATGGTAAGAAACTGGGGGGAACTCAGCATGGCCTATTTGTTCAGATTCTTCATGGCCTGTGTGACATTCTTCCCCTTCAGGTATGTAACAAGACACTAGACACCAGTCATGTTAGAGTCTTATGATCTACTGTCATGGGGTGTAGGTCTGAGAAATATTTTATGGCCAGCTCAGAGGTCAGAAAGGCAGTATTAAGTCATACAATGACCTTATTGTTTTGGCTGTTTTCTCAGTTTCTATGTTACTGTAATGTGAAATATCATTTTCTGAGCCCCAACAGATCCTACAATTCTAATCCAGGTCCACCTAAGTATAACCCCTATCAAGTATCAAATGCCATGCTGCTCTTCGAATCCTCTCGCACACCTCCAGACCTGGGCCAACATGACTCTCCACCTGCACTTGCAAACACGGCAGGCTAGGACCAGTAGCTGAGAAAGTCTGAGAGTACAGCAGGCATTTGCCTCTTTGGATCCATGGGGAGGAGGAGCATGTCACAGGATGGGAATAGTCAAAGAAGTACCAGAAAGAGTAGGATGGGAGATGAGAAGTGAGAGGAGGCAGAGACCAAGGCCCCCTGCTGTGAAATAAGACACAGCTGTACACATCTACCTAGGATGTGCTTCATATGCAACTCGTGTTCATTCTTAAAGAAATAATTGGCAGCCATCTGATGTGTGTAAAACCTGTCTTAATGGATATAAAGAAACACGCCACAGCAGGTCCCTCTGCCCTGCAGAGAATGCTGCATGTTGCCATAGAGAGATCCCAGCCCTGAAGACAGACACTCCAGAACTCAAACCATGGATCTGCTACTTACTATCTATGTCCAAGTTACTTGGTCTCTGAGCCTGTATCCTCTGAAAAACATTCAGTTCACCTGGTAGTTGTGAAAATGAAATGAGAAAGCCTAGCCTGGCCAAGAATAGGAACACAATAAAAGTTAACTTCTTGGTCCCTTCCTTCATAGGACTATGCAAACTAGGTGTTAAGGTAATAAAAAGATTCTCCAAGATTAGCCTTTTGTGGAGTTGCTCCACTTCAAGGCAGTCTAATTTACACCCATTCTTCACCTTTGCCCACCACACATTCTTGCATTCATCATCACATTCATCAGTTTCAACAATGGTTAATCATTAGCAGGAGGTTGCAGAGCAGATCCAGGCCTCTTAACCCCAGTTAATACTTCTGAATATTGACTGAAGCCAGCTTTCAACAAAGGCTCCCGTCCAGAAGGAGAGTTAAGGGATAGGAATTTAGTAAGTATCCGGGTGGACTTGAGCCTCACCAAGAGAGAAGGCTGAAGAACGCACATCAACACCACTGAGGCAAGTTGTGATCGGAAGGACGCAAACAAAAGGTACAAAATCCACCACCAAGCGGACGGGAGTCCCCCTCCCCCATGAGACCGGCTCTAGAGCCCCAAAATTGAACAAGCGGGCAGAAATTAAAGGCCCTCCCACTACACTCCACGCGAGAGACCTTCTAAAAACTGGACCTACCTCCCCTACTGGGGTGCCGTGGCGTTCTCCTGCCGGACATAGGGCTAAATAAAACTTTGGGAATCCTTTGCCGGCAACCCTGAATCCCCGGCGCTCCCCTCCCGCCCACTGAGGTCTGGAGGCCTGTCCCCCAGGACTTCGGATCCTTGGGTGATTTCTCAAGGGGAGTGGACAGTCTCCGAGTTGCGACTGGTCAGCATTCACTCTGAGGCGCACCGAGTGAGGAGAGGGCACCGGGCTGAGGGGGAGTCACGCCTAGCGGCACTTCCCTGCGGTGCAGTGCACCAACCCTCCCCGGGCATAGGGGGCCCAAGACTGAATAAGACTCTGGCCTCCCCGCTGAGAGCTGAGAACCCCTACTCTCACTCGGGGTCTGAGGGCCTATCCCCCCGGAGTTCGGATCCTTGGGTGATTTCTCGAGGGGAGTGCACAGTGCCTGAGCTGCGTCAGGTCAGCGCTGACTCTGGGACACGTGAGCGAGGAGAGGGCACTCTGCTGAGGGGAAATCAAGCCTTGGCAGCACTTCCCTGCGGTGCAGTGCAGGAGCCCTCCCCGGACCGTAGTGTTGCGTAAAACTGAAGGAAACTCTAGCTTCCCCCCGCCCCACTCCCAATCGGGGTCTGGGGGCCCATCCCCCAAGAGTTCTGATTCTTGGGGGATCTCTTAAGGGGTGTGGACCCAGCACAAACTGCGGCCGCTCAGTGCTGACTCTGGGGCGCGGGACAGAGGAGAAAAGGGTCGCCTGAGTGCCCACACCAGAGCAGCAGTTCTCTGGAGGTAGATCAACAGCCGTTTTTTCTTTAACGGCAGAACGCTCACTTCTGGATATTCTGAGGCCACACCCTGGGCAACCAGAGGAGGCCACTGGTGACACAGCTCACAAACCCGGAAGCCTCCAGGGCGGGGCCGATCCAGAGAGGTGTTCAGACGCAATTCTCCAGCAGCAAAGACGTTTGAACTCAAAACAGCCCGTCTCCTGTAGGCGACGACAGGAACAGAGACAGAACCTCACAAAGTTGTCTGTTCTGTTCTGTTCTGTTAGCAGCATCCATCAGGGACGGGGCTAAGCCTGAGTGAACACCTCCTTCCCATCACCTGCATCAAACACTCAAAGATGTCAGGCCCCATCTCCTCCTGCTAGATAGCGGCAGTCTGCGGGGGCCTGGCAGACTTCCTTGCAATTCAGGCAGGTGCAAACCCCTGGAGTGTCTGTTCACTGCAGGCAACTGGGTTAGCCATCTGCAGAGATACCAGTGACTGGGTCCGACGGAGGGGCAAAGTGGGGAAGGAGACGTCAACCTTCCCAGACTGCTCTGTTTGCTGGGTGGCTCCTCCTGACTCCACGCTGCACTGGGGTGAGCTGTGTCAGAGGAGTCACCAGGCCCCTGTGATCCAGTTCCCAGAGACCTCTTGAACCCTTCCACCAGAGACAAGTGCCGATTGAGACAGTTGATTCGGACCTTTTGAACTGGGCTAATAGACTGAGGACTCTTCAGGCGGTGCCCTGGGTGTGCGATTGTAGGAAGGTTTGATTCTCCTTTTCCAAGGGGCCAGAGGTGGGCAGGCGGGGTGACTTAATTGCTGATTTTTCCACACAGCTGAGACTTCAAGCCAGAGTAGAAGTTGCAATAGGATCGAACAGAAACCAGCTGAAAACAAGACAGAACCACTTTGCTCCACCACACCAGACAGGGCAACAGTTTCTCAGGCCACAACACTGTACGGGCCCTCGATAAAACCCCAGGGGAAAAACCAAAGGGAGTAAACCATGGGGCGGAATCAGCGGAAAAACTCTGGTAACATGAATAACCAGAATAGATCAACCCCCCCAAGAAAAGATACGGCAGATGTGATTGAAGATCCCATTCATAAACAACTGGCTGAGATGTCAGAAGTCGAATTCAGAATTTGGTTTGCAGACAAGATTAATAAAATGGAATTAGGAATTCGAGGAGAAATTCAAAAACTGTCTCAAGAATTTAACGAATTTAAAGACAAAACCACCAAAGACTTAGACACACTGAAACAAGAACTTACAGCCCTCAAAGATATGAAAAATACAGTAGAATCCCTCAGTAACAGAATGGAGCAAGCAGAAGAAAGGATTTCTGACATTGAAGATAAAGTCTTCGAACGCTCCCAATCTCTCAAAGAGGAAGAGAAATGGAGAGCAAAAACAGATCACTCACTCAGAGAGCTCTCAGATAATTCGAAAAAAAAACAACATAAGGGTTATAGGAATTTCAGAGACTGATGAAGTGGCTGCCAAGGGCACAGAGGCCCTTCTACATGAAATTATGAAAGAAAATTTTCCAGACATGCCTAGAGAATCTGAAATTCAGATAGCAGACAGCTTCAGAACCCCAGCACGATTCAACCCCAACAAGCCATCTCCCAGACATATCATAATTAGCTTCACTAAAGTTAACATGAAAGAGAAGATTCTCAAAGCAGCCCGGCGAAAGAAAACTATAACGTACAAAGGTAAGAATATTAGAATAACTGCAGATCTCTCTGCTGAAACTTTTCAAGCAAGAAGAGGCTGGTCATCAACTTTTAATCTCCTAAAGCAAAAAAACTTTCAACCCAGGATCTTGTATCCAGCTAAACTGAGTTTCATCTATGATGGAGAAATTAAATACTTCAATGACATTCATATGTTGAAAAAATTTGCCATAAGTAAACCAGCTCTTCAGGATGTTCTCAGACCTATCCTCCACAATGACCAACCCAATCCTATACCACAAAAGTAAACTCACTCAGAAACTTCGGATCAAACTCCAACTTCCACACTGGCGAAAGGATTAAAAATGTCCATTGGACCTTTGAAAAACTCGATACCCAAAATTCCACCAGACTTATCAATACTCTCCATCAATGTGAATGGCTTAAACTGTCCTCTAAAGAGGCATAGGTTAGCTGACTGGATACAAAAACTCAAGCCAGATATTTGTTGCATACAAGAGTCACATCTCAACTTAAAAGACAAATACAGACTCAGGGTGAAAGGATGGTCATCCGTATTTCAGGCAAATGGTAATCAGAAAAAAGCAGGTGTTGCAATTTTATTTGCAGATACAGTAGGCTTTAAACCATCAAAAGTAAGGAAGGACAAGAATGGTCACTTCATATTTGTTAAGGGTAATACTCAATATGACGAGATCTCAATTATTAATATCTATGCACCCAACCAGAATGCACCTCAATTTATAAGAGAAACTCTAACAGACATGAGTAACTTGATATCCTCCAGCTCCATAATCGTTGGAGATTTCAACACTCCCTTGGCAGTGTTGGATAGATCCTCCAACAAGAAGCTGAGCAAAGAAATCTTAGATTTAAACCTAACCATCCAATATTTAGATTTAGCAGACATCTACAGAACATTTCATCCCAACAAAACTGAATACACATACTTCTCATCAGCCCACGGAACTTACTCCAAAATTGATCACATTTTAGGTCACAAGTCTAACCTCAGTAAATTTAAAGGAATAGAAATTATTCCATGCATCTTCTCGGACCATCATGGAATAAAACTTGAATTGAGTAACAACAGGAATCTGCATACCCATACAAAAACATGGAAGTTAAATAACCTTATGCTGAATGATAGCTGGGTCAGAGATGAGATTAAGAAAGAAATCACCAATTTTTTGGAACAAAATGACAATGAAGACACAAACTATCAGAACCTCTGGGACACTGCAAAGGCAGTTCTAAGAGGGAAATTTATAGCACTGCAAGCCTTCCTCAAGAGAACGGAAAGAGAGGAAGTTAACAACTTAATGGGACATCTCACGCAACTGGAAAAGGAAGAACATTCCAACCCCAAACCCAGTAGAAGAAAAGAAATAACCAAAATTAGAGCAGAATTAAATGAAATTGAAAACAAAAGAATAATACAACAGATCAATAAATCAAAAAGCTGGTTTTTTGAAAAGGTCAATAAAATAGATAAACCTCTGGCCAACCTAATCAGGAAAAAAAGAGTAAAATCTCTAATATCATCAATCAGAAACAACAAAGACGAAATAACCACAGACTCATCAGAAATCCAAAAAATCCTTAATGAATATTACAAGAAACTTTATTCTCAGAAATATGAAAATCTGAAGGAAATAGACCGATACTTGGAAGCACGCCACCTTCCAAGACTTAACCAGAATCAAGTGGAAATGTTGAACAGACCCATATCAAGTTCAGAAATAGCATCAACTATACAAAACCTCCCTAAAAAGAAAAGCCCGGGACCACATGGTTTCACGTCAGAATTCTACCAAACCTTTAAAGAGGAATTAGTACCTATATTACTCAACCTGTTCCAAAATGTAGAAAAAGAAGGAAGACTACCCAACACGTTCTATGAAGCAAATATCACCCTGATCCCCAAACCAGGAAAAGACCCAACAAGAAAAGAAAATTATAGACCAATATCACTAATGAATATAGATGCAAAAATATTCAACAAGATCCCAACAAACAGAATCCAGCAACACATCAAACAAATTATACATCATGACCAAGTTGGTTTTATCCCAGGGTCTCAAGGCTGGTTCAATATACGTAAATCTATAAATGTAATTCAGCACATAAACAAATTAAAAAACAAAGACCATATGATTCTCTCAATTGATGCAGAAAAAGCTTTTGATAATATCCAGCATCCCTTCATGATCAGAACACTCAAGAAAATTGGTCTAGAAGGGACTTTTCTTAAACTGATAGAGGCTATCTACAGCAAACCCACAGCCAATATCATATTGAATGGAGTTAAATTGGAATCATTTCCACTCAGATCAGGAACCAGACAAGGCTGCCCATTGTCTCCATTGCTTTTCAACATTGTAATGGAAGTTTTAGCCACCGCAATTAGGGAAGAAAAGGCGATCAAGGGTATCCATATAGGGTAAGAAGAAATCAAACTCTCGCTCTTCGCAGATGATATGATTGTGTATCTGGAAAACACTAGGGACTCTACTACAAAACTCCTAGAAGTGATCAAGGAATACAGCAGCGTCTCAGGTTACAAAATCAACATTCATAAATCAGTAGCCTTTATATACACCAACAACAGTCAAATTGAAAAAACAGTTAAGGACTCTATCCCATTCACAGTAGTGCCAAAGAAGATGAAATATTTGGGAATTTACCTAACAAAAGACGTGAAAGATCTCTATAAAGAGAACTATGAAACTCTAAGAAAAGAAATAGCTGAAAATGTTAACAAATGGAAAAACATACCATGCTCATGGCTAGGAAGAATCAACATTATCAAAATGTCCATACTACCCAAAGCAATATATAATTTCAACACACTCCCTATTAAAGCTCCACTGTCATATTTTAAAGATCTTGAAAAAACATTACTTCGTTTTATATGGAATCAGAAAAAAACCTCGAATAGCCAAGACATTACTCAGAAATAAAAACAAAACAGGAGGAATCACACTACCAGACCTCAGACTTTACTACAAATCGATAGTGATCAAAACAGCATGGTATTGGCACAAAAACAGAGAAGTAGATATCTGGAATAGAATAGAGAACCAAGAGATGAATCCAGCTACTTACCGCTATTTGATTTTTGACAAGCCAATTAAAAACATTCAGTGGGGAAAAGATTCCCTATTTAACAAATGGTGCTGGGTGAACTGGCTGGCAACCTGCAGAAGACTGAAATTGGACCCACACCTTTCACCATTAACTAAGATAGACTCTCATTGGATTAAAGATTTAAACTTAAGACATGAAACTATAAAAATACTAGAGGAGAATGCAGGGAAAACCCTTGAAGAAATTGGTCTGGGTGAGCATTTCATGAGGAGAACCCCCTGGGCAATTGAAGCAGCTTCAAAAATACACTACTGGGACTTGATCAAACTAAAAAGCTTCTGCACAGCTAAGAACACAGTAAGCAGAGCAAGCAGACAGCCCTCAGAATGGGAGAAGATATTTGCAGGGTATAACTCTGACAAAGGTTTAATAACCAGAATCCACAGAGAACTCAAACGCATCAGCAAGAAAAAAACAAGGGATCCCATCGCAGGCTGGGCAAGGGATTTGAAGAGAAACTTCTCTGAAGAAGACAGGTGCACGGCCTTCAGACATATGAAAAAATGCTCATCATCTTTAATCATCAGAGAAATGCAAATCAAAACTACTTTGAGATATCATCTAACTCCAATGAGACTAGCCTATATCACAAAATCTCAAGACCAGAGATGTTGGCGTGGATGCGGAGAAAAGGGAACACTTCTGCACTGCTGGTGGGAATGCAAATTAATACATTCCTTTTGGAAAGATATATGGAGAACACTCAGAGATCTAAAAATAGATCTGCCATTCAATCCCGTAATTCCTCTGCTGGGCATATACCCAGAAGACCAAAAATCACAACATAACAAAGATATTTGTACCAGAATGTTTATTGCAGCCCAATTCATAATAGCTAAGTCATGGAAAAAGCCCAAGTGCCCATCGATCCACGAATGGATTAATAAATTGTGGTATATGTATACCATGGAATACTATGCAGCCTTAAATAAAGATGGAGACTTTACCTCTTTCATGTTTACATGGATGGAGCTGGAACATATTCTTCTTAGTAAAGTATCCCAAGAATGGAAGAAAAAATACCCAATGTACACAGCCCTACTATGAAACTAATTTGGGACTCTCACATGAAAGCTATAACCCAGCTACAACTTAACAATAGGGGGAAGTGGGAAAGGGGGGGGTGGGTGGAGGGAAGGGAATCGGTGGGATCACACCTGTGGTGCATATTACAGGGGTATTTGCGAAACTTGGTAAATGTAGAATGTAAATGTTTTGGCACAGTAACTGAGATAACGCCAGAAAGGCTATGTTAACCACTGTGATAAAAATGTGTCAAATGGTTTATGTAGTGAGTGTATGATGCCCCATAATCATATCATTATATACAGTTATGATTTAATAAAAAAATTAAAAAAAAATACTTCTGAATATTTGTTTGGTTGTGATAGAAAATTTAAATAAAATGAAAATGATACCTGTTAGTTTTTTGTTTTTTTTTTTTAAGACAGAGTCTCACTCTACAACCCTAGCTAGCATGCAGTGGCAACATCAGAGGTGACTTCTATCTCCAACTCCTGAGCCCAAACCTCCCCAGCTGGGACCATAGGCGCGCACCATGCTCTGCTAAGTTTTTCTGTTTTTCCTCTTGCTCAAGCTGGTCTTGAACTTCTGACCCTAAGGGGTCCTCCCACCTTGGCCTCCCAGAGTGCCAGGATTACAGGCATGAGCCACTAAGGCATGGCCAATACTTGTAGTTTTAAATGTATATATAAACCTTCAAATTCATGCTCCTCCTCATTCTTTTAAATTCTAACACAATAAAAAATTTCTAAAATGCTTTCTCTGGTTTTCATATTAACTTATGTAGCATATATTTATGCTGTAGCACAGCTGCTTTTTTGTTGACTGTAAATACTTTTTTCTCCTTTGGGTTTTGAAAGAAATAGAATGTCAGAGTTTGCAATGCTGACTACATATAATAATCAACTAAGGAAATTTTAAAAATATTGATGCTGGGAACAGATCTCAGACCAATTAAATCAGAATCTCTGGGCATGGCACCCAGGCACTGGTGGGTTTCTAAAGCTCCCCAGGTGATTTTAACAAGCAGTCTGAGGGATGCAGAATGAGGGAGACCTGAAGACCTTTGTCTCCTTGTCTCCTTTTATTTATTGCCCTTCAGTCCTAGATCCCATGGATTAATCTCTGAGTGCCAACTCCCACCAAGACAGTGAGTGCATGAGATTATAAAAGAGCCACTGTAAGGACAGTCTTTATAGTGAAATGGTAGAGAAATTATTAACCCATAGTTTTCAATAAGGACTAAAATCAATCTCTCTGCCTGCTTTCTTTCTCTTGCCATTGCTAGTAGTGCCCCCACTTTCACACCTGTATTTTTGTTTCCACCAACTACTGAGAAGGCTAGAAGACAAAAGGAAATGTAAATTCTTTCTCTTCACATTTCGTTAGCTGTCTTTCAGAATTTGTTCCTCCTGAGTGTACCAGACAAACAATGGAGATATGAGCATCAAGCGTCAGGATTGGAAACACCTGTTTTAAATCTTGCCAGTGAGGGGGTTGGGGGGTGGAATACAACATTCGCATTCACAATACCTTGTGAAATTGGCTGGAATCACCTTTCTTCTTCCTCCCCCTAAAAATCACCAAGGCTCTTGACGACCTCAGGCATTCTCCCTTTCTTTCTTTGGGGTGCCACACTGTCTTCCTGATCCCCTCTTTCTCCATCCTCTTCCCCTCCCTCCTTCTAAAATTGTATTTTTATATCCTAATCTTGGTCTAGAGTCTAGAGAAATTCTTTTCTCATCCTGCACCCAGTACCTTCTGAGCTTTCCACCTCAACGGCCACTTTTCCCAGGAAGGAGCCTTATCAGTTTGCTGTGAGTATTTAAGCACACCCTGGCAGCATTTTCTATGAAGCAGTCATTCTTCTCAACCCCTGGGGTATTTAGCCTGACCTAATCACGCCCTGCAGTTGTTCTATTGTGGGTTCATAATAGATTTTACTCAGTCTGCTAGTGCTCCATGCCCTGGTTTTCCTCCATAAAGCAAACAAGGGTAACTAAGAATCACCTGGGGGTATTGTTTGTACCACGGGCGCTAACCAATTGTGCCACTGGAGCACTACCTAGGGGTATTGTTAAAATGCAGATCTGGTACAGAGAAACGCAGGGAATGGGGTCCTAAGATTCTGCATTTTTTTTCTTTTTTAGATAAGCATCTCACTCTGTCACCCTAGGTAGAGGGTTGTGAAGTCACAGCAACACAGCAACCTCAAACTCTTGGGCTCAAGCAATCCTCTTGCCTCAGCCTCCCAAGTAGTTGGGACTACAATAGCCTGCCACAACACTGAGCTATTTTTTAGAGACAGGGTCTCACTCTTGCTCAGGCTGGTCTCCAACTCCTGAGCTCAGGCGATACACCCACCTCGGCCTCCCAGAGTGATAGGATTACAGGCGTGAGCCACCACGTGTGGCAGAGATTCTAGATTTCTAACAAATAGCCAGCTGATGTTGACATTGCCAGCTTGCCATCCACACTGGAATAGCAATGACATAGGCAGTCTTTTTCACCTCTAATTCTAGGAAAGAACATAATTCAATTGTTTGAGATCTTTTTTCTCTTCTGAGGCATTCTTTGTTTGCCATTTCTCATATTTGATGTTGAGTCTTTGGGTGGAAATGCATCCCAAAGAAAGCACAATCCATTTTATGATAACCTACTTTTATATTCAGTTCACAGGGAGAAGCATCAGGTATAAAGCAGGGGTGTCCAAATGTTGCAGGAAGACCGGGCTCAATGGAACAAATTATCATCCAGACACTGTGTTTAAAAGAGGAAGGGCTCTATTTAAGCCTGCAGAGCCAAGGCATAGAAGAATTCAAAATGACCCCACTCCCTGACCTGCTTGGTCTTCTCTTTTTTATCCCCAGTCAAAAAGTACTGACCCACAGGTATTTTTCTCATTGGTCAATCTGAATCAAGCTGGAGAAGGTGACTCCAGTTTTTACAGAACCATAGTCTGAAGCAAGCATTAGTTTCCAGTTCCTAGGAAGTTAAGTTTCTACAAATTCCTAAGAGCTAAGTTACCACAGGGATGACCTCGCAGGTGTATCCTTGGAGTCTCCTTGAGAAAACCTCTTACTTTTTCTGGGTATCCGGTCTCACAAACTTTTCCTTTTTTTTTTCCTCTCTGCTATACATTGGAAGAAAAATTGTCTTGGGCTACACATTTAACACACAAATTCCAAGAAAAGCTGACACCACAGATAAGCAGAAAAAGTCCTCACAAAATCAGCACATGGCCTGCTTGCTGCAGGTTGGACATTTCTGGTATGAAGAGAGTCTTTTCTTTGTAAGCTGATAAGTGTGATCTAGAGCTACATGTTCTGAGTGTCAAAAGAGAATATTAACCTGGGATGACAAATAGATGGTCACCACAAAACAGTGAATGAACTACCCAATATCCATAACTGGTACCTCTAACATGGATATAACAAGAGTTCAGAGGAAGAAATAATCAATTCCCAATAGCAGCATTTTCTGAATGGAAATGATTTTGAGTCAGTCTAAACCAGACAATGTAATATCAGCTCTTTCTTTGTGATGCCAAACTGCCAGTGACAAGAAAGTATTATGATGTGTCTAAGTGTTTGCACACTTGAGATAATAACATTAAATACTCATTTTACCTATAACTACACAATTATGATTTGTGCTTTATCAATACTTAACATGAAATCTTTTCTTTTCTTCTACATGACTTACCAGTACTAATAACCAAACAACATCAATTTCAAATTCTGCTTAGAAGTCATCCATAGAAATCTACATGTAACGTTTATGATGGGCTCAGCACCTGGGTCTGGACTTTGATGTCTCCCCTGCCCCACCCTCTGTTTGCCACCATTCAGAGAACATAGTCCTTGATAATTAGGTTTCCTGTTTCTTTGCTGCTTGGTATATTACCACATAGTGTGTGACTTAAGTCAGAACTTCTAAAATGTTTAGATTTTAGGAACCAGTACTATTTTCAGAAACATTCTGGAGACTAATATAAGACTGTTATTTTTTAATTAGCTAAGCAAAGCTATAAAAACAAATAACTACCATCCATTAACACTTTTGCTTTATTTTTTAAAAGTACATATTAATACCAAAGAATAAAGTGGGAAGGAACTAACCTCAGAATTAAAAAAAAAAAAGTTCTTTAAATGAGAATAAATTTAGCTTTAGAGGAAAAATCACTACATTATCTTTGTTCTCATTTCATGTGGTCTGATAAAAATTTCCTCATAGACAATAGCCCATACTCTGTCCTTTGGGCACTATTGGCTTAATTAAAAGGAGGAACTTTTAACAACAGGTAATATTTTCTTCATCCACAACAAAGATTAGGGTCTTTTCCTAGAGAATGAATTGGCTCTTTCTGAATCAGGTTTGAAAAGCAAGACATACCTAGGTCACTCCCGTGCCTGTCACCCTTTTTTCATGTCGTATGCACCAGACATCTAGCTGTCCCTGGAAGGCTGGTGTCTATAGCTACTTGTCCCATCCCAGCTTCCTTCTCCTACTTTCTGGTCTGTGTTAATAGGTTCTATCTCTTCTGAATTATAGCAATCTTCTTCCCTATCTCCTGAGGAAATGCCAAGGTCTGGACCAAAAGATTTTATTGTGTTTTTCAGTTTATCCAGAAAACGAATCTCTGAAATCCACCAAATTGTCACAGACTGCTGTATATGTTGTAGGCTGCTCTTAAATGCATTTAATGCTGCTTTTAAGAGCAAGCCACACAGTGTAAGTACCTAGAAGTAAAACAAGTTTCTGAGACTCTGTCAGAATTTAATTATCCCATCACTTTTGTGTTGACATTGTAGAGAAGGCAAAACTATGTTACTATGTTTTTTCTCATGCTTCAATACTGTCTTCAATGACAGTAAAGATGAAGCCAAAGAAAAAGCTTTTGGTATTAGAGATATATTCACTTCTGAAATCTTTGCTAAGAGACAAGGTGTGAAAGCAGTGGCAGGGTCCTTCCTGCTGAGTCAAGCAATGAGATAAATCACACAGTCAAGCAAATTCAAGGCCACAGACAACAGAACACAAGCAAAAGAGGAGCAGGAATCAGGCCCAGATTATAAATTTAAGCTTGGAAACACGGTTACTGGAATCAGGAATACATCAGAAATAGCACAGAAAAGGCTCATTGAGTCTGATGATTATGCCAAAATTAGGAACACAGTAGATCAGAATTAGGTCATTGTTTGAGGATCAGGAACAGAGAAGACCAGAGATAGATGGATGTGAAGTGAAGCACCTTGATTCATGCTTTCTGGGCAAAAAAGACCTAAGAGACTTTAAACATATCTCTAGGAAATCTCCTTTATCAGACTTACCCTGTAAAATAACTTCTATTTGCCCAAGTCTATTCATCTGACTGGGAACCACCCTGATAGAATGATGAAAGTCTCTCAGACTAATTCTGAACACAAAACTGGTTCAACAATACTGACTGAAGCAATAGTTTGAGAAAACAAATCCATAAATCAAACCATCTTGTTCTGTTTATAGATAGAGCCTAAATCTAAATTTTATGTTCACATGATCTTAGCAGTAAAATTACTGATGTGTATACAATATAGGCTTACTCCTGTTGCTTCTGATTTCCAGAAGCCCTAGAACAGAGAACAGTATTAAGACTGGTGCCCTTAGAAGAAGAAGAAATTTAGTCACACAAAGTGATATCAGGGACATGTCTGCACAGAAATAGCACCATGTAAGGGAACAAAAGAAGGTGGCAAGATAAGGAGAGAAGTCTGAAACAGATTCTCTCCTCATGGGCCTTAGAGAGGACCAGTCCTGCTGGCATCTTGATCTTGTAGTTCCAGACTCCAAAACTGTGAGAAAGTAATTTCTGTCTTTAAACCACCCCATCTGTGGCATTTTATTATGGCAGCCCTACCAAACTAACACAAGTAATAAACCAGTTAATGAAGAAAAAAATTCTACTGCTTATTAGTTAAATTGCTATTTTTTCATAGCTGCAAAAATTTTCTGAACCATCCATCTAT
Source organism: Nycticebus coucang (assembly GCF_027406575.1). Lineage (NCBI taxonomy): Eukaryota > Metazoa > Chordata > Mammalia > Primates > Lorisidae > Nycticebus > Nycticebus coucang. The sequence continues at coordinate 56,883,983 of NC_069786.1, forward strand.
CAGATTTTTAATTAACCTAAAATTTCAATTTAGAATCAATCAGTATCTTTTTTTAGATTAATATGAGGTACAATTAGGTTACATTGTTTGCATTTGTTAGGTAGAGTCCAGGTTGTAGTTGTGTCATCCACATAGGAAGTGTATAGGCGGAAAGCCTGTAATAAGCCTTTAATGGTTCTATTTTGTGAAGGCAAGTTTGAAGTCTTTTCTGAGTTAGAAAGGAAAAAAACCTGGATAGAACTCCATATGTGGCTAATGGCCCGGTCATGTAGAAGTGATTACAGGCCTGGCTTCATGGGGGCAGGCCTATAGGCAGGTACCTGTATATCTCAGGAATTTCCAGACTAATCCCTAAAGATGAATGACTGCCTCCAGATGGTCTGTTAAAGGTCAAGCATTCAAACAGCTTATTCCCCCAGAACCTTCTTTTGTGGTTTTGTTTTTGATTACTTAGCATAAGAATAACTTTAGATAATGCTAGTGAAGTGATTATCAGTTAATCCGTAGTAGACCCATAGGTGCCAGGCAATGAGAGGCCTGGGGCTAAGGTTTAAGTCATATATTTATTGATTAATTGTGTGTATGTGTAGTATTGCCTATATAAGCTTTGGTGGAAGAAATAAAGTTGCTGCATGCTATAAGAGAGCTACAGCCTTCCTTATTCGCCATACAATTTCATTGCAGGTCTTAACCTCTGCGGCACCGCACCACACAACTTTTGCACAACAGAAGTGTGCCATATATCCTTACATTGTGCCTATTGGGTGACAGCACAAAATCAGTATCTTTTCTTAAATTTTAGCACCTTTCTGAAAGAAGGAAAGAAATTCTATATCTTCAAATATTCTATTACATAAAGTTCAAGTTTTGTACCTCTTATATCAGAAATATAAACAATTTTTCTCCCCCATAAAGGTAAGTAAATTTTCCTTTATTAACATAAACATATGTTTACACACAAGTACAGCATGCAAGTTTTTTTTTTTTTTTTTTTTTTAGAGACAGAGTCTCACTTTATTGCCCTTGGTAGAGTGCTGTGGTGTCACAGCTCACAGCAACCTCCAATTCCTGGGCTTATGTGATTCTCTTGCCTCAGCCTCCCGAGTATCTGGGACTCCAGGTGCCCACAATAATAACTGGCTATTTTTTGTTGCAGTTTGGCTGGGGCTGGGTTCAAACGCACCATCCTCAATGCATGGGACTGGCACCCTACCTACTGAGCCACAGGTACCGCCCAGCATGCAATATTTTAACTATGTTTATGTAGCTAGAAAATGAGACAGAATACTCTAAAACAGTTGCGACCCACCGGTTGAGAACCACTGCTCTAAAAGCTCATCAAAATGGTTTGATATTATTCATCAAAAGTTTCAAAAGGAAAGGTTGATTAAGATACAGAGACTCAGTCTGGCATGGTGGATCACGCCTATAATCCTAGTATGCTGGGAGGCCCAGGTGGAAGGATCCCTTGAGTTCAGCAGTTGGAGACCAGTCTGAGCAAGAGCAAGACCCCTGTCTCTACTAAAAATAGAAAAAACAGCCAGGTATTGTGGCAGGTAGCTGTAGGCCCAGCTACTCAGAGTCAGAGGCAAGAAGATCACTTGAGCCCAAGAGTTTGACATTGCTGTGAGCTACAACTCCATAGGGTGATGGAGTGAGACTGTCTAAAAAAAAGGGGAAAAAAGATACAGAGAGTCATTTAAAGTCTTCTCCTCACCCTCTTGAGAAAATGTGCTGCCTTTAGTCACCTAAAGGTTTAAGGCCCATTAACAGTATAACAGTTCTCCTTCATGAGGAAGTTACATTTTAATTGGGGTCAAAGTCTTTTATTACAAACAAAGATCTAATCTATTTCAGACAAGGAAGATTTGGGAATCCTCAAGATGTTTGTGAGAGCTACACTTGAAAAGATATTTTATAGTTAGTACCTACTTCACTGACATTCAAGTAATATAGGTAATTTACTTAATATAAATAACATACTTAAATAAAAGCTACTGTTGAAAGTTGGTGTAACAGAGTATAAAAATTAATACCCTGCATTTAAAAGTGTACCAGCCCAAAATGTATTACATCCCGCCTCCAAAGCCATCTTTTCCTGTCCATGCTGCAAAAACTAGAGGTGAAATGTTGAAATGTTTATTCTTTGCAGTGAGAACAATGTTAAGCTTTGTCAGTATAGAAGGACTAGGACTTCTTTTCCTGGCTCTAGTATTTTCAGTTTGCTTCTTGTTTCTATATCATGGCTGCCAGCTGCATATGTGGAGTCCATTTAGTGACACCCCCTCAAGTTACAGTGCCAAACATATAGATAGCTTCTCATCAAATTTCAGTGGGATTCCTATTAACATCTTTGTAGTGAATCTCAGGGGTGTTCCAAAGGTCAATTTCCCAACCTTGGCCCACCTGAACTTTGGAGGAGTGTTTAATTCTTGCCTAGAATCTGTGGACCAATTCTGATCAGGGCAACAAAGTGAACGTCTTTGCAACCTGGTGGTCCACAACCACACCTTTTCCAGTGTGGTCTGAATTCCAGCTTTGGGAAGGAGGGGTCTTTTCCATATTTGTTCCTTCCTTAGATAGTCTCCCTAAGCCCCAGGATATCCTTCTGAGTTATCTTTGCCCCTATATAACTCATCAAATGGTGTAGTTAATAATTCTTTATGTTCAACTTTACTGTTCAACCTGGGCAATCATGAAATAGACCATAAACCAGCCATATTGGAAGTACATCTGCCATTATGATACTTTGCACCTACCATTCGGAGCCCCACACTCAGACTGGTAAGGAATAAGAGTCCTGTCTCGCAGGATTGCTATAAAGATTGATACTTAGAGCAATGTTTGCCAGGTAGCAACTTCTCCAGAAAGGCTATTTGTTGTGGTTATTATTGTATTCATGACTCCTTGGCTACTACATTGAGTGTTATAGAAAAAGATTTCAGTTGCTAATAACAGAAATCCCAATTCAAACTAGTTTAAACAATAAAAGGGAAACTTGGGAACTACATAATGAGAAACTTAAAAGGTAGAGGGAACTTCAAACTTAGCTGATCCAGTGGCTCAACAATGTCAGTAAAGACTCATTTTTTCCATCACTTTTTGACCATCCTACAGTGGTGGCTTATGCTAAGGCCGAAGTACTTTGTAGCTTTAGGCTAGTTGCCATCCATAATTAGGGGTGTGCCTCACTGTTTAATATCAGCAGGAAAGGGAACTCTGTATTCCAACCAAGAGTCCCAGGATTCACCCACACTGAACTGGATTGCATCATGTGCTCCCCTTGAACCAAGAGCAAAGGCCAAGGACCTGTAATGTACTGACTGATTTTTAAGAGTTCTAGCAGACCCATGTGTGTGTGGAGTTAGCTTCCTAAAAAGACATAGGCCTTAAAGGGAAAGAGGAAACATGGTCTATTTCATGATTGCTCAGGTTGAACAGGGAAGTTGTACATAAAGAATTATTAACTACACAATTTGATGTTGCATAGACGAATAGAAACAAGCTTGCTTAAATAATTTCCCTCTATCTAGTTTTCCTACAATATTGGTATGAATTCACATTATGAACTTACAGAGATGGTGAAGAAAAATGTAACAAGGAACAAACAACTATTAAAACCCACTTATATGATCTCACCAAATAAGGTGCTTAGGGTTTGAATACTTTACTATACTAATTAAGTCAATTCTCAAAACTGTCATAAGATTTACAAGTAAGAAGTTATTCAAGGGTGGAGTCAGTATTTGGAAGCTAAGCATTTTGGCCCCAGCACCTTGCACCTAACACTTCTGCTAGACTGCCTCTCAACAAAGAGGGAGTTTTTAATTCCTTCTTCCACAGAAAGTACCATTGAGCTTGCTTCTATGATTTCCTTTTCCCAGATAAGCATATAGAAATTTATGAATGAAGGACTGATGAATAAATGAAAACATAGAAGTGCTCCTAGAAGGTTTTTTCATTCAAATGACATTTTAAAATTTGATACCCAATGGCAAGAGGATACACAAAGCTCACAAGTCTGTTATTAACAGAATAATTAGAAAAAGTTCACCAATTTCATCCCATTCAGCTTCCAAACCTTATCAGCATCTTCAAATTACAATACAGGGAAGAAGGGGGACAGAGCAAAATGGTGGACTAGAAACATCTCCCTACTAACCACTTGCAGCAAGGCAGGGAAAAGAAAACTCTATCTCTGACTGAGGGAACCTACCTAGAGACATCACTCTGGGGGGCACAGTGAAGCATTGGTGGACCACAGGAGCCAGAAAGGAGGTCTGGAGCTGTAGAAAACCAGCACAGAAGGTGAGTAAGTGGGAATGGGCAGGCTGCTCGCAGAGGACTGGGGGCAAGAAGAAGATAATCTGCAGTTTTTTGATTTGGGGCTAAACTGTTCAATGGAGCTGCCTTGGAAAGCTTAAACAAGTAGGTGGTGGAAGGCTTTGAATACCATGCAGGGTAGATCTACCATCAGCTTGGCAGCTAGCTGGTCTGCTATTGAAAATGGTTCATGGGATCCTAGTGCAGGGCCAGCTCTGGTGTGCCTGCTGAGCTTGGGCATCCACTCTTGTGGTGAGCTGAGTGGTTTCTGCACCTCTGGGAATTGTTGTCAGGAATCACTGTGAGATGTGTCTCGTAAGGAATCTGGTGAGAGCTTTAAGACCCCAAAACTGTGGGGACTGAATGCTGAGAAACAACCAGGTCCTGATTGAGAGCAACTAAGACAGGACCCAACCTACTGGGCAACTGGAGTGGTTACTGGCACTCGCTGTTCACAAAAAAAAAAAAAAAAACGGATTGTGTTCTCCATCTCTTAACACCACAGCACCACCTAGTATCCAGGCAATGTATTGCTACATACATATGGGTTTCCTCCCCCTTCTCTTTTTTGTTGCTGTGGTGGTTGTTTTGGTTTTTGTGTTTTGTTTCTTTGTTTTGTTGGTTGTATTTTTATTTTTTATTTTTACTTCTTCAAAACTAAGTGCTTCCTCATTTTTGTTACAGTTTTTCAGCCCCTTTTACTTTCCTGTTTCTTTTTTATTTCTCTTTTATCTGTCTTCTGGTAGATATTCTTCTATTTTTCTCATCTTTCCCACATAAATCTTTCATACAACAGCTAACATATCCCTTTTTTGTTCTTTACCTTATATAATTGCATTTCTAGTTTTCTTTATCTAATCTTAATTTTTTCCCTTTTCTCTGAGTGCTAGGGGGTTATGGCAGTGGTCTGGCTCATGATCACAACAGGGATCCAGGTCAAAGAAGTCATGAGCTCATGGTCCAGAGTGTCCTTCTAACTTTGGCCTTTTGAAAGATAGTATTGATGGGTCCCCACTATGACATACTACTGAATTTTTCTTTTTCTTTTTTCTTTTCTTTCTCTTTCTGTACTTGGCAGTGGTAGGGTCATGATTTTGCCCAGGCTGGTAAGGAGCTCCTGGCATTGAGGAACCTGCCCAGCCCAACCCCTCCCCAAAGTCCTGCAGTTTTAGTTGTGGCCATACAGCCCTGCTGAATAATACTATTTCTCCTGTCCCTCTCTTTCTCTCTTTCTGTCTTCCACTTCTCCTTTTCTCCACTTTTTTCTTTCACCCCCTTCTTTTGGATTTTTTTTTCTTTTTTCTCTTCTTTCTCTCTGCTTGCTCTTTACCCTTCTCTTCCTTTTTGCCTTACATCAAGAGAGCATTTTAACACTTAAGTTCTGAGACAGGTAATTCAAAGCAAAAGAGGCAGTTAAAAGGAAAAAGTAGGGCAAAGAAGTGAAGAGGAAGAAAACACAGATCAGGAGGAACCAACAGAAAAATTCTGACAATATGAATAACCAAAACAGAGCAACCCCCTGAATGGACCATGAGGTAGCTACTGCAGAGGACTTCATCTATAAAGAAGTAATAAAAATGACAGAAAAGGAATTTAAAATATGGATGGCAAAGGCAATAAAGGTAATTGATGAGAATGGAAAAACAGAAGCAAAAAATGGATGAAAGATGTGAAGAATACAGAAAGGATATGGTGGAGCTTAAGCAAAAGAAGTCAATAAGGGAACTTCAAAATGCAATAGAAAGTATCAATAACAGATTAGACCCTGGAGAAGAAAGATTCTCAGAACTAGAGGATAAAGTTCATGAGCTAACCCAGGTAGTTAAAGAGGAAGAAAAGAAGAGAGAAAAACTAGAACATTTACTCAGAGAATTATGGGACTTAATGAAACATTCAAACATATGAATTATAAGGATCCCCGAAGGGGAAGGAGAATGTCCCAAAGGAATGGAAGCCCTGCTGGAGGATATCATAAATGAAAATTTTGCAAGTTCCACCAAAGATTCTGAAACACTCCTTTTAGAGGCATATCGGAACCCGAGTTATCTCAATACAAACAGAACATCTCTAAGATACACTGTAATGAATATGTCCAAAGTCATGATGAAAGAGAAAATTCTGTAAGCAGCCAGGAGTAAGCACCAACTGATCTACTGGGGCACATCCATAAGGGTGACAGCAGACTTTTCAGCTGAAACTTTCCAAGAGAGAAGAGATTGGTCATCTACTTTCAATAATTTTTAGCCTAGAATTTGGTATTTTGCTCAACTAAGCTTCAAAATCAAAGGAGAATTCAAATGTTTAATAACATGCAAGCATTGAGGAAATTTACCACAGTAAGACCAGCTCTGCAGGAAATACCTACACCAATTCTCTACATTGATCATCACAATGGACCACCAGCAAAGTAAATACCCAGAAACTAAAGAACAAAACCTAGCTTCCACAATGGCAAAAAAGAATAAAATTAAGCAATGGTCTTTCATAAAATAGGTGAATAGAACTCTACTACACTCATCAATTCTCTCAACAAATGTAAATGGCTTGAATTCCCCACTGAAGAAGCATAGGCTGGCCAATTGGATAAAAAAGCACAAGCCTTCCATATGTTGTATTCTGGAAACACATCTAACCTTAAAGGACAAATCAAGACTTAGGGTAAAAGGTTGGAAAACAATTTTTCAGCCAAATGAAAATCAGAAGAAAGAAGGGGTTGTAATCTTAGTTTCAGATATGAGTGGATTTAAAGCAACTAAAGTTAAGAAAGACAAAGACAGTCACTTCATTCTGGTCAAGGGAACAAAACAATAAATGGACATTTGAATTATAAATATTATGCACCCAACCTAAATGCACCCAGATTTATAAAAAAGACCTTAATTTATCTGAGTAATATGATACCCTATAACACTATAATAAATGGTGACTTTAACATTTCTCTTACAGAACTCTGACAGATCTCAAACAGAAACTAAACAAAAACACAAGAGACTTAAATGCAACCCTAGAACAAATGGGCTTAATAGATACATACAGAACACATCATCCCAAAGCTAAGGAATATACACTCCTTTCACCAGCCCATGGAACATGCTCCAAAACAGATCATATCCTAAGATATTGCAGGAAGAATGGGGACTGGAGGCCCTATTCTTGGCAAGGGAAAGCACCACCAGAAAAAGAGGAAAATTAAAAAGTAAGCTGAGTGAGTCAGAACAAAGAAAAATCAGATAGTTTACATTTAAACTAGGCATTGCTAGCAAGCTTCTTGGCTTTTCTGAAATTCTACCCTGTTGGGGAAACAGCTTACAAACACCCCTGCTGGGTCTGTGAGCACTCTGAGAAAAAATGGCCATAGAAGAGACTATGGCAAACACCTAGAAAGATATGTTAACTGGGTCATTTCCTGACTAGTAAACAGGAAAAGCAGATACTCATTGTGGAGATTTGGATTTGCCTGGGACAGAGATCAAGAGAGTAGCTGAAGCTCTGAGATATGGGCAGAAGAACTATGTCCCTTATCACAGAGGAAAATTCCTCCCTCCCACCAATTCCTCACAGGAGGTTAACACCAGTGGCATTTTACTCCACAGGGAACTAGCAGAGTTTAACACTTCCCTAGAAATCTGTGTGTGTGATCTCAAGTGGGAAGCTCTCCCAATATAAGCCTCAGATTTTAGATTTCTCAAGGCTACTCAAACCCTTAAATAATAACAATAGGCGCTGACATGCTCACTCAGAGAAACTACTGGTGTCTTTGTTCCCTCCCTCATCTTACCCTCTGGGCAATTAGATTTGAATAAAAGCAAAGTGGAGTAAACACTTGGGGCCACTGTCAGAATCCCACAAATGGGCAGTGGACCCCTGAATTCCCACCTTTAATTCTATTCTGTTTCTCACATCTCTTTCTTTGCTGTCATTTCTAACTTTATGTTTCTTCAGCCAGTCACCACCAGTTCCACAGGTCTTAGTGGACCTTCCCCTGGGGCAGGACCCCAATATATATAAATCAAACCTCAACAAAACCAAAGAATTAAAATTATACTTTGTATCTTCTCAGACTACAAGTGATAAAGATAGAACTCAATTCCAACAAAAATTTTCATCCCTACACAAAGGCATGGAAATTTAACAACCTTATGCTGAATGACAGTGGTTGAAGGAAGAGAAAAAGGAGGAAATTGTTAAATTCCTTGAACATAACAACAGTGAAGCTACAAGTTACAAAAACCTGTGGGATACTGCAAAAGCAGTCCTCAGAGAGAAATTTTACACATTAGACTCCTACATCTGAAAAGTAAAAAGAGAGCACATAACAAATTAATGAAGCATCTTAAAAAATGGAAAAGGAAGAACAATCTAATTCCAAACCTAACAGAAGAAAGGAAATAACCAAAGTTACATCAGAAATAAATAAAATTGAAAACAAAAGAATCATTCAGATAATTAATGAAACCAAAAGTTGGTTTTTTGAGGAAAATTAATAAAATTAATAAACCTTTGGCCAGATTAACCAGAAACACAAAAGTAAGATCTCTAATAACTTATCAGAAATAAAACAGGGGAAATAACAACATATATCACATAAATATCTCTGACTAATACAAGAAACTCTATGCCCAGAAATTTGGCAATGTGGAGAAATGGACCAAGACCCTCTTCCTAGACTTAACCAAAAAGAAATAGGTCTCTTGAATAAACCAATATCAAGCCCTGAGATTGAAGAAACAATAAAAAACCTTCCAACTAAAACATGCCCTGGACCAGGTGGTTTCAAACCAGAATTCTATCAAAACTTCAAAGAAAAGCTTATACCCACACTGCAGAAACTATTCCAAAACACTGAGAAGGAAAGAGCCTTCCCCAACACGTTCTATGAAGCAAACATCACAAACCAATTTGGAGAACTACAGACCAATTTCACTAATGAAAATCAGTATAAAAAAATACTCAACAAAATCTCAGGCAACAGATTATAGAACTACAGACCAATTTCACTAATGAAAATCAGTATAAAAAATACTCAACAAAATCTCAGGCAACAGATTATAGCTGCACATTAAAAAAAAAAGTATACATCTTGGTCAACGAGGCTTCATCCCAGGGATGCAAGACTGGTTTAACATATGCAAATTCATAAATGTAATTCAGCATATCAATAGAAACAAAGACCATATGATCCTCTCAATACATGCAGAAAAAGCACTTGATAAAATCGATCATCTTTTCTAACAAGAACACTTAAAAATATAGACATAGGTGGCACATTACTTAAACTGATTGAAGCCATCTATGACAAACCCACAGCTAATATCATATTGTATGGGGCAAAACTGAAAGCTTTTCCACTTATAACTGGAACCAGACGAGCATTGTTCTTGCCATCCTTGCCATCGGTTATTGCCACTACTATTCAACATAGTTCTGGAAATTCTAGTCAATACTATCAGCAAGAGAAGGATAGAAAGGACATACAAATATGGGCAGAGGAGGGCGACGCCTGTGGCTCAGTGAGTAGGGCGCCGGCCCCATATGCCGAGGGTGGCGGGTTCAAACCCAGCCTCGGCCAAACTGCAACAAAAAAAAAATAGCTGGGCGTTGTGGCGGGCGCCTGTAGTCCCAGCTGCTCGGGAGGCTGAGGCAAGAGAATCACGTAAGCCCAAGAGTTGGAGGTTGCTGTGCGCCATGTGACGCCAAGGCACTGTACCTGAGGGCGGTACAGTGAGACTCTGTCTCTACAAAAAAAAAAAAATATATGGGCAGAGGAAATCAAACTTCACTCTTCACTGATGATATGATCTTTTACTTAGAGAACCCCAGAGACTCAACCACAAGACTCCTAGAAGTGATCAAGAAATACAGTAACATCTCAGGATATGGAATCAATGTCCACAAATCAGTAGCCTTTGTATACACCAATAACAGCCAAGTCAAGAAACTAATCAAAGATTCAATTCCTTTCACAGTAGCTTCAAAGAAAATTAAATACCTAGGAATATACCTAACAAAAGAGGTGAAAGACCTCTACAAAGAGAATTATGAGACCCTAAGAAAAGAAATAGCAGAAGACATCAACAAATGGAAGAACATACCATCCTCTTGGCTGGGAAGAATCAACATTGTTAACATGTCTATACTACCCAAATCTACAGATTCAATTAAATCTCCCTTAAAATACCAACATCATACCTTGAAGAACTGGAAAAACTAGTTCTTTGTTTTGTATAGAACCAAAAAATAACCTGGTTAGCGAAGGCAATTTTCAGCGATAAAAACAAAGCCAGAAGTATCACCCTACCAGACTTTAGGCTACATTATGAATCTGCAGTGATCAAAACATCATGGTATTGGCACAAAAATGAAGACATACACATTTGGAACAGAATATAAAATCAAGAGATAAAACCAGTTTTATAGCCACCTGATCTTTGATAAGCCAAACAAAAGCATATACTGGGGAAAAGAACCCCTATTTGATAAATGGTGCTGGGAGAACTGGATAACCACATGAAAAAGACTGAAATTGTACCTGCACCTTTCACCGCTTACAAAAATTGACACAAGACGGATAAAAGATTTAAATCTAAGACATAAAACAACAAAAATCCTAGAAGAAAATGTGGGAAAAACTTTTGAAGGTAATGGTTTGGGAAAAGATTTTAGGAAAAAGACTTCAGTGGCAATCACAAGAACAACAAAAATAAATGGAACTTAATTAAACTGAAAAGCTTCTGCACAGATAAGGACACAACAATTAAAGCAAATAGACAACCTTCAGAATGGGAAAAGATATTTGCATATTACACATCTGACAAAGGCTTGATAACTAGGCTCTATAGAGAACTCAAATTAATCAACAATAAAAAGCAAAGAATCCCATCTATCACTGAGCAAGAGACATGACAGAACCTTCTCAGAGGAAGACAGATAAATGGCTGACAAACATATGAAAAAGTGCTCATGGGCTCGGTGCCTGTGGCTCAAGCAGCTAAGGCACCAGCCACATACACCTGAGCTGGCAAGTTCAAATCCAGCCCAGGCCCACCAAACAACAATGACGGCTATCACCAAAAAAATATCCGGGCGTTGTGGTGGGCGCACATGGTCCCAGCTACTTGGGAGGCTGAGGCAAGAGAATCACTTAAGCCCAGGAGTTGGAGCTTGCTGTGAGCTGTGATGCCACAGCACTCTACCCAGGGCGACAGCTTGAGGCTCTGTCTCAAAAAATGAAGGAAGAAAGAAAGAAAAAGTGCTCATCATCCCTAATCATCAGAGAAATGTGCATCAAAACCACCCTGAGATATCACCTAACCCCTGTAAGATTAGCCTTTATCACAAAGTCTCAAAATTGCAGATGTTGGTGTGAGTATGGAGAGAGGGGGACACTATTATACTGTTGGTAGGACCACAAACTAATAACCTCTTAGAAAAGAAGTATGGAGATTCCTCAAAGAACTCAAATTAGATCTCCCATTTGAACTTCACAATCCCACTACTAGTCATTTACCCCTAAGAAAAAATAATTTTATCTTAAAGACATTTGCACTAGATTGTTTATCAGAGCTCAATTTATAATTGCCAAGATATGGAGACAACCTAGGTGTCCATCAACTCATCAATGGATTAACAAACTGTGGTATATGTATACCGTGGAATACTATTCAGCCATAAAAAAGATGGTGACTTCACGTCTTTTGTATTAACCTGTATAGAGTTGAAACACATTCTTCTTAGTAAAGTATCATAAGAATGGAACAGCAAATACCCAATGTACTCAATATTAATATGAAGCCAGCATATAATCTAATTCACACCCAAAACTCATTTCGGTTTAAGTTAGTGGGTGAGGAATGAGGGAGGGGTCCCCCCCTTAAGAAAGGGGGGTTTGAGGGTGCTCCCACCTAATCCACAATGTAATGGTGTATGGCACACCTTTTGCTTGCAGGACACATCTACAAGAGGGACTCTACCCAACAGATCCAAATATTATGACCTGGTTGTTTGTACCCTCACATTAACCTAAAATAATTTTTTAAAAAAATTACAATGCCAGGGATGATCAAGTACTATGGAGCTAGGCCCTCTAATGCCAGTGGAGATCTGTGAACACTGCCAATCAGCTATTGGGAAAATCAATTAATCTCTTGTGTCTCAGTTTCCTTCTCTTTGAAGTGAAGAGATTCAAGTAGGTTTTCTAAAAAGCAGCATGCCCCCACACATAATTACTCCTAGGCTTTTAGCACTATCTCAATCTTTCCTCCTCAAAGAATAGCCTGTGATTTTACTTGGAACCCATGTTTATTAGATCTTTATCATGGCTATCCTGCCAGATGTGATAAAATTAAAAGGGACCTTAAATGGCAAACCAAATAATAAATAACACACAAGGAACCTTGACAACTCCCTGTAAGCTTCAGGTAGGTAATTCTTTCAACATCCCCCCAGAGTCAAGCTAAACAATTTTCAAAGGTCAGACCTCATTGAGAGTCTGACTTGTTTTATTAATAATAAATTCATAGAAAAACCCAGAGTTTATGGATTATCCTATGTCCCTCCCACTTTTCTCTTTGCCTTTCTAATTTCTGTCTAAGACATTGTCATTGTGTCTTAGAGATTACAGGTGAGCTAGCATTTTTTACCTTGTCATTTATAGAGAACTGTAAGTATGAACTATTAATCCTGCCAACATTAGAAATTATATCAGTACTAAATTACTCCACTGTTTGTGCTCACATAAAAAATGATTGATGACTTTAGGCACTTCACAGCAATTTCGACTTTATGAATTTATAAATCCAAAAGAAATATGTTTCATGTAATGCAATTTTTTTCTACCATTTATAAATTCTGAACTTCTGTGAGGGGAATTTAGTAATTTCTATTTCATCCGAATACCTAAGCCACTTTTCTGGATTCTCCATTTAGAAAGAAAATGCCTGTGAGACTCATTTTTTTGGTTGGTGGTTTTCATTAACCTTAGGTAGGAGAAATCCAGTGCATACATCAAAATAAAAGGGGTATTTGGCAATAAACTAAATGAATTGCTATCTTGGCCTCTAAAAGAAAAAGCAGAATATTTAATATCTGAAACCATCTCTTCTATGGTGAGATGTCTTGTTCTCTGATGAAATTCTGTCAGCTTAGGGAGATTTTTTTATGGTAACATAGATAGTTCACCTTGTCTCTTGTAAAAAGTAACATGGATTTTTTATGAGACTTGCTAAGCTATACTTAACAGATTAGAAAGGAAAAAATTGAAGGACAAGTAAATCTGCAGAAAGAAATGTGCACTATCATCTTCCTTAACTAATGGTATTGAATCTTCTCCATGGATCCTATTTTCCCAAATTGGCCTTTGAAAAGAGGAAGTAAGTTCAATTTGCTCCTTCACTTCTCAATAAGCATCACCCTCCTTTTCCCTTCCCCTCCTCTTGCTGTCTCCAATTATGCTATTCTTACAAGTCCATCCCAAATCCAAACTAGAAGGAGCAGGGATTAAAGACAGTATATTCCTAGTTTATTAACTTCTTGTGAAACTGGAGGTTTCTAAAAATGGGCATAAGAAGGACTCAAAAGTGGTAGAGGCTGGGTTTGTTAGCTTGCTCCTGTAGTCTCATGTACTTGGAAGGTCAACATGGAGGATCTCTTGAGCCCAGGAGTTTGATGCTCTGGCCTGAGCAACATAGCAAAATCTCATCTTTACAAAAAACAAAGAGTGGTTTAGATAACATCTGTATTTCTTTTCGCCTCCCTTGAAATTTCATGCTATTAATAAATGATAGAACCTGCATTAGATAAAGTGCACTATAGTGGACATTCCAGCTGCACTATAATACAGTTGTTAAGATTATGAACTTTGGAGACAGATGCCTGGGTTTTCACTTATTAGCTATGTGTACTTGGTCAAATTAATTAACATTTTAATGTTTCTGTTTGGATCTATAAAAGATCACCTCTGTTACAGGGTTCTTACAAGGATTATATGAAGTTATACATACAAAGTACTTAGAATAGTTCCAAGACCATAGTAAATCCAATGTAGGTATTAGTCGTTATTATGTCATCTGAGATTTTAATCCCTTCTCAATATTCCCAAGCAATGATCATTCATCATATCTCTGATTTTTCACAGGAAGAGGGAACTCGTTACCTTCTAAGGTAACCTATCTCATCTTCTGACCATTGGAAAGTTGATCTTTCAATACTTAATCAGAATTTGTTTTTCTTACATTTTCTGCTCCCTGGTCTGAGAACTACCTTGCAGCTACACAGAGGAATTTAATCAGTATTTGAATACAGTTATTTGCATACCATTTTCTCTAAATCAAACAACCTCCATTCTTGCAATCATACACATGGATGCGTATTTAATAACTGGTTTGTCTATGATCTTTTAAAAGTGGTACCTAGAAAGGTGAGTCAGCAAGTAGCATTCCTCTGCCTAAAGGGAATTCTAAGGTCCTATTAATTGGGGGACCATTTTTAGAATCCCCATATCATCACTTCAAGTAAAACTCAAGTCAATTTTGTATGACTACTACTAAATTGCATCTGACTAGCCCTTTCTGGACTTATCCACTTTTTTTTTTCTGTTTTTTGTTTGTTTGTGGGAGGGTGGTAGAGAAGCGAAGTAGTTTGTGGGTAGAGAAGGGAGTACTACATAAACAACTTTACAATTATTCCTGTTAAATTTCATTTCATCAGCTTATAATTGAGTTTATCAAGATATTTTTGGATTTTGGTTTGATTAACCTTTGCTTTATCATATATCAGTAAGTGTTCTCTTTCTTTTGATGGCCAAAAATACGTAGCCGACATTTCATGAGGAGGACCTTGTTCTGGGGAATGAATATACATAGTTCTGGGGAATCCAAGGTTCTACTTTTATTCCTGCTCTCAAAATAATAGGCCTAAGGTACTCCTTAACTGAAGAGTCTACCTGTAAACCTCACAGATTTATTTTTTAAGAATAAATGCCATGAACACTAAAATGGTGTCTAGCTAACTATCATCAGGACTATAAATAATCGTCCATTATGTTAAAAAATCAAATTGAGAGTTTTAGAAAAATTTTACTTACAAAGCTATGGAAACAAGCAAAGAACCCAAAATTTAGTCTTAAACAAACCAGGTTAAATTTACTGAGAATATGGAAAAGGGTACAAAATAAATTTTTAACCCTGGATGCTTTTGCTTCTTTAGTGCCTGAGTATCTAGGTGTCTCTTCATGAGCCCCTCTAGCTCTGAGAACTGCTTCTCTGCCCACACAGTACCTTGTGCATATCACTGCTCTCCACTTTGTCAATGGAGTAAAATGTTGTTTGTAAAATGTTTCACTCCATTGACATGAGGAGCTTACCATGAGCTCCTCAAGGGCAAGAAAAGTATTTTAATAACCACTGCACCCAGCATAAAGCCTAACATAGAATAGATAATAAATGCTTATTGAATAAATACAATTGACTCTTGAACAATACGTTTGAACTGTGTGGGTTCATTTATACACAGCTTGCTTCCCCTGCCTCTCCTTCCACCTCCTTCTCTTCTTGCCACCCCTGAGACAAAAAGACCAGTCCCTCTTTTTCCTCTCTGTCCTTAGCCTAATAAAGATGATGAAGATGAAGACCTTTACGATGATCCCCTTCCACTTAATGAATAGTAAATGTATTTCTCTTCCTTTTATTTTCTTAAAAATACTTTCTGTTCTTGAGCTTAGTTTATTGTAAGAATACAGTACCTAGAGCATATAAAATATGTGTAAATTGACTGCTTATATTATCAATAAGGCTTCCAGTCAACTGTAAGGTATTAGTAATTAAGTTTTGGGAGAGTCAAAAATTGTATGTGAATTTCAACTACATGGGGGATGGAGGAGTAATGTCCCTCATCCCTGAGTTGTTCAAGGGTCAACTGTAGTTGAGCAAGCATGCTAGCCAATCTTTAACTTAGGTCAGAGGTTAAATATAAGAATTAGAGGAAAGACATCTTCCCTACCCTGCTCTCCCACACACACACACTTTCACCAAATCCCCTTCATTCATTCACTGTGATAGAAATTCTGTTAAGTGGGGACACCTTCAATTCTATGACTAAGACATAAAATGCAGGACAGCGCCTGTGGCTCAGTGAATAGTCCCATATACCAAGGGTGGCAGGTTTAAACCCGCCACTAAAAAAATAGCTGGGTGTTGTGGCGGGTGCCTGGAGGGTTCCAGCTACTCGGGAGGCTGAAGCAAGAGAATTGCCTAAGCCCAGGAGTTCGGAGAGCGATTAAAGTGAGACTCTATCTCAAAAAAGAAAAAAAAAGAGAGAGAGAGACATAAAATGCAAGTATTCTCACTGGAGAAGCAATACTTTGACATAAAATTACATTAAGTTGCAAATTAGTAATACAGCTACTCTCTCCAGTGCACAGTTAATAGAGGTTAGGGTGGTAGCAGAACAAAAGTATTCATCATCCCTGCAAGTCTCAACCCTTCTTTCATAATGAGATCTTATATCTTAGGGTTAGCTCAGAGGTGGCCATGGGCCAATAAATCCTGAAGCATCAGCCTACCTGTGGAGCCTAGAAAATGCTACTGTTCTCACAAATACCTTGCCTGGAGAATAGACTCATCCTACAGCTACTCATGGATCATCTGAACCATGTTTCTCAATCAAACACCCACCTCATGGAGCCTGGCTTCTTGGCCAGAGTTGCAAGCACCTGGGTCTCCCTCCTGAAAGAGGAAGCCTATCTCTCAGTCCTAGTTATCAATTTAGAGACCCAACTTTCTGCTCCCTACTTTCTCCAGGAAGATGCAACTTTCCAGGATTCTTCTTAAGGAGGCCTTCTGCTCAGACCTGCTCTGAGAACCCTGCGGCCCCGTGATGGTGGGGTCATCATTCTGTGATTAGTAACCACCTTACCCATTCATCTTTGCCTAAATGGAAACCTGACTTTATCTCCCACCCTCTAATTTAGAATTGGAACCCTCATCCTCCTCATGTCCTGGTCATTGTATCTAACCATTACCAATCCTGGCTTGGTGCCAGTTTGCTTCTTCCTTCTCTGCAGGAATTTTTGTATTTTCTGTCTACTCTAGTCATGTTGTTTATGACTGCAGTCCCTAACCCCTGGGCCATGGACCAGTCCCATAGTCTATTAGGAACCAGACCACATACCAGGTGAATGGTGGGCAAGCAAGAGAAGCTTTATTTGTATTAAACAGTCACTCCCCATCACTCATATCACTGCCTGAGCCCCAACTCATGTCACATCGATGGTGGCATAAGATTCTCATGGGAACACAAATCTTACTGTAAACTATAGAAGCAACGGATCTGGGTTGTACACTCCTTATGAAAATCTAATGCCTGATGCTCTGAAGTGGAGCTAAGGACATAAGCAACACACTTTAGGTGTCACTATCTCCCATCACCCTCAGACAGAACCATTTGGTTGCAGGAAAATAAGCTCAGGGCTCTCACTGACTCGGCATTATGGTAAGTTGTATATTATTTCATTATTCATATTACAACATAATAATAAGAAAAAAGGTAGACATTAAATGTAATGTATCACCCTACCACCACCGGTCCATGGAAAAAATTGTCTTCTATTAAACTAGTACCTGGTGTCAAAAAAGGTTGGGGACTGCTGGTGTATGACTCTGAACGTAGGGAAAGAAAAGATGGTGAGGGGTGGGGATAGGAGAAGGAACCACTGGAGATAATGGTAAAAACTTCCATCTGCCTCGCATATTTTGCCTACAGCTAGAACTATTTGATGGCAAAGGTTTTTAATTTCATGCATTCAGATAAAATTTCTTCAAAAAGTATTTCTAATTCCAGCTTATCTGTCTTGGCCTCAGGACTCCCTCTCAAGCAATTCCCCATCAGGTTGAGGTAAACATACCCCAAACTAGCCAGTTTTGCTGGGGCTTGGGTGCCAGCCAAACTCAAATGCCAAAGTAAATAGAAGGGGTGGAGTGTGCACAGTATGGAGAGTCTAAAGAAAAGGGCATTTCCCAGGTTAGACAGGAGCACTGCTTTTTTAAAAAGCAGTGTTTTTAAAACTCTGCTCATTCAAAAATCTTAAGTCTGGAGGTTTCCCTCCGACCGTGATATGGCTATCATACTTTTTTGTTGCTATGTTCCCAGCACTTGATAGGTTTTATTTTTCCATTGCACTCAATATCACTTATTGCTTGATATTTCATCAGTAAGATAGTTATGAAACATACAGTGCTAAGAAAATATAACACTTCATTATAAATTAGGTAAGGAAATAGAAGGCTTTTAATCATAAGCATATTCAGCATTTTATATACTTTCAAAATTATTTCTTTTATAGGATAATTTCACCATAACTAGCAATAGTTCAGATTTATTTAACATACAATTTAAGAGAGGATAGTGTTTTAAAGTGGAAAAGAAACTAGGCTAAAAATCAGAAGCTGGAACTTTGGGTAAGGTCTTGGACTTCCCATTTGTAAAATGCATGAGCTAAACAGTGAGACTGCTTAATTACTACAATCTTTTGTAGCAATTAAGATTGCTTGATAACTTGATATGCCAAGAGTGTAACACAGGACAAAAAACACTTAAATTCAAAAGAGTCAAAATTTTTTTGAAGCCATTTATGACAAACCCACAGGTAACGTCTTAATGAACAGAGTAAAACTGGAAGCTTTTCCACATAGAACAGAAATCAGACAAGGATGTCCTCTATCACCACTACTATTCAACATAGTTCTGGAAGTTCTAGTTAATGCAATCAGACAAGAGAAGGATAGAAAGGGCATACAAATAGCGGCAGAGGAAGACGAACTCTCACTCTTTGCCAACAATATGATCTTATACTTAGAGAACCCCAGAGACTCAAACATAAGACTCCTGGAAGTAATCAAGAAATACATTAATATCTCAGGGTATGAAAGTAGTGTCCACAAATCATTACCCTTTATATATTAGCCTACAAAAACAGCCACGTCAAGAAGCTAATCAAAGATTTAATTCCCTTCACAGTAGCTGCAAAGAAAATGAAATACCTAGGAATATACCTAACAAAAGAGGTGAAGGACCTCTACAAAAAGAATTATGAAACCCTAAGAAAAGAAATAGCAGAAGACATCAACAAATGAAAGAACATGCTGTCCTCTTGGCTGGTATGTTCAGAATATGAACATACAGATTCTTCACAGAATATGTGAAGAATCAATATTGTTAAAATGTCTATGCTACCCAAAGCAATCTGCAGATTCAATGAAATCCCCATTAAAATATCAACAGCATAAAAAAATATATATCAACATCATACTTTGAAAAACTGGAAAAACTAGTTCTTCGTTTTATATGGAACCACCAAAAAACCCTGTATAGCCAAGGAAATTCTTAGTAATAAAAACAACCTGGAGGCATCACTCTATCAGACTTTAGGTTATATTACAAGTCAACAGTGATCAAAACAGCATGGTATTTGGCACAAAAATAGAGACATAGACATTTGGAATAGAATAGAAAACCAAAAGATGAAACCAGTCTCTCATAGCCATTTGATCTTTGATAAACCAAACATAAAGCATATGCTGGGGAAATAATCCATATTCAATAAATGGTGCTGGGGCAAATTGATAACCACATGGAAAAGACCTGTAATTGGACCTGTATCTTTCACCACTTACAAAAATTGACTCAAGATGGATAAAAGGTTTAAATCTAAGACATGAAACAATAAAAATCCTCGAAGAAAATGTGGGGAAAACTCTTAAAGATAGCAGCCTGGGGAAAGATTTTATGAAGACAATCGATCACAACAACAATGGCTATCACAACAACAAAAATAAACAACTGGGACTTAATTAAACTGAAAAGCTCCTGCATAACTAAGGACACAATAATTAAAGCAAATAGACAACCTTCAGAATGGGAAAAGATAGTTGCATGTTATGCATCTGACAAAGGCTTGATAACTTGGCTCTATAGAGAACTCAAATTCATCAACAACAAAAAAGCAAACAAACCCATAGGTAACGTCTTACTGAACAGAGTAAAACTGGAAGCTTTAGAACAAGAGACATGAACAGAATCTTCTCTGAAGAAGACAGAAGATGAATGGCTAAAAAATACATGAAAAAGTGCTCATCATCCCTAACCATCAGAGAAATGCAAATCAAAACCACCCTGAGATATCACCTAACCCCAGTAAGATGAGCCCAAATCACAAACTCTCAAAGTTGCAGATGCTGGTGTGGGTATGGAGAGAGAGGGATACTATTAAACTGTTGGTGGGACTGCAAAATAAAACTGCCTTTTTAGAGAGAAGTAGAGAGAACCCTCAAAGAACTCAAATTAGACCTCCTATTTCAACCTACGATCCCACTACTAGGCATCTACCCAGAAGGGAAAAAAAATCCTTTTATCTTAAAGACATTTGCACTAGAATGTTTATCACAGTTCATTTTACAATTGCCAAGATATGCAAACAACTTAAATGCCCATCAACTCAGGAATAGATTAACCAGCTGTGGTATATGCATATCATGGAGTACTATTCAGCCATAAGAAAAGATGGAGACGTTACATCTTTCGTATTAACCTGGATAGAATTGAAACACATTCTTCTTAGTAAAGTATCACAAGAATATATTCAATTTTATTATGAAGCCAGCAGATGATCTAACACAAGCCCACCTAAGGAGAATAACTTAATTCTATTCAAGTTGGGGGGAGCAGAAACAATGGAGGGAGGAGAGGAAGGGAGATTGTGTGCTCCCACTTAAAAGGCACAAGATAGGGATGTATGGCACATCTTGGGGTTAAGGCATAGCTATAAGAGGAACTCTACCTAACAAGTGAAAAAAATGATGACCTGGTTGTTTGTTCCCTCACAATAACCTGAAATTTATTTATTTATTTTTTAGAGATAGAGTCTCACTTTATCACCCTCAGTAGAGTGCCATGGTGTCACAGCTCACAGTAACCTCCAACTCCTGGGCTTAGGCAATTCTCTAGCCTCAGATGGCTGGGACTATAGATGCCCACCACAACACCCAGCTATTTTTGTTTCAGTTTGGCCAGGGCTGGGTTCAAACCCACCACCCTTGGTACATTGGGCTGGTGCCATACCCACTGAGCCACAGGTGCCGCCCAATAACCTGAAATTAAAAAAAAAAAAGACTCAAATTTTAATCTGACTGCTCCTTCTAACTTTGTGACATTGACCATTTACCCTCTCCTGTTTTCTCTTCTGTAATAAGATGGAAATGGAACATATGGTGTCTAAGGACATTTCTAGGTCTAAAATTGTATAACAAAAGAAAAATATCTGTGGTGCATATGCTGTCTTCTATTTCCATGTAAAACTTGATGTTTTGCTCCATGCTGCTTTAGAGAAATACATGCATCTGTAAAGGATTTTGCCGATGTGCTGGAACATACACTCATTTCATTGAACTATAATTTCAATGCAGTGAAACTATAATTTTATAACAGTGAACTATAATTTTCAAAGCAGAAAAACAGTCTTAAGAACTTTATTTGTTTACCCCTCTTCTGAGTACCTGAGGCCAGGCTCTGAAATCCAGCATAAGCCTTGCTATCATTAAGCTTCATTCAAACTGACCTCTGTGAGCCATGAACCAAAGACAACTAACTGAAATTTGGTTTTTGCCTGCTGTTTATAAACATGCCACTTAGATCAAAAAGTGAATTCTTAAAGGTTAGAAAGCCATTTATCAAAGAAATTGACTTTTACATTTTTTACATGAAAATATGCTTAATCCAAAAATTTTTGGGTTTTTTGTTAAAATGCCTTAACTATTTAAGTAAAGTAGCTTTGCTTCAAAAGGAAGTCAGAGCTACAGTCACGGGTAGTTTACAGAATATTTTCTGGTAGTCTTTGCTTCATTTCAGTACCTTGCCACGATTGGCTGTTAATAGTTACAAATAAGGAAGTCTTCAAGTCAGGGGATTTCTCAGTGGAAGTTCCCAGTTCAACATAAGGGAGTGCACGGGCAGTTGGGCAGCACTGGTAGAGACTGTGGAAAAAGCTTCCAGATTGTGTAAGTACCTACACCTTAAAGAGGAATAATCTGTGAAAGAGGAGTAACCTGGAGAACAGGTAATCAAAATTTAACAGTTCCTACTGATTCTCCATGTAGCAAGGTGGCTTGGATCTCTTAAACCGAAGTGTTACAGATTGTTCCACTTTTACTTTTGCTATGTGAGTAATTTATGTCACAGTTCAATAATGCCTTTGTATTCGATGTCAGAGTTACAAATTTACCCTTTAAAAAACAAGGTCCCTAGAGAAGACCTAAGAAAATTTTAAAATACTGTGATCCTTTTATTTTCTTTCTATTTTTTAAGATAGAATTTATGTCTTTACTTGAAGTGATCTTTTTAAGTTTACATTTGATATATAAACCTTCTGCAATGGTGATTTTTATAACACAATGCAAGACCAAAAGATATGTGTTCTAAGTTAAGTTGTACATAGTTTATTAGGTTGAAAAGTAAATTAGTACTCTATGTATTCACCTTTCTTGGTTATATTTAAAAAATCCATTCTGGCTTGACCCAGTATGTCTATTCAAACATTAACTCAAGTTTAGTATATTTTTTCATCTCATAAGAAATGTATGATGATGAATATATGTTACACTAAAGTATTAACTTTATAGATAACTCTACATTTCCTGTCTTAAACACTTAAACTTATGCAATTATAACAATCTAATCATTCTGTTACCAACTGGTCTTCTATTTTCATGATCAGAAATAAATATTAAAGATCATATAGTCATTTTCTTTAGTTATTTTCTTAAAATTTTCATAGAAAAGTTGATAGCTCAAAAAGATTACACATCACAAACTATTATTACTATTGTTACATTAATACTGTCATTTATCAAGTGCCTGCTGGAGGAAAATAGTCACAGGATCTTCCAGAATCATATCGCTTCTTTTTCCATGGCTTTCTATTAACTCTGCCCTGCCTTTCTACAATATTAAAACCGTATTTGGGAGATATCTTATCCAAGCTGCAATATAAATGGAGAAAAAAGAAAGACAACTTGGCCACTGTCACAGAGCAGCCAAGTCGTTCCTAGAAGCTAGTTCTCTTTTATCACTTGCCCACTTCCATCTCTTCACTCTTCCAGTATGGGTGGGCACACTCATCTGCCTCCGTGAAGTCAGGTTCAGAGCCAGAGGAGGATGTGGGACTGACTGCATACTTGGTCCAATCTGCCTGAGGTTCCTGCCCAGCTGTTGACTGGGACCTCAGAGCAATGTCCTGTTATTTCTCTTAAACACCTGTAACCATGAGAGAGAGAGCTAATTGCATGATTCAAAATAGATTTAAGTTCTCTTGAAAAAGTTCTGACTAGAATTTCATGAAAAGTGGGCACTAGTCTGAGGGAAATGGTCATCCTTATAGTGAAGAATGTTCCTATCTGTGAACATTTTGTCTTTGATGTATTAAAGCTTCACTACACATAAATGTTCCTTGTTTATTGCAAAATATATCTCAATATATTTGTTTTACCGGGCATGGTGGCTCACTCCTCCCAAGGTGTAATCCACAGCACCTTGGGAGGCCAAGGTGGGTGGGTTGTCTGAGCTCATGAGTTCAAGACCAGCCTGAGCCAGAGCGAGACCTCATCTTTAAAAAACAGGTGGGTGTTGTGGCCGGCATCTGTAGTCCCAGCTACTTGGAGGCTGAGGTAAGAGAATCACTTAAATCCGAGAGTTTGAGGTTGCCGTGAGCTATGATGCCATGGCATTCTACCAAGGGTAGCAATGAGTCTCTGTCTCAAAAAAGAAAAAAAATATTGTTTTGTCTTCTTGTGAGTATAGCAGGGGTGCTATCTTGATAGGGATATTTTTTTCCCACTGTACTTTCTAATTGAACACTCTTGGCATCCTGATTTCTTATTTTTATCTATCATCCAGCCATTTTATTGATGCCTCATTTGTTCTAAACTGTTTTAAGTAATTCACATGTGATGCCTAAATAGAAAAAAATATAATTATATCTCCTCCATTTTTTCTTCTCATGACATTGGCCAGAATTTCTGGAACAGCATCTAAAAACAGAAGAGTGATCAGTCAACCTTGTCTTGTTCCTGATCTCAGTGGGAATTTCCCTAGTGGTTAACATTAAGAATGACGTTGGCTGTTGGTTTGAGATAAATAAATTTATTATAAAAACCAAATAACCACCAAATATCCTAGTTTTAAGAAGGGCGTCTCTAAGAAAAATATTGAAACTTTCTGTTAAACTATATATTCAATGACTTTTTGGTATCATTAGAGACTCTATAAAGTTTTTCTAGTTCAAACTATCTAATGCTTTGCTTTTATACAATGCAGTAACTACATATAAATTCACATTTAAAATACAGTAATTGTATTTTTAAAAAAATTCCAGGTTATCAAAAACCATGTTATTAAAATGATTTTTTGGTAACAAAGGTAAGTTTATGACTATAAGCCAGATTTTGTGATTGTTCTAATTAAAATAATAAGTTGGTTGATCAAAACAAACCAACAAGACCTGCTCACTCACGCCTCTCTATTATTTTGGCTTCACTATTCAGCTTACAACTCAAACAGAAAAGAATGAAAACAATGTGGTATAGCCCAAGGAACTCTATCCGGGCAGAGCAACCAGATACTCAAACAAAGCAGCTGTTTTTAGGCTTTGTGTAAAAAGCTTTCTTCTCATTTTGACGCAGACTACAAGTCAGTTACAACCTTTTAAAGATTTTTTTCTATTTTCCTTCCTGGACTTTTCTACCTAACCAACTTGATTAGTCTTATATGAAATTTATAGTAAGCAAATGTATGCTAAGAAAGAAATATTTGTGACTTACTGAGAATGTCTACGTTCATCTTCATAAGTGAAATTAGAAAGTATCTTTAGTTTTCTGGAACCTAGCATGAATAGTTTTTAGTATTGAAGTAAATGATAAAAATAACAAACTTTTCAACGTTCTAAAAATCTTTAGTGGCAGTTATCTCTTCCTTGAATTGTTAAAAGAAAAAATCCATAATGCTGTTTGGTCTTGGCACCTTCTTCTGAAAGTAATTTCTTAAAAGCTTTACCAATGTCTTCTATTGGCATTGATCTATTCAGGGGGGTTTGCAATAGTTTTTCATGTACTTTAAGTTAATTTGTTTTTGCTTAAAAATGATTATTTTTATCAAATTTTTCAAATGTATTGGCATACATGGTATCTTCCTGTACTTTTAAAAGTCATCTCTATAACGATGTGGTTAACTCTTTTTCATTACTCATTTTGTCCATTTATGTTTTCTCCCTCTTTTTTTGCTGATTGGGTATGTCACGATATTAATTTCTTATAAGCATCCCTTTTATAGCTAGCTCTTTATTTTTGTTTTCTTTCCTGGGTTTCTTTTGGTTGTTGTTGTTTTGAGTTTTTTTGTTTTTTTTCTTTTAATTCAGAATCTTACTTTGTCACCCTGGGTAGAGCGCTATGGCATCATCATAGCTCACAGCAACCTCAAACTCTTGGGTTCAAGCGATCCTCCTGCATTGGCCTCCTGAGTGGATGGGACTATAGGCGTGCACCACCATACCCAGCTAATTTTTCTATTTTTATTTTTTTTATTTTATTTTTTTTTTTTGTAGAGACAGAGTCTCACTTTATGGCCCTCATAGAGTGCCGTGGCCTCACACAGCTCACAGCAACCTCCAACTCCTGGGCTTAAGCGATTCTCTTGCCTCAGCCTCCCGAGAAGCTGGGACTATAGGCGCCCGCCACAACGCCCGGCTATTTTTTGGTTGCAGTTCAGCCGGGGCCGGGTTTGAACCCGCCACCCTCGGTATATGGGGCCGGCGCCTTACGACTGAGCCACAGGCACCGCCCATTTTTCTATTTTTAGTAGAGATGGGGCCTCACTCTTGCTCAGGCTGGTCTTGAACTACTGAACTCAAACAATCCAACCATTCTGGCTTCCCACAGGGCTATGATTAATAACTAGCTTTTTAAAAAATAGTTTTGCTTTTATCTTTATTAATATTTTTAATGCCTTTTAAAGACTATTTTACCTGTCTCATTCTGTGAGTTGAATACTTAGTTCATTTATTTTTATTCTTTTTTATTTTACAATGAAAATAGTTATGGCTAGAATTTTTTGTTGTTGTTTTTTAGAGACAGAGTCTCAAGCTGTTGCCCTGGGTAGAGTGTCACAGCATCAAGCTCCAATTCTTGGGCTCAAGGGATCCTCTTGCCTCAATTTTTCTATTTTTAGTAGAAATGAAGGTCTCGCTTTTCCTCAAGCTGGTCTTGAACTCAAAAGCTCAAGCTATCCACCCACCTCGGCCTCCCAGAGTGCTAGGATTACAGGTGTGAGCACCATGCCTGGTCTAAGTTATTTTAAAGTGAATGATTCATGGCATTTAGTATACTGTCAACCACCACCTCTGTTAGTTGTAAAACATTTTTGTCTTCTCAAAAGGAAACCCTGTACTAGTAAGCAGCTACTCTGCATTTCCTGCTCTCCTCAGCTCCTGGCAACCACCAATCTGCACTCTGTCTATGTGGAAATACGTATGTTGGATATTTCATATAAGTGAAATCATATAGTATGTGACTTTTGGAAATGGCTTCTCTCACTCAGCATAATATTTTTGAGGTTCATCCATGTTGTAGCACGTGTCAGTATTTCATTCCTTTTTATGGCTAAATAATATTCCTTGATTCATTTATACCACAATTTGTTTACTCATTCATCTATCAATGTATAGAGCATCTGGGTTTTTTTCACTTTTTGGCTATGGTAATAGTGCTGCTATTTACATGTGTTTGAGTATCTATTTTCAATTCTAGCAGTGGACTTGTGGAATCATATGATAATTTTATGTTTAACATTTTAAGGAACCACTAAATTGTTTTCCACAATGGCTGAACCATTTTACGTTACCACCAGCAAAGTACAATATTTCCAATTTCCTCACAGCTTCATCAACACTTGTTATTTTCCATCTTTTTTATAGTCATCCTAGTAAATGTGAAGTGATAGTACCTCATTGTATTCTTGATTTGCATTTCCCTACAGACAAATGATGTTAAACATTTTATCTTGTGCTTGTTGACCATTTGTATATCCTTTTTAGATAAATATCTTCTCAAGTCCATTATTCATGTTTTAATTGTGTTTTTTGTCTTTTTCATGTTGAGTTGTAAGAGTTTTTTTTAATATATTCTGGATATTAGACCCTTATCACATTTATAATTTGCAAATATCCTCTTCTGTAGGTTGTCTTTTTAGTTTCTTGATATCTTTTTTGAATTTTTTTTTTTAAGAATAGTTCTTCTTTAATTTTTATAAAGTCAAACTTCTTCTTTTTTTTCTTGCTTATAATTTGGTGTCATATTTTAAAATCCATTGCCAAATCCAAGGCCATAATAATTTGTCCCAATTTTTTTGTCTTATATTTAGGTAATTGATCTATTTGGAATTATTTTTTGTATATGGTGTGAGATGGAGGATGGTCCAACTTCATTTTTCTGTATGTGGTTATCACTTTTTCCAGAATCATTTGTTGAAAGGAGTATTCTATCTCCATTGAATGGTCTTGGAACACTTGTAAGGGTTTATTCTCAATTCTATTCCTTTGGTCAATATATGTGTCTTTATGGCAGTATCACACTGTTTTGATTACTGTACTTAATAGTAAGTTTTGAAATTGGGAAGTGTGAGTCTTTCAACTTTGTTTTTCCTTTTCAATACTCTTTTGGTTAAACTTGCAATTACATATAAATTTGAGGGTCAGCTTTTACATTTCTGGGGGGGAAAACTATTGGAATTTTGATAAGGATTGCATTAAATCTGTAGATCAATTTGTGAAGTATTGCCATCTTAATAGTATTAAGTATCCAATCCATGAACACAAGATGTCCTTCTACTTAGGTCTTCTGTAATTTTTTTCAGTAATGTTTTATAGTTTTCAGTGTACAGAATATTGGCTTTGAGTGTTCATTTCTTATGGGGTTCTTTTGGTTTTGGTATCAAGGAAATAATGTTCTGACATAGAATGACTTAGGAAGTGGTCTCTCCTCCTCTGTTCCCTCCCCCTCCCCCGTCCCTTTATAAAGTTTGAGAAGGATTTGGCATTAATTCTTCTTTAATTGAGTGGCAAAATTCACCAGTGGAGACATCTGGTTCTGGACTTTTCTTTATTGGAAGATTTTAATTATTAATCCAATATCTTTATTTGTTGTAGATCTGTTCACATTTTCTATTTTTTCTTGAGTCAGATTTAGTGGTGTATATGTTTTTAGGATTTTGTACTTTTTATCTAATATATTTAACTAGTTGATATGCAACCATTCCATAGTAGTCTCATAATACTTTTTATTTCAATCTTTTTGGTGATAATGTCCTCACTTTCATTTTTTATTTTAATTATTTCTACCTTTTCTCTCTTTTTCTTACCAGTTTAGCAAAAGTTTTGTCAATTTTCTTGATCTTAGGCCAGGTGTGGTAGCTCATACCTATAATCCCAGCACTCTGAGAGGATAAGGCAGAAGGATTGCTTGAGCTTGGGAGTTCAACATCAGCATAAACGAGAGTGAGACCCCCATCTCTGCTAAAAACAGAAAAATTACACAGGCTTGGGAGAACATCCCTGTAGTTACAGCTCTGTGGTAGGCTGAGGCAAGAGGATCCCTACAGCACAGAAGTTTAATGTTGCAGTAAGCTATGATTATGCTACAGCACACTACCCAGAGAAACAGAGTTAAACCCTGTCTCAAAAAAAAAAAAATTATTGATCTTTTCCAAGAACCAACTTTTGGTTTCATTGGGTCTCTTTGTCGTTTTTCTATTTGCTATTTTATCTCTGCTGTAATCGTTATTAGTTCCTTCCTCTGCTAGCTTTGGATTTAGCTTGCTCTTATTTTTCCAGTTCCTTGAGGTTTAGAGTTAATTTATTATTAAAGTCAGATCTTCTTTTTCGATGTGAATATTTTCTTCTATTAATTTCCTTCTGAGCACTTTTTTCGCTGCATCCTGTAAGTTTTGGTATGTTGCAATTTTGTTTTCATTAATCTCTAAGAAAATCTAATTTCCCTTCCTATACCTTGTATGATTCCAATCTTTTTAAATATATTGAAACTTCTTGTGATACATTTGAGAAAGATTCATGTCCACTTGAGAAGAATGTATAATTCTGCTTTTATTGGGTTAAGTGCTATATGTCTGTTATTAAAAATGGTACAATGAAGTTATTTCTTCAAATTTTTTTTCCCTTTTTCTAATTTCTCCTTTGAGACTCCCACAATGCAGGGTGGTGCCTGTGGCTCAAAGGAGTAGGGCGCCAGCCCCATATCCTGAAGGTGGCAGGTTCAAACCCAGCCCTGGACAAAACCTGCAAAAAAATAAAAAAGACTCCCACAATGCATAGTTGGTAGGTAAGGTTGATGGTACCCACAGATGCCATAAATTCTTTTCATTTTTCTTCATCCTTTTTTTCTTTCTATTCCAACTGGATAATTTCATTTGTCATATCATTATATTCTCTGACTTTTTCTTCTAGCTCAAATTTGCTGTTGAATCCCTTTAATAAATTTTATGTTTGTTATTATACTATCTAGCTTCAGAATTTCTACGTGATTCTTTTTTTAATGATTTTATCTTTTTATTGACATTCTTGTTTTGTTTATACACTATTTTCCTAGTTTTCCTTAGTTCTTTCTTCATGGTTTTCTTTAACTGCTTTGGCATGTTTAAGACAATTGAAAGTCTTTCTAGTAAGTCCAATATCTGCACCTTCTCAGATTACATTTTAAAAGACATTTTAAGGGATAATTATAACTACTTGTTTAAATTAAAAATCAACTGTATGTATAATCACCTGCTAAGTTATAGAAATTGTCTATATTAGCCAATATTTACAGAATTCCTCCTGTAGACCAAGCTCTGTTCATTTATTATTTCATTGTACAAATACACACAAATTTTGAGGCAATGTTATTATTACCTGCATTTGACAGATAAAGCAACTGAGACATAGGGTTAATTAAATCATCTGGTTAGTAAATGGTAATACCAACATACGAATGAGGCAATTTTTATACAGAACTCTCACTTGTAACTAGCATGCTTTTGCTTCTCTCAGCTTCAGTTTGCCTTTGCAGGGGCAATGACCATTTAAATTTCTGCCTCATGGGTGTCAGTTTCTTTAATACCAATTAAATAACCATCCTAACCTAAAAAATATCCAAATATATATCTAGTAATTTCAAATGTGATACATGTCATAAAGAGGAAAAGACAGGGTGAAATAGGAGCTCACAGTCCTTACTTGGAAATCAAGTATAGCCTTGTTTAGAATTAAAAGCTTCCCTGATTCTTCTACCTTTCAGCACAGGCCTCAACAAACCAGTTAAAATATGAGGAAACATGTTCTAGGCCCAGGAAACCACATTAGCAAACAGCTGAAAAGGACAGAAGTGATATTGAAAGAAACCCCAAAACCAGGAGAGGTAGGACATTAAGTCTGGAGAGGTGAGAAAAGGCCTCATTCCACGCTCAGAGTTTGGATTTTATCCTGAAAGTAGTGGGAAGACATTGAATTACTTTAGGCGAAAAAGAAACATAATAACATTTACAACATGGTAAGAGAAAGTGAAGAGAACAGTTAGGAGTTTAGCATGGTGATTATAAATTGATGATGGCTTGAATAAAGGATGGCAACAGAGACAGAAATAGCAATAAGGACAGAATGTGACAATGGGGACACAGTATATACATGCAAGAAATATTGTAGATGAATACTCACGGTATTTACCTGATTGGATGACAGATAAAGGTTGAGAATTAAAAGTTTTAGATCTTTGTCATATGGGCAGTGTTTTCCTTTCTTTCTTCCTCTATTAATATACAAAATAAACATCCAATTCTTAATTCTATTTATTCAAAATAAATCATGTAGTTATTTATCTTCACTTTTTAAAAAACCTAAAGTAATAAATTTTCAATTGTCACAGTTAAAATGAAATTCTACCCTTTTCTTATTTCCATATATAGATCACAAAATGAGTAAATTAGCAGAACACATTTACTTCCTGCCACCTCTCTCACCCTCTTCAGTTTTTCTTGCATAATCAGGAAGTTCAGACCACATTATTTTATTAAATTATTTATTAAATAACCATTTACATCTTATGTCTCAGAAATTACTTTAAATTTTCCCATTGTTTGTATTTACAACATTTTTACTTAATCCAATATTTAAATTATTTTAAATATTTTCTAATATTTATTTTATATCAGAATTTCCCCTTTCTTGGGTTTTTTTTATTTTGATTTCTTTTTGACTTACTGGAGTATATCTTCAATTGTTCCAAGAAATGGGTGGTATGATTTCAGAACCTTTGGGTCAAAAAATGTCTTTGTTTTCCTTCTCTGTAGAATGATAACTTGGATAGGCATGAACTTTTTAGGTCAAATCCTTCTCGGGCAACTATAAATGTTATTCTATCCAGCTTTTGAGGTTTAGTGTTGAAGAAAAGTATAACAACTAGATTTTCCTTCCTTCACAAGTAATTTATTTTTTTTCCATCTGGATTCTTATTGGACTTTTCCCATACTTTATGTACCATAAGACTTCCTTCGCTCTCTGAAGCTTGACCTACGGCCTCTCCAATGTGCTTTCAAAACATCGTGTTGTAACATTGTAATATAACATTGTGTAGTAATTGCCTGCTTTTGTATATATGTCACCCACTGTAGAAACTAAGTTCTTTTAAGGTGTGTCTTGGTCAACTTTCCATCCCTAACTTTTAGAACATACTAAGCATTCATAATATATTTGCTGAATAAGTGAATGAATTGATACAGCATTTAAAATTGACATTTTTATCAAGATAGATCAAAGTGTTTGGACTCTTCTCATTAATATATTTTAAAACTCATTGAGTACTTTTCATCTGTAATGAAGTAGTACATTGGATCAAAGTATTACTTCAGATGTCTTCTGATATATCTTTGGTTGCTATTTCTGTTCTATTTATCCCAATCTCTTGAATAGTTGCTACTATTTCATTTAATAATTGTCACCTATTTGTTCTTTTCATTCACATTTTGAGACATTTTTAGGCTTTTACTCTAACCATTGATCTAATATTCTGCAATATTGAGTCCATCCTTGTTTATGTCTAAACAGTATCTAATTTTTGCCATTGCATGTTCTGTGGCCTTACACCCTCAACTTATCCAACTTTGTTTTTATTTCTCCTTGTCTCTAAGTCCCTCCTTATGTTAGTCTAATAGTATGTCTTACGCTTCATCTCTTTTTGGACAGAAAATAAAAAGCAAATTATTTCCATTTACTTCCGCTTCTGGTAAACCATTTTTCCAAAGTGTTGGCTCTTTTTGTATTTTGAGGGTTCTCCTTTATGCAGCATAGTCTTTTCAAAGGGCTCCTTTCTCTTTTATTTACTCATTCTAAGTCTTATTCCATTCTTACTGATTGAATGTGTGGACATCACTTGGTTTATCTCATCATCTGTCTGATTGCTAATAGTTCCTCAGCATAGATCTTGAGCTGGGAGACAAATAGGTATAGACAGTTCACAGCTAACTTTTTACCTTGCAGCTGACATTTATCAGTTGGGCTGAGGTAAGATCCCATACCTTTAGTATTTATTTTACTGTGAAGAAGAGAGTTCTTGGTTAATAAAAAAAAATTTATATTTTCCTTGATAAGAACCATGTATGAAAATTAAACCCCCCGAGAGAGTCAAATACCCAGTTCTGTCTGCCCAGCTTCTTTCATTGTTTGCTTCACAGAGCACCACCTCTAGCCACTCTCATCAGGGTATTGTTGAGAGAGGTACTAATGGAGGACATTGGGTAAAAGAGGTATAAAATACTATTGATAAGTCACACATAGTAGTGGAGTTGCTGTTCAATTCACTAGTACTTGTCATGAGGCAGCCAGCTTCCTTACTATCCTTTAGGCTAGCTGGTTTCCTTGCCTTCAAACAAAAAAGCACATGCCCATTTCAGCTCCACAGTTCTTGCAATAAGTGCAAATCTTACCAAATTCTGTACTAAGGTGCTTGTCAACAGGGTTGCAGCTACCTTTGTGAATTAGAAAAAGCACCCCTCTGGGGAGACTCAGGCTGAAGGGGGCAAGCTTGGCAAGTAAGTACAGCCCACTCAACCACATACAGTGGCCCCAGTTGTCAGTCCTGATGCTATTATAACTTCTCATACTTTTCTAATTTTTTACAGTCATTTTAGAGAGTCCAAGACCTGAACAGCTATTCCAGATGTCATCTTAAATCAGAAGTCAGCCAGTTCTATTAATAGTGATGTTTCTCATCAAAGATTTGATTAAGATTATACCTGACATTCCAAGTTGTAGTAAGTAGGTTTCCTTGTCCTTAGATTTATAGTAAGAACTCTCAATAAAATATTAAGCAGTTTTAAGAATAGCTTCCAAAATATTTTTAATGAGCTTGTAGTTTCTGCTTTCATCCCTCCTCCCAATGCTACTACATCACTGCATGCTGACTTTAGGTATGGAGTAATAGGAGTGAAGAAAAATAGAAATAAAATTATGTCATTCCTTCAAAAGAAGTCTTCCTCAAATAAATGTGTCAACTCAATTCCTAACTTTCATAACATAATCTGTATAAGTGGCCAGGCACAGTGGCTCACGCCTATAATCACTCTCACTTTGGGAAGCTGAGGCGGGAAAATCCCCTGAGCTCAGGAGTTTGAGACCAGCCTGAACAAGAGCAAGAACCCTGTCTCTAAAATAGAAAAGTTAACCAGGCTTTGTGGTGGGCACTTGTAGTTCTAGCTACTTGAGAGGCTGAGGCAGGAGGATCACTTCAACCCAGGAGTCTAAGAGGGCTATCATCATCTGTATGTGAACTCTAAAAAATTCATCATCATTATAGGAAGAAGAAAATGTTCAATAATATTACAGCATAAAATTCATCCATCTAAAACAATTCTACCAGGGGCTGGGTGTGGTGGCTCATGCCTGTAATCCTAGCACTTTTGGAGGCTGAAGTAGGTGGATTGCTTGAGCTCTGGAGTTGGGAGAGTAGCCTGAGCAAGAGTGAGACCCTGTCTCTAAACAACATCTGGGTATTGTGGCAGGTGCCTGTAGTCCCAGCTACTTGGGAGGCTGAGGCTAGAGGATCGCTTGAGTCCAAGCATTTGAGGTTGCTGTGAGCTATGATGCCATAGCACTCTACCAAGGTTGACAAAGTGAGACCTGTCTCAAGTAAGTAAATAAATAAATAAAATAATTCTACCAGTATTAATGCATATTTCACACACAGGGGAACTATGTAGCTGCTTCTCTTCATAACTACAACATTATAAGTAGTAGAAAGAGAGAAATATATATATGTATATTTTACAAATGTATATATCTAGTTTTTTTCTTTACTTATTCAAAGTTTTTAGCACCTCCATATTTCCAAATGCCTATGCATTCACCTCTAGTGTTAGTAAATTCTACTATTTCAATCAGAAATCTTCTAAGCAGCTCTTTCAGTTTGTTCAAGCAGCGCTGAATAAGCTGGATTTCATCAAAATTAAAAATTTCTGCTTTGCAAAAGACCCTATCAAGAGAATAAAATAACAAGCCACAAACTGGAAGGAAATATTTAGAAAAGACATATCTGGTAAAGGATTGTTGTATGAAATATACAAAGAGCTCTTAAAACTCAACAATAAAAAAAAAAACCTGATTAAAAAACAGGACAAAGACCTTTGTAGATACCTCCCCCAAAAGCTAAAGATGACCAACAGGCATATGAAAAGATACTCCACATCATATGTCATCAGGGAAATGCAAATTAAAATAACAGTGAGATACCACTACATACCTATTAGAATGATCAAAATCCAGAAGGCTGACAACATTAAATGTTGGCAAGGATTTGGAACAACAAAAGCTCTCATTCATTGCTAGTGGGGACACAAAATGGCACAGCCACATTGGAAAAGAATTTGGTGGTTTCTTACAAAGCTGAACATACTTTTACATAGGATCCAGCAATCATACTCCTTGCTATGCCTTTACCCGAAGGAGCTGAAAATCTTTGACCATGCCAAAAAAACAAACAAACAAACAACAACAAAAAAAACCCTGTACATGAATTTTATAGCAGCTTTTTTCATCACCGCTTAGGAGAGGAATATTGATCTGAGGGAGGCTCTGCATGGGTGGGAGCAGAGAGTATACAGAGAATCTCTATACATTCTCCTTTTAATTTTGCTGTAAACCTAAAACTGCTCTAAAAACCCCAAGTGTTTAAAAAAAAAATTAAGCAATGTTGTATTGTCATGTTTAATTCAATTATTATAAGAAAACTATTTAATTGGTCAAAATATTATATATGAGAAGACTGTGAAAAAATTTTAAACTATATTTTGGTGTTGACTTCTAAAAGTAAGCCTAATATTCAAGAAATTAGGTAGAGGTTGAATGCTCTGTAATTTGGCAAGTTTAAATCTTTGGACTTACTGACCTAAAAGAAGATGTATAAACACCCATGATTCAGAAGAACAGGGAGAAATTGAGGCAGCAGATCCTCTTGCTCTCACAGGAAAAGATAATTTTCTTGTAGCATCTGACTGAAATGTATGGAGAACATTCAAGCATGGCTAGCAAATGGAAATAGAAAAAATGAGGACGTCTTAATTCATGGGAAATTTTTTAAATGAAGTTCTACTTCATTTATCATTTAACTTCAGCAAGTACATTTAGTGAAATGCACTACTAGTTGGGGAAAAACTGAATGGGTGTTCTCAGAATGTGGACTTTAACCATTTGATCGTATTCACGTGAGGACATGTTGAAAATACAGGTTCCTGGGCTTCAGGCCAGTTGCTCTGAAGTGGAATCTCTAGGGATTGGTTGGTGAAATTACAGGTTAACAAACTTCTCAGGGGTTTTTTGTGTATTCCAATTTATATATAGGGTAATTTTTTTGTTATTTATTTACTGGTCATTTATAGTTTGGCAAAAAAACCTAGCTAACGTCTTCAACGCCTTGAAACTAAACTTCGGATTCCCTTAGGCGGCTGACGTTTTCGAGGCAGGTTGTTGCTGAGCGAGGCAGGAGGGGCGGACCTGGGGCGGGTCCGAGGTAGGGCGGGGAGGAGCGAGGGTGGGAGGGGCGAGGCAAGTTGAGGCGGGACCGAGGTAGTGCGAGACCGAAGTAGGGCGGGGCAGGAAGGGCCCCGGCCTGGCCTTGCCGGGTGGAGTGTGTGAAGAGTTAATGGTTCCGCGCGCAGGCGCTGCCCTCTGAACTGGAAAGAAAACAACTTCCGGGTTGAGTCAGTCGGCCGGGTGCCGGGGACCTGACGCTTGCCAGACTGTAGCAGATCCCTGAACTGTGAGTAAGAAACTTCGTGAGTGAGTGTGTCCGAATTTCCAGCGACGGAAAACTCGTGTGTGTGAGCGAGGGGGACGCGCTGGCAGTATGGGCGCCGCAGGAAAAGAAGGCGAGTAGCAGGGGAGACAACTAGTTCGCAGAC
This sequence comes from Nycticebus coucang, assembly GCF_027406575.1. NCBI lineage: Eukaryota > Metazoa > Chordata > Mammalia > Primates > Lorisidae > Nycticebus > Nycticebus coucang. Next base: position 56,920,835 of record NC_069786.1, read on the forward strand.
TACGGAAGGATTTTGTGGGAGAGGAACTACGAAGTCTCGTAACAGAGTAGACTTAGAAGGGGCTTTCCCGGCCCGTGTGTCGAAACAGCAAACAGCCTCTGCCCTGACACTGCCGGGGAGGAACCTGGCCAATCTCAGCGTCGGCGGTTCTGGGTGACTTGACGCCTTTGCCTGAGAAATGGGGTGGCAGGGCCTGCGACGTTGGGGTGAGGACCACTTCAAGAGTGTCCTTGACTTTCCTGCGGGAGAGGGGCTGGCTTCCAGAATCAAGTAGTATCGTAGTTACTCTTTGGAAAACTTAATAGGTTCTTTTTGTTGTTTTTCCCAAGGTGGTTGCACAATTCCGCTCTTTGCTTTTCTGTGTAGGGTGTCATCACAGCCTGGTCAGTGTGAAGTTTTGTAACTTCCCGGAGGGTCACGGAGAGAATGGGTAGCCAAGGCGGGAAAGACAGGCAAACCTCGCTCACAGTGGACACCCAGGCTTTAGAGTCTCCTTCCTGGTGTAAACTGACTTGCTTGTCTTACCGGCATAAAAGGCTGTGCTTGTCGAGAAATAGCAAGAAGGGGGAAGAGATAATGAAAGAGAACTTACGCTGTCTTACTGTTATGCTGCAACAAGCCAAAATAAAGCAGTCTTGCTATATAAAGCATCATTTATCTCATAGGAGATACTTTTGACTGATTTTCATGAGGGAGGAATGGTAGTAAAGGAAGTTAAGTGACTTGAACGAAAATAAAATGATCCCGCCCCACAACTGGAGTACATACACAAGAGGTACCAGGGAAGCACGTAGTGTATTTGAGTGGGACCCTCAAATGATAGAACCGTGTATAAAACCAAAAGTAAAGCCCCTCAGTCTCCTCTCCAGCAATATATAATCCAAGACCTTACACATCTCTCCTGTGTGTGCGTGCACAATCATGTTATTTCTCTTTCTTATGGAAGTGAGATTATCTATATATACTGTTCTATGATCTGTTTCAGATTAAAACTATACGGTGGAAATCTTGCCATGAGTAGCATTATTCTATTCTAATGTCAGTGTATTATTCATTTGTGAAGTATCATAACATAGTTAACCACCGATTAATGTGTCCTCTCCATGTCCTCTGATATTCTTCAGAATTATCGTTTTCTCATTAGCTATATTAATCTTTTGGGAAATATATGATATTTTCAAGAACTATCAGTGTTTTAGTGTAAAATGCCAGGTTTTCTGTTTCCTTTAAGAAGGCGTTTCTCATTCAAAATTTTTTAAAATCTTCCCCTATCATCCGTTAATTCTTTTCGCATGATTTATTCATTAAAACATCTGAAATTATTTATGTACATTTTATAAAATAGAGATTTAATTTTTTTCTTTTTCTTATGAATGAGTAGCTATTTTTCTAGTAATCGTTTGTTGAAATTGGTTCTTTCCCAACTGACTGGGAATACCTTCTTAATATAGTAAATTCCCATGTGTACATGTGTTTTTTGTTTTTTTTTTTTTAGACTCATCTGTCACCTGATCCATTTGCCTCTCCCTTAACAAATATCAATCTGCTTTGATTGTGGCATTTTTTAGTAATTCAAAGGGCAAGTCCGTGTTCGTTTTTTCTTTTCAAAATTTTCTTGAATATTATTGCATTCTCTTTCAGACAAAATTGAAAATAAATTGTTCTTTTCCATTAAAATAATTCTTTTGATTTTGACCATTTTATTTTCTAATATATATTTTGTGATTGGTATGTAGATGAGTGTTTATATTAACTTATATGGCCAATTTTCTAAATTTATAATTTAATACATTGTTTCTCTTAGAAAACAATTGTCTAAGTGTAATAGTTATATCTCTTTCTTTATACTTTCCTTTCTTTAATGAATTGGTAGCTTCTACAGAGCAGTAATAAATAATAACATTTTGGTCATCTTTATGTTTCTTAGTTTGGAGATTTTTTACTATGTCATCATTATATATGAAGTTTACTATTGATTTCTAATAAATTCTGTTTATCAAGGACATTTCCTTTAATATTTTTACCTTATTTTTACAGGATTTGTATAAGAAACAGTATTTGGATTGTGTACAGAATCATTTTTATGATTGGGGAATGCAAGTGTCTATTTGCATTGGCTCACACTTTGAGAACAATTAAATAATAAATGTTGCATGTTCATTTGGTATATATATTTCTTGTGTTGAGATAGTGTCCTTGCATTGCCTGTTTCTGTTTTGGAGACAGGCTCTTGCAGTGTTGCCTAGACTGGACTGCAGAGGTTCAGTAATAGTTCATTGCAACCTCAAACTCCTGGGCTCAAATGATCACCCTGCTTCAGCTCAGCCTTCTGAGTAGGTGGGGCTATAGATGCACATCATTATACCAACTTTTTTTTTTTAGGAGGTGGGGAAAGACAGTGTTTTCTCGCTGTGTTACCTAGGCTGGTCTTGAATTCTTGGCCTCAAGCCATCCTCCTACCTTGGTCTGCCAAACTGTTGGGAGTACAGGTGTGAGACACTGTGCCCAGCTTCATCTTTCTATTACTTCTTTACTGAATGTCTTTTGTTGTTGTTGTTGTTTTTCCTATGGTTTTCCCTCTTTATTCTGTTATCAGGAGAAATTACATTGTTTGATATTTAATTTTTTTTTGAGACAGAGTCTCAAGCTCTCACCCTGGGTAGAGTGTCCTGGTGTCATAGCTCACAGCAACCTCCAACTCTTGGGCTCAGGTGATCCTCTTGCCTCAGTTTTTCTATTTTAAGTAGAGACAGGGGTCTCTCTTTTTGCTCGGGCTGGTCTCGAACTTGTGAGCTCAAGCAATCCACCTGCTTTGGCCTCCCAGAGTGCTAGGATGATACTTACATTTTTTAAACCCGTAACATAAAATTTACTCTCTTGGCCATTTTTTTGTTTGTTTGTTTGTTTGTTTATTGTTGGGGATTCATTGAGGGTACAATAAGCCAGGTTACACTGATTGCAATTGTTAGGTAAAGTCCCTCTTGCAATCATGTCTTGTCTCTTGGCCATTTTTAAATATACAGCTCAGTAGCACTATGTATATTCATGTTGTTGTGCAACAGAGCTCCAGAACTTTTACATTTTGCAAAACTGAAATTCTGTACCCTCCAAAGTACAGCTGTCCTTTCTTCTTTGACCCCTCGTTCACTGTAACCAGCATTGTATTTTCTGTGTCTATGAATCTGACTAGTTTAAAAACCTAATCTGAGGGCGGCGCCTGTGGCTCAGTCGGTAAGGTGCCGGCCCCATATACCGAGGGTGGCGGGTTCAAGCCCGGCCCCGGCCAAACTGCAACCAAAAAATAGCCGGGCGTTGTGGCGGGAACCTGTAGTCCCAGCTGCTCGAGAGGCTGAGGCAAGAGAATCGCTTAAGCCCAGGAGTTGGAGGTTGCTGTGAGCTGTGTGAGGCCACGGCACTCTACCGAGGGCCGTAAAGTGAGACTCTGTCTCTACAAAAAAAAAAAAAACCTAATCTGAGCATAATCACACAGTTTTTGTCTTTTTGTGACTGTTTCATGTCACTTATCCCCATGTCTTCAAGTTATCCATGAGAAGCATGCAATAGGATTTCCTTTCTTTTTAAGCCTAAATAACTCCACTGTATGTATACATCATATTTTCTTAATTCATTCAATGATTGATGGACATATGGGTTATTGTCATTTGGATATTGTTAATAATGCAGCTATCAACATGAATATGTAAGTATCTTTTCAAGATTGCTTTCAATTCTTTTAGCTATATACCTAAACTGATATTGCTGGATCTTATCATAATTCTATTGTTAATTTTTTGAGAAACTGCCATACTCTTTCCATAGTGCTTGTATCACTTTCCAATTCTACTGATAGTGCTCAGGGATTCCAATTTCTCCCCATCCTCAGTTGATATCTTTTGTTTTTTGATAGTAGCCTTCCTAACGCATATGAGATAATGGGGCATGGTGTTTTCATTTGCATTTCTTTGATGAATAGTGATGGTGAGCATCTTTTCATATGCTTCTTGGTCATTTATATACCCTCTGTAGAAATGTCTATTCTAGTCCTTTGCCCATTTTTTTTTTTTTTTTTTTTAGACACAGTCTCATTTTATCGTCCTCAGTAGAGTGCTATGGCATCACAGCTCACAGCAACATCCAACCCCGGTCTTAGGCAATTCTCTTGCCTCAGCCTCCCTAGTAGCTGGGGCTCCAGGCGCCCATCACAGTGCCCATCTATTTTTTTGTTGCAGTTTGGCTGGGCTGGGTTCGAACCCACCATCCTTGGTATATGGGGCCAGCACCCCACCCACTGAGCCACAGGCACCGCCCTGTTTGCCCATTTTTTTTATTAATATTAAATCAAAGCTGTGTACATTAATGCGATCATGGGGCACCATAGATTGGTTTTATAAACAGTTTGACACATTTCATCACACTGGTTAATATAGCCTTCCTGGCATTTTCTTTCTTTTTTTTTTTTTTTTATTGTTGGGGATTCATTGAGGGTACAATAAGCCAGGTTACACTGATTGCAATTGTTAGGTAAAGTCCCTCTTGCAATCAAGTCTTGCCCCCATAAAGTGTGACACACACCAAGGCCCCACCCACCTCCCTCCTTCCCTCTTTCTGTTTCCCCCCCCATAACCATAATTGTCATTAATTGTCCTCATATCAAAATTGAGTACATAGGATTCATGCTTCTCCATTCTTGTGATGCTTTACTAAGAATAATGTCTTCCAAGTCCATCCAGGTTAATACGAAGGATGTAAAGTCCCCATTTTTTTTAATGGCTGAATAGTATTCCATGGTATACATATACCACAGCTTGTTAATCCATTCCTGGGTTGGTGGGCATTTAGGCTGTTTCCACATTTTGGCGATTGTAAATTGAGCTGCAATAAACAGTCTAGTACAAGTGTCCTTATGAGAAAAGGATTTCTTTCCTTCTAGGTAGATGCCCAGTAATGGGATTGCAGGATCAAATGGGAGGTCTAGCTTGAGTGCTTTGAGGTTTCTCCATACTTCCTTCCAGAAAGGTTGTACTAGTTTGCAGTCCCACCAGCAGTGTAAAAGTGTTCCCTTCTCTCCACATCCATGCCAGCATCTGCAGTTTTGAGATTTTGTGATGTGGGCCATTCTCACTGGGGTTAGATGATATCTCAGGGTTGTTTTGATTTGCATTTCTCTAATATATAGAGATGATGAACATTTTTTCATGTGTTTGTTAGCCATTCGTCTGTCATCTTTAGAGAAAGTTCTATTCATGTCTCTTGCCCATTGATATAAGGGATTGTTGGCTTTTTTCATGTGGATTAATTTGAGTTCTCTATAGATCCTAGTTATCAAGCTTTTGTCTGATTGAAAATATGCAAATATCCTTTCCCATTGTGTAGGTTGTCTCTTTGCTTTGGTTATTGTCTCCTTAGCTGTACAGAAGCTTTTCAGTTTAATGAAGTCCCATTTGTTTATTTTTGTTGTTGTTGCAATTGCCATGGCAGTCTTCTTCATGAAGTCTTTCCCCAGGCCAATATCTTCCAGTGTTTTTCCTATGCTTTCTTGGAGGATTTTTATTGTTTCATGCCTTAAGTTTAAGTCCTTTATCCATCTTGAATCAGTTTTTGTGAGTGGGGAAAGGTGTGGGTCCAGTTTCAGTCTTTTACATGTAGACATCCAGTTCTCCCAACACCATTTATTGAATAGGGAGTCTTTCCCCCAAGGTATGTTTTTTTTGCAGTTTTTGGCCAGGGCTAGGTTTGAACCCACAACCTGCAGCATATGGGGCTGGCGCCCTACTCCTTTGAGCCACAGGTGCCGCCCCCTGGCATTTTCTTAGTTATTGTGTTAAGACAATTGTATTCTACATTTACTAAGTTTCACATGTACCCTTGTAAGGTGCATCACAGGTGTAATCCCACCTATTGCCCTCCCTTCCCCCATCCTTCCCCCTCCCTCCCCTCCCTTTCTCCATTCCCCATATCTGTTTGCCCATTTTTAAAGCAGGTTATTCCACTGTTGTTTTTGAGTTGTGGGGATGTTTTTGGAAGAGGGACAGCATCTCATTTTGTTGCCGTGAGTAGAGTGCAGAGGCATCATTGTAGCTCACTGCAGTCTCACACTCCTGGCCTTTAGCCATCCTCTTGCCTCATCCTCCTGAGTAGCTGGGACTACAGGTGCCCACCACCATACCAAGCTAATTTTTCTCTTTTTAGTAGAGATGGGGGTCTTACTCTTGATTAGGCTGGTTGAGTTCTTAATATATTCTGGGTATTAATCTGTTAACAAATGCATGTTTTGTTAATATTTTTCCCATTTCGGCTCGGTGCCCTTAGCACAGTGGTTACAGCAGTAGCCACATACACCAAGGCTGGTGGATTCGAACCTGGCCTGGGCCAGCTTAACAACAATGGCAAATACAATAAAAAAAAACAATAGCCAGGCGTTGTGGCAGACACCTGTAGTCCCAGCTACTTGGGATGCTGAGGCAAGAGAATCGCTTGAGCCCAAAGAGTTGGAGGATGCTGTGAGCTGTGATCCTACGACACTCTACCAGGGGCAACATAGTGAGACTCTGTCTTAAAATATATATTTTTTTTTTCCCATTTCATGGTTATCTTTCACTCTGGTGTCCTTTGACACAGACGTTTTTTAAGCTTGATGTAGTCCATTTGTTTATTTTTGGTTTTATTGCCTGCACTTCTGTCATATCCAAGTTGACAAATTCAGTGGCATGAAGTTTTCCTTCTGTGTTTTCTTGCTCGGAGTTGATAATTTTGAGTTTTATGTGTAGGTTTCTTTGATTTATTTTGAGCCAGTTTTTACAAATGTTAAAAGTCTGAATGGCTTTTTGGCATCTCTCAGAACTTATCACATGTGCTTTTTAAAAACCTATTATAATAGTGAATTATTTTACTTTATTTCCAGTTTGTGAACCAATTTTATGGTATCACATATAAGCATATATTGATTCTTTTTTGGTAAAATCTTTATTTAAATCCATAATTGATATTTATGTATGTCATCTATTTCTGTTATCTTTACCAGGTTTAGATATCAAGAGTATTCTGGTGTCTTAAAAAGAACTGGAAAGAATTCCTCCCTCTGCTCTGAAGTAGTTTAAATAACATAAGAACTCTGTTTTTTGGAGGACTGATAGAATTCACCTGTGAAACAGTCTTGGTCTGAGAGTACATTTTCTTAAGACAGCAATAATATTCAACAAATTAGTCCAGAACAAAAAATAAAAAACTTCTTATAGAAAATACAAGTAAATTAAGACGTCTGGAACACCATTAATGTTGAGAAGAAAGAAATAACTGCTATACTGATCTTGGTCATTTCTCTTCTACACACACAATTTTTTTTTCATGTGCAAGGAAAAATGCCTGTAGGTAGTCTGAGGCTAAGTAAAATGCAATGTCCTCCTCTGCAGTTAATGTTACAAAATAAAGAGTGTAGCTTCTTCATGGGCAAGTTGGTTGATGCCATGAAAGAAACCAAGAGTGAAACTCAGCTGGGAAAGCATTGGTTTCACTTTGTCGTCACTAGCTTCCCAATTTTGCTGGGAAATTCTTACTTTAAAGGTAATAACCAAGCTGACATTTTACACTACAGCCAAATCCTACAGAGAATTTCAAAATGAGTGGGTGAGAAAATATACCAGCTTAACATGCTTATACTTATTTAACATGAAGTGAAAATCATTAACACAGTTCATTTATGTGTGTGGTGTGTGCACGCACACTTAGCTTTCCTGACTTCTAAGGAATAAAGCCAATCATCTAATGAAAGCTCACCTTTTTCCTTGACTAATGCTTTACTGTTAATACTTCGATAATAGTGTTAGAGAATCTCTAGCTAATCTCTAGGTAGAATTACTACCTTTTATATATTATTGATGTCAGGGTCCTGCCACAAGAACAGTGTCCACTGAGACCTGTAGAAACTGGCAAAAATATAGAGTTAGAAGTGACAGTAAAGAAAGGTAAAAGACCATAGAGTAGAATTAAAAGTAGGAGCTCAGGGGTCCATTGCCCCTCGTGGGATTCTGGCAATGGCCGATAGTGTTTGCTCCACTCTGATTTTATTGAAGTCTATTTGCCCAGAGGGTAAGATGAGGGAGGGAACAAAGACCTTTGCAGATTGATCCTATCAGCTCCTATTTTTGTTAATATTATTATTATTAACCTTAAGGGAATCTGAGCCTTGTATTGGGAGAGCCTCCTGCTTGAGGTCCCACACACAGATTTCTAGGGAGGTGTTAATCTCTGCCAGTTCTCTGTGGAGTAAAAAATGCCACCAGCGTTAATCATCTCTGAGGGATCAGAGAGAGGGAGGCATTTTTCTCCTATCACCACCACAGAGGATTTTCCTCTGCCATAGGGATATAAGCTCTTCTGCCCCTGTCCCAGAGCTCGAGCTACTCCCTTGGTTTCTGCCCCAGGCAAATGCAAATCTCCACAATGGGTATCTACTTTGCCTGTTTAATGAGCAGGAAATGCCCTAGAAGATATATCTTTTCTAGGATTTGCCAGAATCTCTTATTCCTCAGAGTGCTCACAAACACAGCCGTTCTCAGCCTGTGGGTCGTGACCCCTTTGTAACAATGAAAATACATCCTGCATATCAGATATTTACATTACAATTCATAACAATAGCAAAATTACAGTTATGAAGTAGCAACAAAAATAATTTTATGGTTGGGGGTCACAACATGAGGAACTGTATTAAAGGCTTGCGGCATTAGGAGGCATTAGGAAGGTTGAGAACCACTGGGCTAGAATTTCAGAAAAAGCAAGAAGCTTGCTAGCAATGGCTAGCTTAAATGTAAACTAGCAGACTTTTCTTTGTTCTGACATACCCAGCTTACTTTTTAGTTTTCCTCTTTTTCTGGGGATGCTTTCCTTTGCCAAGAATGGGGTCTTCAGTCCCTGTTCTCCCAGCAATTATTTCAAACATTTTTCATCATTTTCAAGAATATGACCTTGGTAATATAGTTTAGCAACATACCATCTGTAAACTGTGGAGGATACCTCAAGACCCTCATAACTGTTATTTATAATAGGACGCATAACTTATTTATTATAGGATGCAGGCATTATAACTTATTTATAATAGGATGCAGGCATAATGTGAATGCTTGGATGTTTGAGCATTTTCATTTATGGACTATTATAGCAAAAATAATTATTGACATGATTGGGAGCTTGCCCTATGAAGAAGAAAGACTACATGTCTTTTAAAACTATATCTTTACCCAAAAGTAAATGGTAAAATAACCTGTTGATATAAAACTTCACTATTCTGATACAATGCATTAGTTATTGGGTATTAATACATAGTATCATTTATCATTTTTGTTTTCTACAGCTGATAAGTATTACTGCTTAATTTCAACTAATTTGTGTTCATTTAAATCAAGCTAAGGTTTAGTTTCTATTTCCTGTAGGATTTATGCTATGGCTGCCATTACCCACCTGCTATCTCCTATGCTTGCTGCATGGCTTCAAATTATGTATAAAGGGAAAGAGGAGGTTATCTAGAACAAGTTCTAAAGAACCTCTTTATAATTCACAACCAAGACTATGATTATCTTCAGGAAGTGGGTAACAGTATGAAATCAACTACCTTATAGGTGAGTGGTCAGTTTATGTGTAGTCTTTTAAACTAGGTACAATATTTGACAACTGATAAAATAAATTGAGGGGGATTATAAAGGTAATTTAGGCCCTATGCACTGAAAACAAGCCTTTGGGACCTATGTAGTACTTGTTTTTCAATCCTTAGTCTATTAAAACATTTTTTAAGTTGTAGTAAATATAAAAAAAATTATCATCTTAACCACTTCTAAATGTATGGTTCAGAAATGTTAAATGTATTCACACTATTGTGCAACCAAGAAAAATATTTTTAAAGCTACTTTTGTTTTTTTAAGGAAAAGAGTTTGGGAAGTAAATAATAGTAATTATTTGTCTTAATGGAAAATTTCCTGGACAGTAACATTTGACCTTCAGAGATTATATTCTTTGTGATGGAAATTGTCAGTAATAAGTTTAAGAGTGAGCAGTTTGAGTACCAATAATCTGCAGTAGCTTTTAGTCACCATCAATACTTCTTTGAGGAAAAGAAGCATCTGCTGAAAATGGGTTGTTAACATTGAAGACAAAGTCTATCTTTTTAAGTCATTGCAGTAAGGAATTGGAAATTAAGTAGACAAAGAAAATTAAAATGAGTTCCATTTTGATTATCCCCTAGCAAATTGAAGTTATGAGTCCTTCAGATATTTGCAGTAGAATGAATTATGGAGAATTGTTCTATTGAGCAGCAGAACAAACATTATCTGGTAGCTTTGCCATAGAAAGTGGCTTGTTATGTAGACTCTTCAAGATAAAGGGTATATTACTTTAAATTGAAGAAAATTTTTTGGAACCAGTCAGCAAATCAACTGTTATTGTGGTATATTCAAATAGTTTTACTATTCATAACTATTTATTATGTGGAATTTACTATAATTTAATTTCATGACCTCATATATTTGGAGTTTCTGTACTAGAAATATACCTTTCCCTTAATATTGATGTTTCTCAGCCTTTTAAAATCCATATCTCCTTTATGACAAACGACAAACATTAAAATCTCACAAGTCCTTGGAGATTGTGTGTTCCTTCCCACACAGTCCCCACACTGATTACAAACTTTCTCCTTTAGTTCCCTTATCCATGAACATTCTGCAGAGCCCTGTTTTATATGATTTATGATTTTTTTAATATTAGCCATTTAAAATTGTATATGCCTCCTTCCCCATCTCCAGATTCTAACATGGCCCCTACTCAGAGGAGAAGAGACCCCTTAAAGAAAGATCCATGTGCCTCAGCACAGCTACCTAAGCAGCACCATGTATCTTTACCTCAGAGGGGCAGGATATCATCTGCACAGTTTCCCTTCTGTATTATATACTGTTTGGATGTACTGTTGAATCCACAGCACTTGATAAACAGTCTGAGAGAAGTACTACTGAAGAAAAAAAGGAAGTGGGGCAAAGCTGAGATACATGGGTGTGGTCTTGGATTTTCACAGTGAAATCTTTTAACACTTAGAAGATTGCATAAAAAGTTTCAACAAGTTCTAATGTTGCAGGAAGACAAAACCCAATGGAGAGAAAGAGCACCCAAACACCACGTTTATAAGAGGAAGGGCTTTATTCACCAGCTGGGAGCTTACGGCATAGAAGAATTCCAAATGGCCACGCTCCCCGACTGCCTTGGTCTTTCCCTTTTTATTGACAGTCAAAAAAGTTCCACCCCACAGGTACCCTTCTCGTTGGCCAGTTTGAATCAAGTGGGAGATGCTATTCCCGCCCCCCACAGAACTACAGGATTTCACAGAACTTGGAAATTTCCAAGTTTCAGGAAGTTAAGTTTACAAATTCCCAAGAGCTGAGTCACCGTGGAGAGGACCCTGCATGTGTATCCTTGTGGTCTCCTTGAGAAGACCTGTTCTTCTAGACCTCACCCTTCTCAGCTATCCTCTCTCACTAACATCCAGCAGAATAGAGAACATTGACTGTGGAGCTTTGGATTTGATCAGTGAGATTGTGCTACCTTGGTTATCCTACTGCATTTAACCAGATAGCCTATGGAAAAAAATACAAAACTTGAATTCTGATACTGCTGGATCTGTGATACTTAACTTTCCATTATATCAGCTGCCTGAATGGAACCCAAGAAACAGTGTGGTACAATGTGTTATGAGTACACCCATAACCAAAGTTTACAACCTGGAAAGTGAGAATAGAAATACAAGTGGATAGATATGTGAGCTGTCATTTGAGGAAATGGTTGCTTATGTTATACAACTTAAAATTGAAAAGTGATCATAAGTAAATGTTAGGAGTGACAGTTCTCTTCCATTTCCTTTAAGTGTATTTAAGTGTATATAAGGTCTGCCTTAACCATCCAAGACAGAAGACATCTTATTTATGTGCATGTACTGTGTGATTGTTTAATGTTTTCTTTTTGCTCCTAAAATTTTCTGTTGGTGAAAAGGTAATACAGCAAAGATATACAAAAGACAGTATGAATCTCTCATTCACTTTTTCACCTCTTTGTTTGCTAAAGTAACAACTTTTCTACTTATTCATAATCCAAGGGGTTGAGAAAGGGGAGTGGCTTTCTTTTCCAGGGCATAGTGGAAGGGGTAGCAGTTACTCAAGGTGATTTCCTTTCCCCATCCTGAAACTGCTTTACATTTATATTGGTCTCTCACCACAAATAAGAACTGTGGCAAAACATTTACCCAGAAGTAGAATAGGCTAGCAATAGGGGAAACCCAACAGAGGGGGACCTTTTCCACCTCCCAAATCACCCACACTTGTTTCTACCACCCACAGAAAAATAGACCTTCTAAAGAACTACAAATTATCCCAGGGTAGAGCTGGTGGAAAGCCTACCTTAAAGCATGTGATTCTCTTCAAACTTAGAATCCCAATATATATGTAACTAACAAAGGTCAGCTGTTATAGTGAGCAGGTGATAGGAGGGTAGAACATAGTTTGGCTCACACACTCCCAGTCTCAGTGGAGCTGTAAAAGCATCAAATCTTTAGTACTGATTATTACTTTTTTTTTGAGACAGAGTCTCACTTTGTCGCCCTTGGTAGAGTCCCATGGCATCACAGCTCACAGCAACCTCAAACTCTTAGGCTTAAGCCATTCTCTTGCATCAGCCTCCCAAGTAGCTGGGATTACAGGCACCCACCACAATGCCGGCTGTTTAGAGATGAGGTCTCACTCTGGCTCAGGCTGGTCTCAAACCTGTGAGCTCAGGCAATCCACCCACCACTTTTCTTTATCCAGGATTGGGTGACTGTCATTTGAAAGTCAGTAATATTGGCTGCCAATGACAACAGACTTGAGATAATGTTATCTATTGTCAACCTAAAGAAAGAAATTGCAAAATTAATATAGAGAGTTTATTTGGGCTGAGGTTGAGGACTACTGGGGTAAGACACACTTCCAAGTTGCCTTGAGAGGCCTCCATTCAGCCTTTGTTACAAGGAGGTTTTTAAAGGGAAAACGGGACAAGGAGTGGACTGATACAAATTTGTTTGACAGGAAATCCCACTGATGTGTAGAAATAAAGTTGGTTTGTAATTGGCTGTATAGGGTGTGAGTTGTGTCCAGCATATGGCATTTTATGGCTACTTGGTGTCAGTCAAGAGCTCACATGGCAAATGGATTCAAGAGATAATTATTTAGCTCACTGGGGGGAGGGGGAGACATGACTACTGTCACACACAATCACTTTTCAGTGCCCCCACCCGCCTGATAATTAAAGGGGGCTCACATCCCTCATACATAAATTTCTTTACTTTCTCTACAAAATAAGGAGGGAAGTTCATTTTAAAAGGGGAGGAGGAGTAAAGAGAATTAGAATATCAGGTCAGAAGATACAACATCCGGATAATAGGAGTCCCGGACAAGTATACAAAAGAAAAGACATTGCCCAAAAATGCCTGTGGCTCAAGGAGTAGGGCCCCCTCCCCATATGCCGGAGGTGGCAGGTTCAAACCCAGCCCCGGCCAAATACTGCAAAAAATATATATATATATATATATTTCAAGAAAATGTCCAATAACCAAAGGACGAATTTCCATTTTGAACAGTAAATACTGCAACGGATATAGTCAATGACAAATTATGGTTCTGAAATTTCAGAATCCTGGGTTAAAGAGAAAAAAAAAATCCTAGTAGTTTCCAGAGAGAAAAAAAAAATAGGTTAAGTACAAGATAAGGAATCAAAATGGGTGTGGGCTTCAGCAAAAACAAATAGAAGCTAGAAGACAGCATACCAAAGCTTTCAAAATTCTGAGGAAAAATTACTTACAATCTAGAACTCTTGACCTGGCAAAACTATTAAGTCGGAGGGTAAAGATAGATTCAGTTATGCAAGGTCTCAAAAATGTTTACTTCTCAAACACTTTCTTAGGAAGCTGCTATTGGATTTGTTTCACTAAACAGGGATGTTACATAAGAAAAAAGATTTGGGATACTGAAAATGAGGGATTCAACTAGAGAGATGAACAAAGGGAGTCGCCAAATTTGAGGTGAAAGAAAGTCACAAGATAAAGGCTTTTCATCAGGCATAGAGAGTAAGTCGGTAAGTCAGAAAGCTCACTGAGAGATTCCTCTAAGAAGATGGAATTGATAGAACACCTAATGTGTCTGAATGTGTTGTAAAGTTATATGAGTGATAATAGGAAATAATTTTTTTCAGGGAAAAAGGTTTTCAGGAAAGGAAACAGCTTTAGTATATTATATGGCTCAGCAGTGTTATAATTACTCAACATTAGATAGTAATAAGAAAGTAAAAGGTGAAGGCTAATCTGACCAAAAATAGGATATAGCAGTATTGGGAAAATGGGACTCTAACCAAAAATAGGATATACCTGTTTTGGGAAGATGGGGAGAATGGGAAGGAGGAGGTGTTTAAAAAGCTGAATCCTGGGCAGCACCTGTGGCTCAGTAGGTTAGGGCGCTAGCCTCATATATGGAGGGTGGGGGATTCAAACCCAGCCCCGGCCAAACTGCAACAAAAAAAATAGCCGGGCGTTGTGACAGGCGTCTATAGTCCCAGCTACTCAGTTGGCTGAGGCAAGAGAATCACCTAAGCCCAGGAGTTGGAGGTTGCTGTGAGCTGTGTGACCCCACAGTACTCTACCAAGGGCGATAAAGTGAGACTCTGTCCCTACCAAAAAAAAAAAAAAAGCTGAATCCTTATTTTGCATAGACATACAGAGATTAAAAAAAAAAAACAGCATAAAGAGTTGTTGCCACATAAAGCAGGAAAAGGGGAGGTGAGGATAGAGCAGAGGGTTACTGTTTTTGTTAAGCCTTAAAGACTTGGGTGGTGCCTGTGGCTCAGTGGGTAGGGCGCTGGCCCCATATACTGAGAGTGGTGGGTTCGAACCCAGCCCTGGCCAAACTGCAGCAAAAAAATAGCTGGGCCTTCTGGTGGGCACCTATAGTCCCAGCTACCTGGGAGGCTGAGGCAAGAGAATTGCCTAAGCCCAGGAGTTGGGGTTTGCTGTAAACTGTGACATCACAACACTCTACCGAAGGCAATAAAGACTGTCTCTTAAAAAAAAGAAAAATTAAAGACTAAATTAAGGGAACAGCTAAAGATTGTGCCTTTTCATCAGACAGATATAGATTTGTCTGATTCTTCCACTTCCTAATTCTGTGACCTTCCACAACTTATTTACCCTGCTGAAGATCAGTTTCTTCATCTATTGAGGGATGTAAAGAGAGAAGTAGAAGGAAGAGTAGTAAAAAAGGAGGTAGTTTATGCAAGGCACCTGGCAAATAAATGTTAGTTCCTTCATGTCATCAGTGCTTCCCATGACAAAATAGGAACCACTTCCATCATTGCTGGGATGCTTGCCATTCAAACAGAAGACCAAGATTGGCCTTCTGGTCTAGAGCTGTGTGCCTCTTTGTACTGAAGGCATGCATTGTGATCTATGTCCTCTCTCAACCATCTGCAGATAGTTTGAAAATTCAGTAGAATGGGGTGATGAAAGTAGTGGTGGGGAAACAGCAGGATTATTATTACTTGGTGAGTAAAGGGATGTGGTCACAGTCAAATTTCTCCATCCAGGACTTTATGACAAATTCCGTTAACAGAGAAAACTTTTGTCATGCATGCTGATGAGTTATAAAAATTTTATAAAACCAAGATTAATAAAGTGCTGTTGCCCTGGGCCATATACCAAAGTATCAAAATATCTAGTTTTAGAGAAAGTCTCCTACCTTAGCAACTACTGTTCCAGGGGTTCTCAAACTATGGCTCACGGGCCACATGCGGCCATGTGATTGTATTTGTTCCTGTTTTGTTTTTTTACTTCAAAATAAAATCTGTGCCGTGTGCATAGGAATTTGTTCATAGTTTTTTTTTTTTTAAACTGTAGTCCGGCCCTCCACCGATCTGAGGGACAGTGAACTGGCCTCCTGTTTAAAAAGTTTGAGGACCCCTGTTAACTTCTTTTAGAGCAATTCAGAAAGCAGATCACCTTGGGAATAAAGGCCACTTTATGAAGGTCTATTCCTTTCCCTTGTTGCATATTTGTATGTATTTTACAGCGTAGGTGGTGACTCCACACCTATGGCAGTGAGTTTAAATCTGTCTCACATCTACCCCATACACAAAATTATAATCCGGGAAGTCTTAGACAGGGTTTGTTAATGTCTTTTAAAACCATGCTGTATGATTATAATTTATTGACAGGTTGGAAACCAGTGACTCTATCTTAAATATTTTAAACTGGGGCAGATGCGGGAACTGAGTTCCATGAAATAGTTAAATGACTTGTTTACTCTCCCCAGTCACCAAGTACGTCTAGACTGGACAGGTGTTCTGCACTGCAGCTCTGATTTTCATCTTTGATTGGGCTTTTTAATCTAGAAGTTTTCTTATTAGAGAAATTAATAAATTTTACACACAATGTAGTGTAGTTAAAAGTTTAGTTTGGAATCTTTATTTTATAGCATCTTTTAATTTTTTCCCAGAGACAAAAGGAAGTGGTATTAATAGCAAATCAAAGTTTTTAATTAGCTCTTGCTTCCCCCACCAGTATGATGGTAAAGATTTATTAGGTCTGAACATTCACATTTGAGAAAAACTGGTGTGACCCTGAAAATGATAGAAAGTTGGGTAATTTTGGCACAGATGCTGGTTTGAAAGTTTGGTTTGTTGGGCTACTCAGGGTTTTGAGGTCCTTAGGACTATTCAAAGGAGGAGAGTATGTTGCATGGTGTAAAAATACCGGGCTTGTTTTTAAACTTATACATTTAAAGTCATATTCTAAACATCTTGGGAATGATTAGAAATAGAGATCTGGAAATCTCTGAAACCTTATTTATTTTCTCACTGGCGTTCCCACAATTACTTCTAATAAAACAAGTTGTGACTTGCAAACATTTGCCCAACAGCCTCTAGATGTCCTCAGGGAAATTAAAAGCTGAAGTATGAAAAGCTGTAGAGTCCTGTGCCAGTGGTTGAGAACACAGAGTAGAACTTTATAATTATGTAGGCTCTTGCCCGTTCCTATTTATCATCGGTAATATTCTCAAGGCTAAATGGCTGCTGAGCAATTTTAAACTTATTAAAAGAGAATTAGGCTTTTTTGTAGAAAGATTCTCTATATCACTCCTGAAATTTCACTCTTTTCATAGAAGCATGGTTATCTTCTGATAGGGTGACTCACAGATAATGGAGAGGTAGGTGACCTGTTAACTTATGACATTTTAACTACTTCTGTTTCAAAAACAACTTTGTACTGTATGAATCTTGTGCAGTCTCTGCCATCTTTTACAGTGTTGTCTTGAGTTTTAGCAGATATTTTTAAGTTACTGAAAATACATATATTTTAACTTTTGTAGCTAAGACCAGAAGATAGATGTAGACTCTTCTACTCTCTTGGAAGAATCATTAGTAATTATTATTTTTTTATAAATTTGGTAGGGAAGAGAGACTTAAGAAAAATCACATATCCAAACTCAAATACTCTGCCAGAGTAATTTTTCTTATTATTTAAGAGTATGTGAAGTTTAACAAAATAAAGCATTGGATGCCCTTCCTACCTGTTGGTTAATAGTTTTTTTTACGTAAGATAACAAACTACTAAAATGTCATACTATTTTAAGCATTTCCTAGTTTCCCTTCTGACATCTTCCAGATAAACAATAAGTGTGCCTATCTTCTCTTTGGTTTGTATTTAGGAGGAAAGCAGTGTATCTTGTAATACAAGCTGGTATGATAATGAGTATTGTTTCTGTCTCTTTACTGTTTCCTTTTCAAAAATTTTTTTTCTGCTTTTTGTTTTATTTTGTTCTGATAAAAATGACTTTGGCCTGGTTGACTGATCAAGGATGTACTAATATCAGAGCTTGTTGAAAACAGGACTTCAAGAATACAAACAATAGGGAAGGCATATTTAGCCTTAATTGTTTTTCCTAGGGATTGTCTTTCAAATGGTTTTCTTCATTATTAATGATAATCTCTTCTAGGACTGTTGTCAAAAATTGAATTCAGTGTTTTTGCCTCCCCCCACCATCACCAAAAACTTTTTTTCCCCTTCTGTTTCTTTTTGTCTGGCTATCACCACAGTCTGCCTAGTGTTTTGAAAAATATGGGTGGTGAACTATCTACAACATAATCACCTGGGGGACTTTGCTAATTAAAATGTAGATTCCAAGGTACCATTTTAGGGTACTGATTTAGAATCATAGGTACCTGAATGCTGCCTTGCTTGTGTATTATGCAGATCCAGTTGACCAACAAGTCCTGTTAATTTTGCTTTTGAAATATCTCTTAATTCCACTTACCTTTCATTTCCCCTGCTCTAATTCAAGCCCTCCTCTCTTACTAGAAATACAGCAATAGTTTCCTATGGGATATCTTCACTTTGTCTCCCTCACTAGTTTGTATTCCATGCTGGTATCTATTCTACCTTTCTAAAACATATTCCTCTCCTGCTTGAAAACCCTCCACCACCCCTTAATGTTGACGGTTTATAGCACAATTTCTTAGAGTGACATTCAAGGTCTCCTGAGTCTACGGAGTGTGGTTTGTGCAGTTAGTGTACTCCACAACTCGAAGGGGTGCTATTCCAGTCATGGATGGTGTCCCGTAGAGATTTTTCAGCACAGCACATACATGGTAACTTTGATTGTAGCCTATTATGACACCTTCACTTCTCTATCCTCCGCATACATGCTAGACTTGGGTAAACAGTGCTGACCCCAGTCACTAAATGCACCCTAGTGGTGACTGCTCAGTGACTCTGTTCTTTTCAGAATGAATGTTCTTTCCCCTTTCATTCTCTGCTTGTTAAAACCCTTTTCATCTATCAGGACCCAGTTTTAGTGTCAGACCCTCTGTGAAGCCTTCCAAAGTACCTCTCATTTTAATTATTTCTCCTATTGAATCTTTATTGAACCTTTATCTTGTTTATACCCTTATGCTTAACAGTTCTTTTTGTCTTCTTCTCAGGTAAAACTTACAGTGGAATGCACAAATCTCCAGTTAACCATAGAGGGAGGTCCTGTGCTACCCAGACCCCTATTGAGATACAGCGTATGCTCATACCATTTTTACACATTTGTAATTGACATTTTAGATTAATTGTCTTCCTGTATGTCTGTCTCCCTGAATTATAAGCTCTAATTGGAAACAAAGGCAAAGACTATGACTATTTCTTTCTCAGAGAGAAAAGGAGCTCCTACTGTGTGTTCAACATGAACCAGTCTTGAATATTGTATGAATCAAGATACAACTCAGCTTCTCCTTCAGATACACACAAAGCAATGGTTGAAAACACAAAAATTGTGTTTCTCTTGAATATAACAATTGAGAGTATAAGATGTCCAGAGCTGGCTGGGTGCCGTAGCTTAGTGGTTAGAGTGCTGGCCCTGCACACCAGGGGCAGTGGGTTTGAGCCTCACTTGGGCCTTCTCATCAAAAAGAGATAGAGAGAGATCCAGAGCTGATCTGGCAGTTCCATAATGTCAGGGATGTAGACTTCTTCGTTCTTACTGTTTCCCCATCCCTAAAGTATTTTCCGCACCACATTGTTCTAGATGGCTTACCATTACATGTTACCCAGCTGAGAGAGGGAAAAGGTGAAAGTAAGAACTTATTATAAAGTTACACCCATTTGCCAATGATCAGACGTAGTCATATGAAAACCGGGAGTACTTGTACTGTAAGAGAACAGGTAAATGGATATTGAGGAACAAATAACATATTTGCTGTAAATATGGTCTTACTTAATCTTCAAAATAACCCTACAAACTATGATGTGAAAACTGATGTTTAGAGAAGCTAAGTGAATGAATGGCTTTGGCTTGAAAATTGCAGGTGTATTGTCTGAATTTAAAGTTTGTACTTTTTTTTACTCTGCATAATAGAATATTTAAAAGGGAATACATAAATGTTAAATAAATGAAGTCACAGTAATTCTCACTGTACTAGCACATATTTTCATATCACAGATTTTTTACAATGTATCATCTCTTTATTTCTACAGCACTTCGTATTACTTTATTCCTTGTTTTTGCACTATTGTGAAATGCACTATTGTGAAATGAAATACCATATCAACTGCTTTCTAACTAGGCCCTAATTTATAGTATAAATTAAAACAAAATAACTACTCCCATAGTTACAAAATCAATTATAAAAAATAAGTTATCCTATTTGCCAAGCAAAAGCTTCTTTGCTCTGTATTTGTTTGGTAATACTATATAATCGTAAAATTGAACAAGATTATATCATCCAACCATGTCGTTTTAAAAACAAAGAAAATTGGGCAGCGCCTGTGGCTCAAGGAGTAGGGCGCCGGTCTCATATGCCGTAGGTGGCGGGTTCAAACCCAGCCCCGGCCAAAAACCACAAAAAAAAAAAAAAAAAAGAAAGAAAATTGAGGCCATGGAACTTGTGGTTTATTTCAGTTCCACCCCTACTTGTTTTCAAGAAGCATGGGAAAAGCTCTAGCCTAATTAATCATTTTTATAGTAACCATCATTGTTATGTGTAAGAATTATCTAAGGTTTGTAGGGTTGTCCTGATCAGGAAAATTACACTGAACAGTGGATAAGAAATGCATATAATTCTGGCCTGTTTCAATGAAGAATGGATATTATCTAACACTAAAAACATCTTCATTGCAGTGGGAAACCTGTTTCAGAAAGGATGGCTGCTATTTGATAAATACAAGGAATGGGTGAGATCATTCCTCACCATACTTCAAATACCTCCTACTGAAAAAAACAAACAAACAAAAAACCCCACCACCTACTTACCAAAGTGTTACCTAAACTTCATATATAGGGGTGGCCAATTTCTTCTCCAAACTATAGCCTTTTGGACATCTTAGGGTGCTCACCTAGTTTGTGCTTCAAATTACAGCTAATGGTACCATCATGAGGATAGGTTTCAGGCTATTTTGTTGTCACTGCATTAGTGGTGCCCAGCACATCTTTTGCTCGTAGTTGATACTCAGTAAATATTTTATTGAGTGAGCATATTGGCCTTGGCACCCTAGTAGAATACTTTGCAACTGACTTTAATTAATCATCCTTGAACTAAGAATTTTAAACATGAAGTCTAGTTTGTAATAGCTGTGTAGCTGTCAATAAATTGTAATGGCCTCTGAACCGTGTGGGTCAAATGGGAATATTAACGGGAATACGTAACAGGTAATGAAAAATTGGTAAAAATACTTGTAAAAAAAGAATTCACTTTAAGTTTTTAGTATTACCTCTGAATCCCTTGCTTCATCTTATATGCTTATATGTAGTTAGCAAGCAAATATTTTTTTTCTAATTGAATTGAATAGCAATGGGATATATTTTATATATTTAGCAGTTGATAAACCTTTGTTGGGACTGGGAAATCATCTCCCTTGCTCGTACTGCCTCTCCTACCTCAGGATAGTTTTGTTATTGAACCAAGGGAGCAACGAAAGAGGAGGCAGCCTGCTGCCCAGGGATTTTCTTGGTGCTTCTTTCTGGACAGCCACATACAGGCACTGACTGGACTGGAGAGGTGGGACAAAAACCTGCTGGCTTCCCATTCTGCCTTTTCAGTCTGGGTGGGAAAAAAAGAATTACTGTCAGAGGGACCAAGGTGGACAGGGGAGGGAGTACCCAGGTTTCAGAAAGACTAGGGGGAAAGATGGGGAGTTATTTGCATTCAGCTAGTCCTGCTACATTCTGGGGTTTCAGGATGTTTTCTTGAAGTTGAAAGAAACCAGCAAACAAAATCTAAAAATAAAATGAAACCCTAACTGGAAGAGTGTTTCCAAGGCCAGGATTGCTATAGCTTCAAACTCTTACTTTGGGGAATGAAACTGGCCATGAGTGTTGAGTTTGAGCATGTTTACTATAAATATAATGCATTCCACTGGAGCCTGCAGAAGGTATACCAAAATGTAATTGAAATTGGCTGCCTCTTAAGTTAATTTTACACTTAACAAATGCTAAAGAAAAGAAGGAACAAGTGGCTTTAAAGTTTAGGGTGTTAATATTTTAAATCTGTCCAATTATTTGTCTTAATTTAATTTTCTTTTTCTCCAGTCATTGTTGCTGCTATAATACCCAATTCTCTTCTTGATTTTGAGATAGGAATTAAATGTATCATTTACTGATTTTCGTATCAATCTGGAACTTTCAGCATACTTTCGTATTTCAGGCAAGAGGATGCATCCATGTGGAATTTACTTAGTAGCTCCCCTTAGTGACATTTGTGTGATCTAATTCAAGGACCCAAAGTGATATCTCCACATGATTTACTTGCATGTGATGAAACTATTTTTAGTGCTGCATTTACATTTTTAAAAATGAGAATGTACCTTCTTGATGGCAGAGATACGCATTTTTAACTCACAGACTCAAGAACTATAGAGCAAGGAAGTTTCCTAGAAATTAAGTACAAACATTTTTTTATATTGGACGGAAGGTAATTGGTTCCAAAAGATTTAGTAGCACTTACCTAAGGCTTCATCAGTGATAAAACAAAGCAAGAAACTAGATGGAGTCCCAGTTTAAGGCTCTTATTTGTCCCACATTTTAAAATTACAGGTGCGGTTTACATCAACAATTTGTCATGATATGCAGCTTCTTAAGGCAGTGATAGATAACTTAGTCACTTAGCTACTAACGCCTCTAATTTGTGCATTAACATATTACAATATATATAGTCCCTATGACCATCTACACATATTTTTCTTCTCATCTTGCATACTTATTTTTAATCGCTTATGTATTTTTTGTAAGTGGCTTTAAATACTTTTTGAATGAGACGGTATCTAAATAAATAAAGTACTCTAAGTGACCCTTCATATTTATACTAATTGCTTATGTTTCCAATGTGTCTATGGTTAGGCAGGGATTCTAGCAACATTAATTACTCCTATAGGATTTCATATTTTTCATGTATTTTTAGCAGTAGAAACTAACTTCCTAAGTGGGTTACATAAAGAATTACTATTCTTTTAGTTCTTCAGAAAGTAATTATAATCTTCATAATAAAACTGGGAATTGTTTATGTTAAGTTTGATAAATGACTTTGGGAGGGTATTTAGTATCTTAAAATGAGAGACCTTGGCTGCTAGGTTTAAATTACTTGTATATAGGTATTTAAAAGAGCATTGTGATTTATGGTCAGTTGATTTTTGGCAAGGGTTCTAGGGCTGTTCAATGGGAAAAGAATAGCCCTTTCAACAAATGGGTGCCTGGGCATTTGGATAGACTGATGTCAAAGAATGAATCTGGATCCCTACCTTCTACCATATACAAAATTAACTCAATATGAATCGAAGACCTAAATGTAAATGCTAAAATTATAAATTGCTTGAAGGAATGGCATGGCTTTTAGGTCACAGTTTCTTAGATATGGTGCCAAAAGAGCAAGCAATGAAAGGAAAAGATTGGTAAACTGGATTTCATCAAATTTTAAAACATTGTGTGTTAAAGAACACTAGCAAGAAAGTGAAAAAACATCTCAGTGTAATTTCACTACAGAATGAGAGCAAATACTTTTAAATCACATAGCTGAGAAGAGCTTAGTTTCTAGAAAAATACAAAAAACTCTTACAACTTAGCAAGACAACCCAGTTTAAAAAATGGACGAGTAGTTTGAATAGACATACAAATACCCAAAAAGCACATAGGGAAGGATGCTTGACATCATTAGACGTTAAGAGAATGCAAAGCAAATCATGATAGAGTACTACTGATGTCACACTCACTGGGATGGCTTAATATTAAAAATGGACTGTAAGACGTGTTGGCTAGGATGAGGAGAAATTGGAACTTTGTACATTGGTGGTGGAAATGTAAAATGGCACAGGTTCTGGGGAAACAGTTTGGCAATTCATCAAAAGAGTTATGCATACATAGAATTATTATCTGACTAAGCAGTTCCATTTTTAGGCATGTATTGAGAGAATTGTAAACATATGCTCACCTAAAAATATGTATACAAAAGTTCACAGTAGCTTTATTCATAATAGCCAAAAATTAAAAACAACTCCAATGTCCATCCACTGAGGAATGGGTAAACAAAATGTTAAATATCCATACAATGGAATATTATTCAGCCATAAAAAGGGAGTATAGTTACATACTACAACAGGGATAAACCTCAAAAGTTATGCTGTATGAAAGAACCCAGACACAAAACCATATATTGTATGATTCCTTTTATGTGAAATGTTAAAAATAGGCAAATGCATAGAGACAGAAAACAGATTAGTGGTTGCCAGGAGATGGAGGAAGAGGAGAATTGAAATTTACTTTTAGGTGGTGTCTGTGGCTATTGAGTAGGATGCCAGCCCCATATACCAAAGGTGGCAGGTTCAAACCCTGCCCCGGCCAAACTGCAACAAAAAAATAGCCAGATGTTGTGGCGGGCGTCTGTAATCCCAGCTACTCGGGAGGCTGAGGTAAGAGAATCATTGCCTAAGCCCAAGAGCTGTAGGTTGCTGTGAGCAACAGCACTCTACTGAGAGCAAGAAAGTGATAATTGCATGACATAATAAATATTGTAAGAAGTGCTTAAGTGTATACTTTAAGATTGGTGGATGTTATATTGTATGAATTATATCTCAATTGAATATGCTAAAAATGTTAAAAGAAAAAAACACACACACAACATGTGTGGCCAAATTTGTTGAAATTTGGATTTCATCAACTTTTAAAACATTGTATGTTAAAGAACACTATTAAGAAAGTGAAAAAACATCTAAGTTGTTGAGCTTGGTGAAGTTTTGAGAATACTGAAATAAATAAATTTCCTGCATTTGTTCTAGGAAAGTTAGGAAACAGAATTATGGAAGAGAGGAGTCTTGATATATTCTTAATAGGAATTCCTCAACTCCTACTCTTGTACTGGCCAAAGATCAGATGAAAGAGGCTATGACAGATTACAGACTGACATTATGAAAGATTCCAAAAAAATGAAATAACTTGATACACCTGTAAACAATAGAGAACTTTGTTTTTTAGCTTTTAGAGGATTAAGAGAAAGGTCTTGTGTTACAGTTTTTACAGCTGGACACAAAGAATCAGTCATTAGTTAACCATCTGCTTAGGGCCAAGGAATGTTGTTGGAGATGTTTTGCAAACTGAGATGAGAAAATCAGATTACCTACACTGAGCAAATGACCTGTATTCAGAAACAGCAGGGAAGTTGGAACACTAATAGGTAGTGGTGGTAGGACTGAAAGGATGTGATTTTTCTTTGTTAATGTACACTCTACTAGCAGCTCTCCTTAGATTTTGTGCTAAAAGAAGAGCATTTTCACACATTTTAATTGCTCTGTGATAACAGCAGTGTGAACTCCATCCACAAACGTTTATTATCCATTCAATTTTGCTCTAATTTCATTGTAGCAAGAATTTACCTTGTTTAAGTGGGAATAAGAATCCATTTAGTAAAAAGAAATTCCTTCCTACATGGCCAATCCTGTTCTGTAATGAAATATTAAAATGGCCTTTTATATTTCCCCATTTTTAGGTTACATTTATAGCTTACTATTCTCAAAGTATCATGTTTTTGAACAGGAGCCTACTTTTTCCTTGTACATTAGTAAAGAATATTTTAAAATTATAGAAGTTAAGGTATCATAGTATTTCTAGTCAGGGTTTTGTATGAAAGTTTTATGCCTCTATAATAAACCTTTTTGGGGGGTAGGAGGAGAGTCTTACTCTGTCACCCTGGCTAAAGTACAGTGATGTCATCATAGCTCACTGCAACCTGAAACTCCTGAGCTCAAGTCTGACTCAGTCTCCTGAGAATAGCTGGGATTGCAGACACACACCATTACAGTGTATTAATTTTTCTTTCTTTTTTTTTGAGACAGGGTCCCTTGTTCAGGCTGGTCTTGAACTGAGCTCAAGCAATGCTTCTGCCTTGGCCTCCCAGAATACTAGATTCAGCCGTGAGCCACTATGCCTGGCCCTATAATAAACCTTTATAGTACTTGTTGCTGTAATGTTTGTGATAAATCTTATATAGCTCTCTTTAGGGTGCATTTTTAAAATGAGATGTAACTTAATAACTACCTAAATTGTTCTGATTATTTTCCAGACCTGTCATTTACTCCATCCTTTATAGTAATGCTACAGGACGAAGAGGAATGGATAAAACCATTGGTGAGCAACTCCAGAAAGCATACGAAGCCTTCCGACAGGCATGCATGGATAGAGATTCTGCAGTAAAAGAACTGCAGCAAAAGGTGTGTGGTTCAATGGTTTTGAAAGTTATTCTTTATCCTGGTAAATGGAATTTGAGGGGCTTTTGCCACTGAAAAAATGTTATGTTTTTAGAAACTGCCTTGATGAATTGTAAAACAGGGATGTTAATGGATGAAATTTGAGAGTTTTATTTGTTGTATTTTTAATTAATTTATAATACTCTTCCATTCTTTATGACAGTTAAAAATAGACCATTTCAGTAACATCTTTAATGACTTACTAAAAGTTCCAGCTTTTAAAATTATCCCTGTACACATAACATTTCTTTTAGTGCTTTTAGCTTCTGAAGAAAGTAAATTGTAAGAAAGGTCTATCCAGGCAAAAATTACTTAACCTAGTAATTCCTAGATACATTTTTGTTAATGGTCCATGATGAGGTTTTCACTGATCTGCAGCAAAATGAGAAAAATAAGGCTAATGTAATAAACTTCTCATACTAAATTTATTCCATTTAAAATTCTGCCTTCTTCTATGTTCCATATTTCCATATGATCAAAGGGCAGAATTTTATTAACATACACTTTTGTGAAATGATAATGCTAGGGTTATTGCATCCTTGTTTAATATTACCTAGTATTGTTTCAGAGGTCCTCAGTTCCACCCACACATTCTGGTACTCTCCAGAAGGACTCATAGGACTCAGCATACAGTAATACTCATAGCTAAGATTTATTATAGCTACATGATAAAGGTAAATAGTCACATTATTAATGGAAGTAGACATCAGGAAGAGTCTAAAGGAATCTATACTTTGTCTTCCTATGTACCTTTTCTCCAGCTTCAAAACTTCAGTCACATCTGCACAGCATAGGGGACTCCATTTGAGATTTAGAATTTAGGAGACTTTTTTAAAATTGGGGGCTAATCACATGGACACCCTTTGTCAACCATAATTCCACACTGCCAGACGGAAAGGTGTTTATCATAAATCTCATTATGTAGTCTAAGTAAGCTGGCACAGCAGTCACAACCTTATTACTTTTTTTTTCCAATTCAGGTTTATGGCATAGTCTATGTTAAATTTTTCCCAAAGAGGAAAAAGTAGAGGATATTCACTGATTCCTCATTTAAAAAAAAGAATTTTTTTTTACTAGCCTATGGCATTCTAAAGTCTGAGAACTATGCTAGCCATGAGATTTCTTTCATAAACATAGAAACTATGCAGTTTCCTTCCTTCTTTCTAGTAGATGAATCTATAAAACCAGCTGTCGTGCATATCTCCCTGCTTTCTTCAAAACTATCATTATTCTTTGTGAGTCTCCTCTTAATTTACCAAAAGAAGACTCCATTGTACATATAAATAGACTTATGGACTATAAGTCTTCATAGGGGTGGAAAGGAGCAAGAGGTGCATAATATAACAGAGGACTTTCTACAGTTATTGAATTGAAGTTTAGAATTTGGATTTTTTTCAAGTTCAGGTTTATAACATAATCACTTCAGTAAAAAACTAAACTCCCTGGACGGTGCCTGTGGCTCGTGAGCAGGGCGCTGGCCCCATACACCGTTGTTGGTGGGTTCAAACCTAGCCCCGGACAAACTGCAACAAGAAAAATTAGCCGGGTGTTGTGGCAGGTGCTTGTAGTCCCAGCTGCTCGGGAGGTGGAGGCAAGAGAATCACCTAAACCCAGGAGTTGGAGGTTGCTGAGAGCTGTGATGTCATGGCATTCTACCAAGGGTGATAAAGTGAGACTCTGTCTCTTAAAAAAAAACCCACTGAACTCCCAGCATTAATTTTTATTTTGTCATTAGGTTCATTGAGAAACTTTGAGAACCCTATCTATATTTGTTCTAGGAAAGTTAGGAAGCAGAATTATGAAAGAGAGGAGTCTTGAGACATTCTTAGAACATGATAGTAATAGGAATTCCTCTTAACTCCTACTCTTGTTGTACTGACCAATGGTAAGCAACTGAAGATGCTGATTATTTAACTTCTTACCTGCCACGGAAGAAGCTTTTGCTGATGTTAAGTGTATATTTCAAGCAGGGAAAGGGAAATTTTTTTTTAATATTTATTTTTTTCAAAGTTGATGTTTGTCAGGTACTCAAGAATGCATGAAGAAAATGTGGACTATATTCTTATGTATAAGAATTAATTCAAAAGATTCTAATTTATTTAAGAAACATTAAAGTTTCTACTATGTACTGGGCTTTTGGTGAAGTTTTGAGAATACCAAAATAAATAAAACATCATTTATACCTTTAAGGAACTTTTAAAGGTTCAAATAAATAATAATGTTTTATCATATAATTAAAAGAAAAGATCAGTATCATCATCAGATTAAATACTCCTTAGTCACTGTGCAATGCAGGACAATATACGAACATAGAGAAGAGGTACCTAACTCAGTCTTGTGAGGATTAAGACATGAGCTCAATATGAGTCAACACTTGGGATTAGGAAGAATTTAATAAACTGGGGGGAAAGTGTCCTACAAGCAGGGGAGCACTAAATAAGAAACTCAGAAGTGAGGGAACATAGAGTACATTGTATGTACCATGAGGTGATCCTATGGCTTCAAAAACAATGATCAGGGGCCAGGCGCCTGTAATCCTAGCACTCTGGGAGTTCAAGGCAGGTGATTGCTTGAGCTGATGAGTTCGAGACCAGCCTGAGCAAGAGTGAGACCCCATCTCTACTAAAAATAGAAAAACTGAGGCAAGAGGTTTGCTTGCGCCCAGGAATTAGAGGTTGCTGTGAGCTGTGATGCCACGGCACTCTACCCAGGGCAACAGCTTGAGGCTATCTCAAAAAAAAAAAAAAAAGAATGACAAGGGCATTGCAGAAAAAGAAGCTGTAGAAGTAGATTCATGGGCTGATCATGATGAGTATGACTTAGTAGTGTACACTATATTCTTATTCAATCAAAAGTTACTGATAGATACATGCTTAAGGAAAGTTTGCCTGACAACAGAATAGAGATAGATAGGATACAGAACAATAAAATTCAGCTCAATAAATTTATACTAAGAACCTGATTCATGCTAAGCAATGTCCTCAGAGCAAAAATGTAGGAATAATCCAATTGTACTTTATGCATTTTAATGTATGTATTAACACATTATGTAATTGATACACAAAAATGTACATATATATTAAATATATGCATATATTACCATACCCCCATTTTTAA
Source organism: Nycticebus coucang (assembly GCF_027406575.1). Classification (NCBI taxonomy): domain Eukaryota; kingdom Metazoa; phylum Chordata; class Mammalia; order Primates; family Lorisidae; genus Nycticebus; species Nycticebus coucang. Next base: position 56,950,263 of record NC_069786.1, read on the forward strand.
AAAGTGAATAGCAATCATTTGAGCAATGAAAATGAGGACCTAAACTAGGCAGGGTTGAATTGGGGAAGAGATCTAAGATTTATTTACAAGATATAAAATGGAAAACAGATGGCACCTGAATGCAGGCCATGTGTGAGGATGATAGAATAGATTCTAAGATGATACCCAGTATCTAGAATAGATGACTGGATTGATGGTGGGTGCTGGTGACTGAAACCAAGGATGGATAAGAAGGTATACGGACGGCGCCTATGGCTCAGTCGGTAAGGCGCCAGCCCCATATACCGAGGGTGGCGGGTTCAAACCCAGCCCCGGCCAAACTGCAACCAAAAAATAGCCGGGTGTTGTGGCGGGCGCCTGTAGTCTCAGCTACTCGGGAGGCTGAGGCAAGAGAATCACTTAAGCCCAGGAGTTGGAGGTTGCTGTGAGCCATGGCACTCTACCAAGGGCCATAAAGTGAGACTCTGTCTCTACAAAAAAAAAAAAAGAAGGTATAGATTTGGGGATGGGGAAATAAGATGTGTAATTAAGTTTCAATTAATATTTTAGTTACCTGTGGGACATACAGGTGAAAATGTACGATGGATGGTTGTAAATAATGGATCTGGAATCCTAGAAAGAGATCTGAATTAGAGATTACTGAGATTATAATAATGAAGTTTATTATAGCCTTATATGTGGATAACATTTCCCAGTTAGAATATATAGGTTGAAGGAATATTTGAAGGACTAAAGTCGGGGAGGGGAAAGAGAAGAAAGCTAAGCAGTTGACCTCTAGCGATTCAGAACACAGATTAAGCAGTTAATAGGCATGGGAAGAGAAACTTGAAGAATACCAATATTTTAAAGAATAGGCATAAAGAATGGGAACCATTAAGGAGATTAATATACAATGTTCTAAGAGGTAGGAAACAAATTAGAGAAAAAGAAAATGATATCATAAAATCATTAGAAAAGAATTTCAAGAAAGATGCAATAGTTAGCAATACTAAATATCCAAGAAATGTAGTAAGATGACAAATGCATAGACATTGCATTTGGCTATATGGAGGTCATTTACATTCATGAGGACAGTTAAGTGGATTGGAGAGGGAAGACTGCAGTAAAGAAATGGGGAATAAAGAAGTAAAGACAGTATAAACCATGTAGTCAAAAAGCTTGACTAGTGATTTCTATTTTAAAAAAGCCAAGGCCCCTACTATGTCCTACTAGCACTGGCCCTGGCCTTTGCCAGACATTCCATCTTCTTCGTCACAGCCTTCTTACCACATGGGTTTATTGCTGTTTCTCAAATAAATTCCCGGGTCTCAGGACCTTTGCATTTACTACCCCATTTTCCTGGATTGTTTTCCTTTGGATATTTCCATGGTTTCTTTCCGTCCTTATTGCTTTCAGGTTTCTACTCAGCTACCACCTCCTCAAAGAGGATCTTCCTGACTATCCTAAATAATTTGTCTCCTGAATAAAAAAGTAAGCTTCTGTGAGGGCTGGGGCCTTGTCTTGGGGACTATTATGATCCCCCTACCTAGCATATACATAGTTAGATACTCAAATATTTGAAGGACAAAGGGGACAGTGAATAAAAGGAAGAAAAGAAAGCCAATCAGTTGACCTTTGAAGGTTAAGTCATAGGTTAAAGAATTGACTGTGAATAACGTAAGAACCACCTCTTCCTCCCAGAAAGTGAGGGAGTAAGAGAAAAAAATAACTGCAAATGGAAATAAGCTTACAGGTGATGGTAGCAGGAAGACGGGTTCAACAGCAACTCAAATAGACAGAAGAAAGAAACAGTGAACTTGAAGACAAGTAATTTGAAAATATGAAATCTGAGAAGCTAACAGAAAAGAGAATGAAGAAAAGAGAGACTAAGGGACTTTAGGGATGCCATCAAGTGGACCAGTATGTGCATTATGAGAGTCTCAAACAGAGAAAAGAAACAGAATAGGTCAGAGATTATTTGAAAAAAATATTGACTGGAAACTTCCGAATTTGGGAACAACATGGATATACAAATCCAAGAAGCTAAACGAACTTTAAATATGAGAAACCAGAAGAGACTCACACTACTGGAACACATTATAATAGAACAATTGTCAAAAGACAAAACTAGCCCGGGGCAACAGGGTGAGACTGTCTCAAAAAACAAACAAAAAAAGACAAAGACTCTCAAAAGCAGTAAGAACAAGTAACTTGTCATGTGCTGTCCCCAAAAGGACTATGAGTAGATTTATTTGCAAAAGTCTGTTAGGCCATTGACAATGAGATGATAATATTTAAATTACAGGGGTGGGGGTTGGTGAGGAGGACTTGTCGACCAAGAATTCTGTATCTTTAAAGACTCCTTCAGAAAACAAACTGTTACAGCTATAAATGAATTCAGTAAAGTTGCAGAATACAAAAATCTGTGTGTAAAAATCAAGAGCATTGATAGATGCCAACAACAAATCTGAAAAAGAAATCAAGAAAAGAATCCAGCGGCACCCATAGCTCACTGCGTAGGGTGCCGGCCACATATAGCAAGGCTGATGGGTTCAGACCCTGCCCAGGCCAGGTTAAAAAAAAAAACAATGACAACTGCAACAACAACAACAACAACAAAAATAGCCAGGCATTGTGGTGGGCACCTGTAGTCCCAGCTACTTGGAGGCTAAGGCAAGAGAATCTCTTGAGCCCAAGGATTTGAGGTTGCTGTGAGCTCTGAAAGCACAGCACTCTACCGTAAGGGACATATAGTGACAGACTCTCTCAAAAAAAAAAAAAAAAAAAAAAAAAATCCCATTTATGATAGCTGCCAAAAAATGTAAAGTACCTGGGAATTTAACAAAAGAAGTGAAAGTAATAGAGATCATTCACAATACTTGGATAAATATAAAAAAAAAAGAAGAAGTGAAAGATCAAGGAAAACACTGATGAAATAAATTGAAGACATACACACAAATGGAAAGATATTCTGTTCTTATGGATTGAAGAATTAATTTTTTTTTTTTGAGACAGAGTCTCAAGCTGTCGCCCTGAGTAGAGTACTGTGGCATCATAGTTCACAGCAGCCTCCAACTTGGGCTCAAGCCATCCTCTTGCCTCAGTTTTTCTATATTTAGTAGAGACGGGGTCTCACTTTTGTTCAGGCTGGTCTGGAACTCAATGAGCTCAAGCAATCCACCCATCTAGGCCTCCCAGAGTGCTAGGATTACAGGTGTGAGCCACCGCACCCAGCCCTTAGAATTAATATTGTTAAAAAATCAATGCTAAATTCCATCTGGTTTTCCCACTGCCCGGCCACTGGTCTCAGCAGCTCAGGCAGCGGGAGTAGCAGCAGTGGTCAGGCAGCACAGTTTCGTGAAGGTTCTCGGCGTGCCCTGCCCGCCGCTGAGATGCAGAAGAGGTAGGAAGAGCCCAAGAGGAGATGGGTGCTGTTGTCAGCCAAACCTGCTCCTGCAGAAGTGGAAATGAAGCCCCAAAAGCAGCAAAGGATAAATTTTCAGACAAAAAACGTGCAACCAAAAGGGAAAAGTGGAGCAAAGGAAAAGCAGGCTGAAGTGGCTAACCAAGAAACTAAAGAAGATTTGCTGGCAGAAAATGGAGAAACTAAAACTGAGGAGTGTCTAGCTGATGAAGCATGAGAGAAAGAAGCCACGTCTGATTAATATCATAAACTATGTCTTATCAGTGGTCCAGGTGTCCCTTCTTGCACAATCCAGAGGAATATTTTTATCAACTATTTTGTAAATACACATTTTTTGGTAGCTCTAGAAACATTTTTAGGAAGGAAGGAATCCCATCTCATCCCATTTTTTAAGTGTAAATGCTTTTTTTTTTTTTTTTTTTGTAGAGACAGAGTCTCACTTTATGGCCCTCGGTAGAGTGCCGTGGCCTCACACAGCTCACAGCAACCTCCAACTCCTGGGCTTAAGCGATTCTCTTGCCTCAGCCTCCCGAGTAGCTGGGACTACAGGAGCCCGCCACAACACCCGGCTATTTTTTGGTTGCAGTTTGGCCGGGGCCGGGTTTGAACCCGTCACCCTTGGTATATGGGGCCAGCGCCCTACCGACTGAGCCACAGGCGCCGCCCAAGTGTAAATGCTTTTTTAAAAGAGGTGAAATCATTGCCTGGTTTATTTTTTGGCACAACCAGAAAATAGTGTGAGATGTTCAATTATGGGACACTTTATCTTGGGTGTGAGCTTAACATTCCATAGATGGGGGGTTAGTTTTTATATCCAATAATACAAAATATTCTAAATGGCAATATGGAGTCCCAGTTTTGAATTTATTGTCTTGAACATTTTAAATTACTTCTATTCCCATGATTTTATTAGAATTGTTTCCTAAAGAAAACCATTCCGTGATCATGGCTCTCCCTGTCAGAATTGTGTACATTTGATAACATCTGTGTAGTAGTCCTGTTTTCCCAATAACTTTGTTACTGTGCTGTAAAGGACTGAAAATTGTAGTATATATGGTAATAAATTGTGAATTGGTGGGACTTAATAACAGCTTATCAACATTTGAACACTGGTACTTGATATCCTCTTAAGGAAAATTTACCTTCAAATTTTAATCTGGAAAGTCACTGGAATGACTTTTAAAAAGAATTACAATAGGGCAGTGCCTGTAGCTCAAGGAGTAGGGCACTGGCCCCATATGCCATGGGTGGCAGGTTCAAGCCCATCCCTGGCCAAAACTGAAAAAAAAAAAAGAACTACAATAAATGGCTTTTTAGATTTTGGGTATGTATGTTAAGAATTATGTACAAATTGAAATGTATGTACTAATGCTTAACCAATAAAATCTCAACTACAAAAAAAAATGCTACTAAAGCTATCTACAGATTCAATACAATCTCTATCAAAATACCAATGATATTCTTCACAGAAATAGAAAAGTCCCAAAATTCGTATGGAACCACAAAAGATCCAAATAGCCAAAGCCATCCTGAGCAAAAAGAGCAAATGTGGAGGCATCTTGCTCCCTGACTTCAAAATATACAACAAAACAATAGTAACCAAAACAGCATGGTACTGGTATGAAAACAGGCACATAGACCAATGGAAGAAAATAGAGAACCCAGAAATAAATCCATGCATTTACAGCCAACTCATTTTTGACAAAGGCTCCCAGAACACTAACTCATGAAAGGACTGTCTTTTGTTTTTGTTTGTTGTTTTTTTTTTTTTATATTTATTTTTTTTTTTATTGTTGGGGATTCATTGAGGGTACAATAAGCCAGTTACACTGATTGCAATTGTTAGGTAAAGTCCCTCTTGCAATCATGTCTTGCCCCCATAAAGTGTGACACACACTAAGGCCCCACCCCCCTCCCTCCATCCCTCTTTCTGCTTCCCCCCCCCATAACCTTAATTGTCATTAATTGTCCTCATATCAAGATTGAGTACATAGGATTCATGCTTCTCCATTCTTGTGATGCTTTACTAAGAATAATGTCTTCCACTTCCATCCAGGTTAATACGAAGGATGTAAAGTCTCCATTTTTTTTAATGGCTGAATAGTATTCCATGGTATACATATACCACAGCTTGTTAATCCATTCCTGGGTTGGTGGGCATTTACGCTCTTTCCACATTTTGGCGATTGTAAATTGAGCTGCAATAAACAGTCTAGTACAAGTGTCCTTATGATAAAAGGATTTTTTTCCTTCTGGGTAGATGCCCAGTAATGGGATTGCAGGATCGAATGGGAGGTCTAGCTTGAGTGCTTTGAGGTTTCTCCATACTTCCTTCCAGAAAAGTTGTACTAGTTTGCAGTCCCACCAGCAGTGTAAAAGTGTTCCCATCTCTCCACATCCACGCCAGCATCTGCAGTTTTGAGATTTTGTGATGTGGGCCATTCTCACTGGGGTTAGATGATATCTCAGGGATGTTTTGATTTGCATTTTTCTAATATATAGAGATGATGAACATTTTTTCATGTGTTTGTTAACCATTCGTCTGTCGTCTTTAGAGAAAGTTCTATTCATGTCTCTTGCCCATTGATATACGGGATTGTTGGCTTTTTTCATGTGGATTAATTTGAGTTCTCTATAGATCCTGGTTATCAAGCTTTTGTTTGATTGAAAATATGCAAATATCCTTTCCCATTGTGTGGGTTGTCTCTTTGCTTTGGTTATTCTCTCCTTAGCTGTACAGAAGCTTTTCAGTTTATGAAGTCCCATTTGTTTACTTTTGTTGTTGTTGCAATTGCCATGGCAGTCTTCTTCATGAAGTCTTCCCCCAGGCCAATATCTTCCAGTGTTTTTCCTATGCTTTCTTTGAGGATTTTTATTGTTTCATGCCATAAATTTAAGTCCTTTATCCATCTTGAGTCAGTTTTTGTGAGTGGGGAAAGGTGTGGGTCCAGTTTCAGTCTTTTACATGTAGACATCCAGTTCTCCCAACACCATTTATTGAATAGGGAGTCTTTCCCCCAAGGTAAGTTCTTGTTTGGTTTATCGAAATTAGGTAGTTGTAAGATGTTAGTTTCATTTCTTGGTTTTCAATTCGATTCCAAGTGTCTATGTCTCTGTTTTTGTGCCAGTACCATGCCGTCTTGAGCACTATGGCTTTGTAGTACAGACTAAAATCTGGTATGCTGATGCCCCCAGCTTTATTTTTGTTACTAAGAACTGCCTTAGCTATATGGGGTTTTTTCCAGTTCCATACAAAACGCAGAATCATTTTTTCCAAATCTTGAAAGTACGATGTAGGTACTTTGATAGGAATGGGATTGAATAGGTAGATTGCTTTGGGAAGTATAGACGTTTTAACAATGTTGATTCTTCCAATCCATGAGCATGGTATGTTCTTCCATTTGTTAATATCCTCTGCTATTTCCTTTCTGAGGAGTTCATAGTTTTCTTTATAGAGGTCCTTCACCTCCTTCGTTAGGTATATTCCTAGGTATTTCATTTTCTTTGAAACTATGAAGGGAGTTGTGTCCTTAATTAGCTTCTCATCTTGACTGTTATTGGTGTATACAAAGGCTACTGACTTGTGGACATTGATTTTATATCCTGAAACATTACTGTATTTTTTGATGACTTCTAGGAGTCTTGTGGTTGAGTCTTTGGGGTTCTCTAAGTATAAGATCATGTCGTCAGCAGAGAGGGACAGTTTGACCTCCTCTGCTCCCATTTGGATTCCCTTTATTTCCTTGTCTTGCCTAATTGTATTGGCTAGAACTTCCAGCACTATGTTGAATAGTAAAGGTGACAGAGGACAACCTTGTCTGGTTCCAGTTCTAAGAGGAAAAGCTTTGAGTTTTACTCCATTCAGTAAAATATTGGCTGTGGGCTTGTCATAGATAGCTTCAATCAGTTTTAGAAATGTGCCACCTATGCCTATACTCTTCAGTGTTCTAATTAGAAAAGGATGCTGGATTTTATCAAATGCTTTTTCTGCATCTATTGAGAGGATCATGTGATCTTTATTTTTGCCTCTGTTTATGGTGCATAACGTTTATGGACTTGCGTATGTTAAACCAGCCTTGCATCCCTGGGATGAAGCCTACTTGATCATGATGAATGACTTTTTTGATGATAAGCTGTAATCTATTGGCTAGGATTTTGTTGAGAATTTTTCCGTCTATATTCATGAGTAAGATTGGTCTGAAATTCTCCTTTTTGTTTGGGTCTTTTCCTGGTTTTGGTATCAGGGTGATGTTTGCTTCATAGAATGTGTTGGGGAAGATTCCTTCTTCCTCAGTTTTTTGGAATAATTTCTGCAGTACAGGAATAAGCTCTTCCTTGAAGGTTTGATAGAATTCTGGAGTGAAGCCATCTGGACCAGGGCATATTTTAGTTGGAAGCTTTTTTATTGTTTCTTTGATCTCAGTGCTTGAAATTGGTCTGTTCAGGAGCTCTATTTCTTCCTGGCTAAGTCTAGGGAGAGGGTGTGATTCCAAATATTGATCCATTTCCTTCACATTGTCAAATTTCTGGGCATAGACTTTCTGGTAGTATTCAGAGATGATCTCTTGTATCTCTGTGGGATCAGTTGTTATTTCCCCTTTATCGTTTCTGATTGAGGTTACTAGAGATTTTACTTTTCTATTTCTAGTTAGTCTGGCCAATGGTTTATCTATTTTATTTATTTTTTCAAAAAACCAACTCCTTGTTTCATTAATTTTCTGAATGATTCTTTTGTTTTCAATTTCATTGATCTCTGATTTGATTTTGGATATTTCTTTTCTTCTACTGAGTTTAGGCTTAGATTGTTCTTCTTTTTCCAATTCCATAAGATCTCTTGTGAGATTGTTGATGTGCTCTCTTTCTGTTTTTCCAATGTAGGCATCTAAAGCGATGAATTTTCCTCTCAAAACTGCTTTTGCAGTATCCCAGAGGTTTTGGTAGCTTGTGTCTTCATTGTTGTTATGCTCAAGGAAGTTAATGATTTCCTGTTTTATTTCTTCCTGCACCCATCTGTTATTCAACAGAAGATTGTTTAATTTCCATGCCTTTGGGCGGGGTCGAGCATTTTTGTTAGAATTGAGTTCCACCTTTAGTGCCTTATGGTCTGAGAAGATACAAGGTAAAATTTCAATTCTTTTGATTCTGTTGATATTTGTTTTGTGTCCCAGGATATGATCAATTTTGGAGAATGTTCCATGGGGTGATGAGAAGAATGTATATTCTTTGTCTTTGGGGTGGAGTGTTCTATATGCGTCTATCAAGCATAGTTGGTCTAAGGTCTCATTTAAATCTCTTATATCCTTGTTTAATTTCTGTTTAGAGGATCTGTCCAGCTCTGTAAGAGGTGTGTTAAAGTCCCCTGTTATGATGGTATTATCAGATATCATATTGCTCAGACTGAGTAAGGTCTGCTTCAAGAATCTGGGAGCATTTAAATTTGGTGCATAAATATTTAGAATTGAAATGTCTTCTTGTTGTAGTTTTCCCTTGACCAATATAAAGTGACCATCTTTGTCTTTTTTGACTTTAGTTGCTTTAAATCCACATGTATCTGAGAATAATATTGCAACTCCTCTTTTCTTCTGAATTCCATTTGCCTGAAAAATTGTCTTCCAACCCTTGACTCAGAGCTTTAATTTGTCTTTTGAAGCCAGGTGTGTTTCTTGCAGACAGCAAATGGATGGCTTGTGTTTTTTAATCCAGTCAGCCAATCTGTGTCTTTTCAGTGGGGAATTCAAGCCATTAACATTTATGGAGATAATTGATAAGTGTGGTAGTATTCTATTCGTCTTATTTGGTGAGAGTCCATTGCTTAATTTTATCTTTTGCATCAGTGTGGAGGTTAGGTTCTGTCCTTTGATTTCTGAGTTCTTACTTTGCTGCTGATCCATTGTGGTGGTCAGTGTGCAGAACAGGTTGAAGTATTTCCTGTAGAGCTGGTCTTGTTGTGGCGAATTTCCTCAATGTTTGTATATCCGTAAATGATTTGATTTCTCCGTCAATTTTGAAGCTTAGCTTAGCAGGGTACAGAATTCTGGGCTGAAAATTGTTCTGTTTAAGTAGATTAAAGGTAGATGACCATTGTTTTCTTGCTTGGAAAGTTTCATTAGAGTAGTCTGCGGTCACTCTGATGGATTTGCCCCTGTAGGTCAACTGGCACTTACTCCTGGCAGCTTGCAGAATCTTTTCTTTTGTCTTGACTTTGGACAGGTTTATCACAATGTGTCTTGGAGAAGCTCGGTTAGAGTTGAGGCGACCTGGGGTCCGATATCCCTCTGAAAGCAGTGTGTCAGAATCTTTGGTGATGTTTGGGAAATTTTCTTTTATAATATTCTCTAGTATGGCTTCCATTCCTCTGGGGCATTCTTCTTCCCCTTCTGGAATTCCTATAACTCATATGTTGGAACGCTGCATAAAGTCCCATAATTCTGACAGTGAACGTTCTGCTTTCTCTCTCTTCTTTTCTGCCTCTTTTACTATCTGAGTTATCTCAAAAACTTTGTCTTCTACCTCTGAAATTCTTTCTTCTGCATGGTCTAACCTGTTGCTGATACTTTCCATTGCATCTTTAAGTTCCCTGATTGACTGTTTCATTTCCTTCAGCTCTGCTATATCCTTTTTATATTCTTCATATCGTTCATCTCTGATTTGATTCTGTTTTTGGATTTCCTTTTGGTTATTTTCCACTTTATTAGCAGTTTCCTTCATTGTTTCCATCATTTCTTTCATTGTTTTCAACATGTGTATTCTAAATTCCCTTTCTGTCATTCCTAACATTTCTGTATAGGTGGAATCCTCTGCAGTAGCTACCTCATGGTCCCTTGGCGGGGTTGTTCTGGACTGGTTCTTCATGTTGCCTGGAGTTTTCTGCTGATTCTTCCTCATGAGTGATTTCTTTTATCTGTTTCCTTGCCCTAATTTTCCTTTCACTTCCTCTTGCTCTTTAAGTTCTTGAGTCTGTGGACTAAGGGTTACAGGACCAGAAGGGTGAGAAGGTTGAGGAGCAAAAAAGGGATGAAAGAAAGGAGGACCGAGTGATAAGAAAAAAAAGAAAGATAGAGAAAGGAGAGGGGGTGGGGATAAGGAATATTGACAAAAGGAAGAGAGGTACAGAAAGAGGGAGACAGGGCAATGTAGGTGTACAGTAGGGTACTTTGACACAACCTTAAAAAACCCCACCTTCTGGGTGTGCCCAGTTGGGTGGTTCCCTTGAGGTCAGCAGCTCTTTGCTAACCTGATCACAGTACCCCACCTCCACCAAGTAGAGAGGAAAGACAAAAATGGTATAAATCAAACCAAAACAAGCAAACAGAAAACTTTACGGGGATACAATTGGGTGAAAAACCAAATGATAGCGGTAGAAACACTAGCAAAAATGAAGTTGTAGTTATTAAAAAAGGCAGCAATGGGAAATTATAATTAAACTAGAAAAGTTGAGAAAGAAAAAGGGATCTGTATGGAAAAGATTGAAATTAAAAACCAAAAGAACATCGACAACGTCAAAATAAACAAAAAAAAAAAATACACAACCAAAAACAAAGCAGTTTGTATATGTTATTGAATATTGTCTGGGCAACACGTAGTCTTCTGGGGTATGAGATGTTAGTCACCGTTCTGATACGACTGGAGGCTGCTGATTTCTCAAACCCCAGCAGGTAGACACCCTAAATCTCTCTTCAGCCCACTTAAAAGGCACTTTGAACTTGTAAACTTGCTGAGCAGAAGCTTTCCCAGCTTTCTCACTGGAATCACTGCTGAAGTGGCTATCCGCTTACCCAGTGTGCCAAAACCGGTCTCACTCTGCCCCTGAGGGTTAGGGCTGCAAGGCGGCTCAGAACCTACCCTTAGACTACTTGGTTGCTGGTTTACAAGCTCCCACCCGTTTCTAGCTCTGCGACCCTGAGGGCGGAGCTTGCCGGGGCAGATCACTGACAATGTATCCGTGTGACCCACCGCCAAACACTATTAGCTCCGTTTGGCTCAGCGGCTCAGACTGGGGCCCTAGACAACGGCCAAAGTTCTCCGTACTCCCGCTCAGGCCTTTCCCAGGGCAGTTCAACTCAGTGCCAAGCCCAAGGACATCAAAACGGTTCACAGGTAAGGCCTTTCTGGTTTGCAGTCTCGCTGCTACTGAACTTACAGTTGTGGGCGGGTTTAGACGGATTGAACACACGCGACCACTTGCCGGTTTTCCACTGTTTTAGTCCTCCTCTTGGGGTCCAGAAGTCTCTCGCTGACTCCCTGTATCCTCATAGGAGTGATGATAGGCAGTTCCCACCAGCCAGAGATGCCTGGAATCCTATCTCCCCAGACTCACGGTGCCCAGATGCAAGGAAGCTGTTACTCGGCTGCCATCTTGCTCCACCTCCATGCTGAGGTCGACTGTCTTTTGTTTTTTGGGGGTTTTTTTTTGCAGTTTTTGGCTGGGGCTGGATTTAAACCCGCCACCTCCAGTATATGGGGCCAGCGCCCTACTCCTTTGAGCCACAGGTGCTGCCCGAAAGGACCGTCTCTTTAATAGATAGTGCTAGGAAAACTGGATGACCATAAGCAGAAGAATGAAACTAGACCCCCTATCTTTAACCATACACAAAAATTAAATCAAGTGGATTAAAGATTTAAATATAAGACATGAAACTGAAACTAGAAGAAGAAAGCATGGGAGAAATGTTTGGGGCATTGGTCTGGGCAATGATTCTTTGTGTAATACCTCAAAAACACAGGTAATAAAGCAAAAATAGATAAATGGGACTGTATCAAGGTAAAAGTCTTCTGTATAGTAGAGGAAACAATCAACATAGTGTGCAAACAACCTATTGAATTGTAGAAAATATTTGTAAACTATCCATCTGACAAGGGAGTAATAACCAGGATATATATGGAACTTAACTAAATAATGAAAAAAAAGAAAAACCCAAATAATCCAGTTATAAATGGGCAAAAGATCTGAATAGACATTTCTCAAAAGAAGATATGCAAATGACCAAGTATATGCAAAATACTTAATATCACTAATCATCAGAGAAATGTAAATAAAAATCTCAATGAGATATCCTCTCACCTCCATGAAAATGGTCAAAAATAGCCGGGCGTGGGCGGCGCCTGTGTCTCAGTGAGTAGGGCGCCGGCCCCATATGCCGAGGGTGGCGGGTTCAAACCCAGCCCCCAGCCAAACTGCAACAAAAAAATAGCAGGGCGTTGTGGCGGGCGCCTGTAGTCCCAGCTGCTCCCGAGGCTGAGGCAAGAGAATCGCGTAAGCCCAAGAGTTAAGGTTGCTGTGAGCCGTGTGACGCCACGGCACTCTACCCGAGGGCGGTACAGTGAGACTCTGTCTCTACAAAAAAAAAAAAAAAATAGCCGGGCGTTGTGGCGGGTGCCTGTAGTCCCAGCTACTCGGGAGCCTGAGGCAAGAGAATCGCTTACGCCCAGGAGTTGGAGGTTGCTGTGAGCTGTGTGATGCCATGGCACTCTACCGAGGGCCATAAAGTGAAACTCTGTCTGTACAAAAAAAAGAAAAAGAAAATGGTCAAAAAGTCAAAAAAATAATGGATGCTGGTAAAGATATAGAAAATGGGGAATGTTTGTACAGTGTTGGTGGGAATGTAACTTAGTATACAAAACTAGTTTTTTCCTCAAAAAACTAAAATTAGAGCTGCTATATGATTCAGCAATCCCACTACTGAGTATGTATTCAAAAGAAAGGAAATCAATATATTTAGTGAAGAAATATCTGCACTCCCATATTTATTCCAGCACTATTCATAATAATCAAAATATAGAATCAACCTAAGGGTCCATCAGTAGACACATATTACAGATAAAAAGACATGGGTGATATGTATATAATGGAATAATATTTAGCCATTAAAAAGAATGAAATCTTAACATTTGCAGCAACTTGGATGAAACTGAGGTAATTATGTTAAATAAGCCAGGCTCAGGCAGACAAATACAACATGTTCTCAATCACATGTGAGATCTGAAGAAGGAGATTTCATGAAGATAGAAAGTATCTATCTTGGTAGTTACCAGAGGATGGGAAGGGTAGGGGAAGAGAAAGGAATGGAAAGAGATTGATTAATGGTACAAAAATACAGTTGAATGCAAAAAATAAGATCTAGTGTTTGACAGTTCAGTAGCGTGTGTATTTCAAAAAAGCTAGAATATAAACATTTAAATGTTCCCAACATAAAGATAAGTATTTGAGGTGATAGCCAAATTACCCTGATCTGATCATTACACATATGAACAAACCAAAACGTCACATGTACCCCAAAACTCTATTATGTATCAATATAAAAAAAATAAATAAAAGCTAAATATAAGTATAAAATAAAACTTTGTCTCTACCAAAACTGTCCTTCAAAAATGAGGGAGAGGCCAGATATGATGGCCAAGATAGGATCACATGAGGCCAGAAGTTCAAGACCAGCCTCGGCAACAGAGCAAGACCTTATCTGTACCAAAAAAAAAAAAAAAGTTTTTTTAATTAGCTGAGCATGGTGGCACATGCTTGTAGTCCTACCTACTCAGGAGGCTGAGACAGAAGGACCACTTGAGGCTAAGAGTTTGAGGTTGCAGTGAGCTATAATGACACCTCTGCACTGTAGCCCAGGTGACAGAATGAGACCCTGATCTCAAATAAGGATCAGGGAAAGAGGGGAGAAATTAAGATATTCCCAGGCAAACAAAAGTAGAGAAAGTCTATTACTAGATCTCCTTTTCATGAAATACTAAAGGGCGTCCTTCAAGTTGAAATGAAAGGATGCTAGTTAATAATTCAAAGTCATATAAAAATATAAAGTTTTCTGACAAAGGTAACTATATAGACAAATATAAAATCTAATATTGTAATTTTGGTTTATAACTCCACTTTTTTTTTTTTTTGTAGAGACAGTCTCACTTTACTGCCTTCAGTACAGTGCCATGATGTCACAGGACTCACAGCAACCTCTAGCCCTTGGGCTTCCGCAATTCTCCTGCCTCAGTCTCCCGAGCAGCTGGGACTACAGGGGCCCTCCACAACGCCCGGCTATTTTTTGGTTGCAGTTCAGCTGAGGCTGGGTTTGAACCTGCCACCCTCCGTACATGGGGCCAACGCCCTACTCACTGAGCCACAGGCGCCACCCTATAACTCCACTTTTTTACAAGATATAAAAGACAGATACATACAAAATAATTATCAATCTATATTAATTGATACACATTTAACAACTTAATTTGTGACTTCAATAACAAAGTGAGATGACATTGTAAGTTAGTGCAGTTTTTGTATGAGGTTTAATGTTAAGTTGGTATCAATTTAAGATTGTCATTAACTTTAGGATGATGTATGTAATCCTCATAGTAACCACAAATATATCTGGAAAATATGTACAAGAAGAAATGGGAAGGGAATCAAAATGCATTACTACAAAAATCAACTAAATATAAAACAAGGCAGTAATGGAAGAAAGAAAGGATTTTTTTTAAAGCATTAAAACAGAAAACAAACAGCAAAGTGACAAAAATGAGTACTTCCTTATTTGTAATTACTTTAAATATTAATGGATTACACTCCCCATTCAAAAGACGTAGATTGGCAAAATGGATTTACAAAAATAGAAGCTCCAACTGTATTCCTTCTGTAAGAGGTTTTAGATCTAAATACATGCATAGTTTGAAAGTGAAAGTCTGAGGAAAGATGCCATGCAAATAGTAACCAAAAGATTTGTAATATATGTCAGACAAAACAAACTAATGAAAAACTGTTGCAAGAAACAAGAAAGGGACATTATTAGAATGGTAAAAGGGCCAATTGATCGACAAAATATAAAATTGTTTACTATAAATTAGAGCTCCAAAGCATATGAAACAAACAGAAAATATTGAAGGGAGCAATATACAGTTGTATGACAGTAGTAGGACAATGCAGTATTGTACTTTCAACACTTTCATTAATGGACAGAGCAACCTGACAAAAGGTCACTAAGAGAGGACTTAAAACAATATAGAACAGTTGAACTTAACATAAACACTCCAGTGAACAGCAGCAGAATACACATTCTCAAGGGTTGATGGAAGGTTCTTCAGGATAGGCCATATATTAGACCATTAAAAGTTATAATAAATTGAAAAAGATTGAAATCATGCAGTGTCTCTTTTAGTCACAATGGAATGAAACTAGAAATTCCAGAAAGGAAATTAAGAGTTCCCAGATTAAACAATACCCTATTGAACAACCAGTGAGTCAAAAAGAAATCACAAGGGAAATTAGAAAACATCTTGAGAGAAGTGAATAGGTAAATACTAAACATACTAACTTACTAAAACTTCTGGGATGCAGTGAAAGCAACTAACAGAGAAGTGTATAGCTGTAAATACATTAAAAACTGAGAAAGATTTCATATCAATCTAAATTTATGCCTGAAGAAACTAGTGAAAGAGCAACAAATGAACCCCAAAACTAGCAGAAGGAAGAAAATAAAAGATTGGAGCAAATATAAATAACAATAGAAAAACAATAGAGAAGATAAGCCAAAGCAAGTGTTGGCTCCTTGCAAAGATCAAGAAAATCGGCAAACCTTTAGCTAGATTAATTGAGAAAAAAGAGGAACAACTAAGATTACTAAAATCAGAAATGGCAGTAGGATCATTACTACCAATTTTATAGAAATTATAAAAAATAATAAGTACCATGAACAACTGTATGCCATCAGACTATTAAAAGGGACACATTCCTAAGAATACATATGCCAAAGCTTGTTAGAGCTAATAAATAAATTAGTAATTATAGGATACAATATCAACCCACAAAAATTAGTTGTTTTTCTATATATTCACAATGAGCTATTCAAAAGAAAAGTACTTTTTTTTTTTAATAATAGCATCAAAATGTGTAAAATTTTAGGATGAGGTTACAGACTTGTATACTGAAAACTATAAAACATTGCTAAAAAAATTTTTTAAGGCTCCAATCTTTACAAAGAAATCCCATATTTATGGATTGGATCCTTGCCTTTCTTCATATATAAAAATTAAAACAGGCTCGGCGCCCGTAGCACAGTGGTTATGGCACCAGCCACATACACCGATGGTGGCAGGTTTGAACCCGGCCCAGGCCAGCTAAACAACTGCAACAAAAAATAGTCAGGTGTTGTGGTGGGTGCGTATAGTCCCAGCTACTTGGGAGGCTGAGGCAAGAGTATCACTTAAGCCCAAGAGTTTGAGGTTGCTGTGAGCTATGACGCTATAGCATTCTACTGAGGGCAATATAGTGAGAGTCTGTCTCAAAAAAAAAAAAAAAAATTTAAAACAGATCAAATACGTAAACGCAAGAGCTAAAACTATAAAAAAAAAAACTAGAAGAAATCATAAATGGAAAGCTTCATGACATTGGAATTTGATAGTGATTTGTTGAATATGACACCAAAAATCATAGGCAACAGAAGAAAACAACAGATGAGTTGGACTCTATCAAAATTAAAATTTCAGGGCAGCGCCTGTGGCTCAGTGGGTAGGGTGCTGGCCCCATATACTGAGGGGGGTAGGTTTGAACCTGGCCCTGGCCAAACTGCAACAAAAAAATAGCTGGGCATCGTGGCGGGCACCTGTAGTCCCAGCTACTCGGGAGACTGAGGCAAGAGAATCACCTAAGCTCGAGAACTGGAGGTTACTGTGAGCTGTGACGCAATGGCACTCTACTGAGGGCGACAAAATGAAACTCGGTCTCTTAAAAAAAAAACAACTCACCGAATGGGAGGAAATATTTGCAAATCTGATAAGTTGATAGAATATATAGAGAACTGCAGCTCAAAAATAACAAAAAAACAAATAACCTGATCTTTAAATGGGCAAGGTACTAGAACAGGCATTTCTCCAGAGAAGTTGCACAGATGTTCAGTAAGCACATGAAAAGATACTTAGTGTCACTTCTCATTAAAGAAATAACAAATCAAAACCACAATGAGATACCATTTCGCACCCATTGATATGAATACCAATCGAAAAAAAACAGAAGTGTTAGCAAGGATGTGGAGATATTAGCACCCTTCTGCATTGCTGGTGAGAATGTAATATGGTACAACCAATGTGGAAAATGATAAAGCAGTTCTTCAAAAAATTAACCATAGAATTACCATATGACGAGGCAATTCAGTTCTTGGGTATACGTCAATAAGGTCAAGGCCGGGACTCCACCAATGTTGTACACCTAGGTCTATAGCAGCGTTACACACATTAGACAAAAGGTGGAAGCAACCCAAGTATTTATCAGGGGATGAATGGATAAACATAATATATACATAAAACAGAATATAACCTTAAGGAAGGAAATTCTTACACACGCGATGACATAGAACCTTGGACATTATGCTAAGTTAAATAAGCTAGTCCTAAAAGGACAAATATTACTGGCTCCACTTATGTAGACCCTCACTTATGTGAAGTACTGAAAGTAGTTAGATTCTTTTTTTTTTTGTACAGAGTCTCACCTTATCGCCCTTGGTAGAGTGCCATGGCGTCACACAGCTCACAGCAACCTCCAACTCCAGGGCCCAGGCCATTCTCCTGCCTCAGCCTCCCGAGTAGCTGGGACCACAGGCGCCCGCCACAACGCCCGGCTATTTTTTTTTTTGGTTGCAGTTTGGCCAGGGCCAGGTTTGAACCCGCCACCCTCGGTATATGGGTCCGGTACCCTACCCGCTGAGCCACAGATGCCGCCTGAAAGTAGTTAGATTCTTAAAAACAAAAAGTACAGGGTGATTGCTAGGTGCTGAGAGAGGAATGGGGCATTAGAGTTTAATGGGTACAGAATTTCAGGTGGTAAATAGTGGGGATAGTTGCACAATAGTGTAAATATACTTAATGCTATAGAATTGTACCTTTAAAAATAATTAAAATGGTAAATTTTATGTAATGTACATTTTACCATAATTTTAAAAAATCTATTTAAAAAAGAATTGGTCCAGCCTGGATTCTCTTACTAGCCATGTTTTATTGGTATTCATCTAGTATCCATCAAGTTTGTGTAAACTCACCAGTCTTTTACCACTTAGTTGTCCATTCTTCAAGCCAGAGCTTCTCTCAGTGTTTCTTCTAGTTCACTGCAATTTGAGACTGAAGAGTAGTAGCATGATCAGAGTACACTCCAATTCCTGGGCTCAAGCAATCCTCCTGGCTCAGTCTCCTGAGAAGTTAGATTACAGGTACATGCCACCACACCTGGCTGATTTTTAAATTTCATGTAGAGACAGGGTCTTGCTATGCTGCCCAGGCTGCTCTAAACTCCTGGCCTCAAGTGATCCTCCACCTCAGCCTCCCAAAGTGCTGGGATTACACATGTGACCTCCTGTTTCTGTGCCTGCCCTCCTGGCTAATTAAAACAAAAAAAATTTTTTTTTTTTTTTTAAAGACAGGGTCTTGCTATGTTGCCTAGGCTGGTCTCAAACTCCTTGCCTCGAGCCATGCTATGCCTCAGCCTACAAATAGCTGGCATTACAACAGATGTCAGCCGCTGTGCTCAGCTCTTAATTCTTCTGTCATCATCTTCACTCTTATTATCCCTGAGATTTATTGAGGCTTATGTTTGCCAAAGAGTTTTATGGTTATCTAATTTAATCCTTGTACAAATCTTATGAAAAATATTATTTTTATTTTTTGTGCGAGAAAAATGAAATGCGGAGAGATGATGTAACTTTCCCACAGCCACATAGAGAGTAAATAGTAGAACTAGTAGAGCTGGAACTTGAAAAAATCTTTTTGACCTTAGATTTTATGTGTGTAATTTCTTTACCAAAAGTCATCAATAGTCTTTTGAGTTCATATTTAATACATATGGACCTACGTCATTGCATGAACCTCAAACTCCTGGGTTCAAGCAATCCCCCTACCTCAGCTGCTAGAATAGCTGGGACTACAACCACCCTCCACAACACCTAGTTAATTTTTCTATTTTTAGTAGAGACAGGGGTCTTACTCTTGCTCAGACTGGTCTCTCCTGAGCTCAAGTGATGCTTCTGCCTCTGCTTCCTAAAGTGCTAGGATTATAGACATGAGCCACCACGCCTGGCCGGGGACACACATTTAAACTATAGCATTCTACCCCTGGTGCCCCAAATTTTATGTCCCGCTCATATATATATGTATGTGACATATATTCATTTCATCCCAAAAAATGTAAAAGTTTTAACTCATTCCAGCATCAATTTTAAAATCTGAAGTCCAGAGTCTCATTTAAATATTATCTAAATCAAATATGGAGATGAGATTCAAGGTACAATTCATCCAGAGGCAAATTCCTCTCTGTTAAATCACATGCTTCCAAAAGACTATTGTGGGATAGGCACAGGATAGATATTCTGATTCCAAAAGGGAGCAACAGGAAAGAAGAAAGGGGTAATACATTTCAACCAAATTGAACCCCAACTCCTACCTCCCACTTCCCAAAAAAACCTCAACAGGGCAAACATTAAATCTTGAGGCTTGAGAATAATCTTCTTTAACTTCCTATGCCATCTTCTGCATACACTGGAGTGGGGTCTGGGCCTCCAAGGCTCTGAGCAATCCCACAAGCCAGCTTTGTTGGCTCTCACATTTTGGAGTTGCAGGCCTGTGATTCTTCCCTGCTGGAGTTGCACACTGGCAGCTCCACTGGTGAGGGATCTCGGCATGGCCCTTTCCCGGCAATTCCAGTAGGCATTGTCCTGGGGAAGACTGTATGCAATGACCTCAGTCCCAGGGTTCTAGACATTATGTAGATACCTTGCTCATTATTAACAGAAGGGAAATGAAATTTGCAAAGAGTATATTGAGAGACAGATATTTTATATATGCCATTTCTTTCAATTCTTTGGGTAGGTTTTCTTTTCAAAGAGAAAGAAAGGCTCAAAGAGGCAAGTAAATTAACCAGAACCAAAATACAAGATTGTAAAATAAAAACAATATGTCAGTTTACCATTTGGCATTCTGAGAAATTGGTAGCTACACTGGTCACATCATGTTAGATAATTAGATTGAATGGCAATCTGATCTGTCAAATTACAGATCTCCTAGTTAAGGTCTTGGTATTAGAGGGCAGCAGTGTGCAAGGCTTATAACCTAGTAGACAAAGAGTGGTTCAAGAAAGAGCTATGTAAGCCAGATCTCTGAGTTGTTAATCCTTTTAGAACTCGTGCATTTTTTGAAGTTGCTGTTTAGCTTACCAAAATTTCAAAATGGATTTTAATTAGATTGTGTCTAAATTAATTATTTGGTGTCTAAAGTGCAATGAATTGCGATAACTAATATTTCATTATCTTTCTTCATAAACTGTGGAGCTTCCTGTTGAGACCATTTGTGGTAGCTAAGCAAATCCTTCAATAAGGCTTTCATTTTCTGTTAATCTTGGAACAGTTTGAAAGATTTTTAAATTGAGACTATTTTTTTTCAATCCATTTAACATTTATTAAATTCCTTAATAAATCATTAGAGGAAAACAGTGATATTTTTCAGAATTTTGAGATTAGTTCTTGAGAATGAGAGGAAATGTTTGACCTTTTTAGAATATTATAGATGACTTAAGGACACTTGAATGTTTTTAACCTACGTAGGATAGCACCTTGGAAAATATGAAAAATGAGAATGTTCAGTGTGTGCAAAAGGAAAAAAATTCAACTTATAGAACTTTATTTTAATATTTATAGAACTCATGAAAATTTGAACAGGTGTATGTCCAAAATTATAGAAAATATGTAGTATGCTGCCTTAGTTTTGAAAAGGAAGTATTGAACTTTTGCCTGATAAAAGGGCAATTCTAGAAATAAACCTTTTGCTTTATTTAATGGTCAAGAATATATATGGACAACCATTTTTAATAAATATAAGGTATGTACTATATCCGATCACCCCAGTCTTAAGTTTTGCTTCTGGACACTAAGAAAGTATACAAAGTACCTTGTGGCACAGGTATCTGAGTCCCTATTTAACTCTTTAGATACTGGTAGTCCACTTGTTTTGCTAGTCTTTGGAATTGGAAGGCGTGTCAAATACACAGAAGTCAGAGTCATGCTGGCCAGATGGTGTTTGATACAGATGGATGGTTAGTTGTCATGCAGATCTCCTAGTTGGTAACTTGTTGCTGCCATCTGACTCAAAGAATCATTCACACACACTGGCTGTCAAAAGCATCTTCTCTTCTGTCTGTTTTAGCTGTCATGTCTGTGCTCTGTACAGAAGTGTTGACAAGACATTGCTGTTGTACATTTTCAATGTGGTTAGTTGTTAGTGTTTTTTCTGTTTTGTGGGTCTTTGATAGTACTGGAATGTACTTACTTTATATTGTTTTTAAAGCAAATGACTGTACAACAATTATCTGTCAATTTAAAAGGACTTTTCAGGTTATTAAGTTTAGTCAGATATGTTCAGTAAAACAAAAAGCATTAAAAAAAAAAAAAAAAAAAAACTTGATTCATTTAGTTTCCAAACACAGAAATAAAGTGAATTCTGCTGGTTATTTCCTAGTTTGATATGACTTTCTCTCTCCTAACTGGTGGTCAAAATCTTTATATTCTTTTTTGAATCTTTATTTTCTTAAATTGTTATTTTTTTCCTAAAAAACAAGGTATAACCTTTTTCTTTTGAAAAAAATCTTCAAACATTGCCTATTTTTGCATTGCATCCATTTTCTCAAACTTCTTTTTGTCTTATTTACCTACTGGCCTTGTTTTTATTTTTTTCCGTTTTCTCTATAGAGATATAAACAAAGCCATTTCTCTGTTCCTTCAGGTCTTTTCTGAAGGCCCTGTTCTCTGTTATTTCTTTAATACATATCTGTTTGCTCGCCTAATATTTACTGAGCATCTCATTATGTGCCAATCAAAATATAGCAAAAGAAGAGGCATTTACTAAAGTGATGTTTGTAAAGAACTTTTGAGTTCTTTAGAGAAAGTTCTAATTACAAAAAAGTTTATAGAGAAGACTGGAGTGATTCTTCATATCTGGCAACTCTGTGTAGCCCATGTAAATCTAAGGTATTAAGTTGAAGAATTTTCTGTAGATGTTTGGATCCTTCTTTTCATCAAGTTACCTACTCTAGATTTTTAGAGGGTTGGGTGTGAAAACTGTATGTAAAAGTAAGGTATCTTGTCCTGGGAAGCGTGGCCCTGGACCAGATTTGGGTATCTAATTATCAGTTCCAACTCATATTTATTGGACATGGGTTCCAGACAGACTCACAGGAATCATTCTTTTGTTCATAATAATATTTACATTGAATCTTCATTTCCTGTTTTTTTTTTTTCAATAATCATACACAGAGCACCTCCTAAGTGTAAGTTACTTTGCAGAGTTTTATGGGGCATGTCAGATTGTACATATATAAGACTACACTTGGGCAACATGCAAAGGCAGCATACCACTGGGTTACTTATTAGTTCTCTTAGTTATTCATGTTTAAAATGTATTACTTTGTAAAGTTCACCTTTTATTTGGGAAAATATAGTATTTTTACTTGAAATTTTTAAGCTAATTTATATTCAACAATCTAGGAATAGCTGTGTAATTTATGAAAAATACTTTAGGCTCCTTGGTCTCTGAAAATAATAAAACTTGACTAATTTTGGACTTTAAGGTCAATTTAAGATAAAATAGTATCTACTGAGATTATCAGGACTACATTTCATATTTCAAGGAATTTACAATTGAGGAATTTGTTTATTTCTATAGGTATAGAAATTGTCTAAAAGTTCTTTA
Source organism: Nycticebus coucang (assembly GCF_027406575.1). Lineage (NCBI taxonomy): Eukaryota > Metazoa > Chordata > Mammalia > Primates > Lorisidae > Nycticebus > Nycticebus coucang. The sequence continues at coordinate 56,973,373 of NC_069786.1, forward strand.
TTATTTTTTGGTAATAAATTATTAAGACTATATTAACATCATCAAATTTTCTTAAAGGTTTGCAGGATCCATATTCCCTAGTACAAACTTGTGTCTTTTTTCATTGCTTAATTCTCAATAGCCATTGTGTAATAAAAGAGCAAAATGAATGGATTAAAAATATAAGGGAAATTATGGTATTTAAGAGAGACACTAAAGATTAACTATGGTGCCCTCCTGACTTCTTAAAAGGTTAAGTTTCTACTCAGTATAATTTCATAAATTTTTATTTGTTCCATTGGTTTTCATACTGTCTTAGTTTTAATTACTTTTGTGTTTTTGTACTCTAAAAATAAATTCAGAACTATATTTATGTGAAAGACGTTTTATCATTCATGTTCCTTTCTTTGTTATCATTAAGGACTAAATTCTAAATCACAATTTTTATCCTAACTGAAGGATCAGGAAATCATATGTTGAACTCTCGACTGAAATTTCTTCAAATAATATGATTTTTTAAAAAATTGACAGTACTTTAAGTAACATAATAATTACAATATACTCCTGGAGCCAGTTCATATAATAAACACTCCAATACCTGGGAAATGGCAATATGGGCTGCTCATATCTATTTATAATTATTGGGCGGCGCCTGTGGCTTAAGGAGTAGGGCGCCGGTCCCGTATGCCGGAGGTGGTGGGTTCAAACCTAGCCCCGGCCAAAAAAAAACCAAAAAAAAAAAAAAAAAACTTTATAATTATTAATGGACAGGAAATGTATGTTCAGTTCTGTCAGTAAATATCACACTAACTGGTTTTTATGTCAGCAGACTGAGAACTATGAGCAGAGAATACGTGAGCAACAGGAACAGCTATCACGTCAACAAACAATTATTGACAAGCTAAAATCACAGTTACTTCTTGTGAATTCCAGTCAAGGTATGTTCATGTTAATATTTTATGTATTTCTTGACCCTCCCTGGAGTTTTTCTGTTTAACTCCTCTTGTTTCTCAATTGTTTGGATATAGTAACTGGTGGGGCTATATACTATGCTTATTTAAATGAACACTTGCAGGATATAGGGAAATGGATTCCTGTATATACTATATGGTGAAACTATGAGTTGAAAAAACTTTCTAAAAGGTAAGCAGAAGCTTTTGAAAATATCTGTGCCTTTGGTTCCAAAAATTCAATAAGAAAATGTTATTGAAGTATTCAAAGACATACATGCAAGGATTTCCATCACAGTATAATTTCTAATAATAAAAACTAGAAACAGGGCAGTGCCTGTGGCTCAGTGAGTAGGGCGCTGGCCCCATATGCCGAGGGTGGCGGGTTCAATCCCAGCCCCGGCCAAACTGCAACAAAAAAATAGCCGGGCGTTGTGGCGGGTGCCTGTAGTCCCAGCTGCTCGGGAGGCTGAGGCAAGAGAATCGCGTAAGCCCAAGAGTTAGAGGTTGCTGTGAGCCATGTGACGCCACGTCACTCTACCCGAGGGTGGTACAGTGAGACTCTGTCTCTACAAAAAAAAAAAAACTAGAAACAAAGAAATGTCTGATAGTTAATTTATAGCAATCCATATGAATAACTGTGTAGCCAAGAAAAGTGATGATAACAGGTGTTAACTAACAAGAGGTGTGTTCAAAGTATATAACAAAGTGAAGAAAGCAGTATACATCAATAAATATAACGTTATTTCATTTATGTAGGAAAAAATAATTCTTGTGTTAATTTATATGTATAAGAAAAAAAAAAACTGGTAGAGTAGAAACCAAAATGTTAACAGGAATAATTCACAAGTGATAAAAACATAGGTGTTTTTTATTTTTTATTCTTTCTAGCATGTCTATATTTTCTACTTTTTCTATAGTAATCATGGAGTAGTTATGTACATAAATTTTCTTAACTAAGATATGCATACCTGAAAGTGATTTACGTAAAAGTTTGTTGCGGATGGTAAGATGCAAGGAGTCTATTTCTAGTTTTCTAAATTCTGTCTACTATATACCACTGACTTAGGGAGAGTAGGAGTTTTGTATGTTTAGCAGGAAGGAAAAACTCTAAATGGCATCTTGTCAAAGTAACTGTTATCTAAACATTTTTTAAAAATTCATAGCTTAAAATCTTTTTTTTTTTTTAATTACAGGTTTGTATATTTTTTCTTTTTGGTCAGACAGTACCAAAAATAAGGACTCTCTACTAATGTCCAAGAGGTTTTTGTCTTGCAGATAATAGTTATGACTGTGTTCCCTTGCCTGAAGACAGTGAAGCATGGAAGAGTAATTTGACCCTTGACCAGCCATATGATAAAGTGAAATCAGGAATACCAAGAGAGAAACAATCCAGGGTAGGCATTCCTCTGCAAAAAGCAACATTTAAATGCCTGATGCAGAACACGTTTTCCTCGTTTTATTTTCCTGAAGTGATCCACCACTGGAATTCCAAACATAAGTTTCATATATACAAACATGACTTACATGTTTCTAAATATTAATAGAAGAACCATTTCCAAGAAAAAGCTTAGGTTTTATATTTACTAGTGACCTTTTATCTATATCATAAGCATTTTACAAAGAAAGAAAAGGTTAAACTAAGGTAGAAACTAAGACACAGATTAGAAAATACCTTTTTAGTGTTTTCCTCAATTTTATGTCCTTAGTTTAAAAAAAAATTCACCTAAACAGCTTAAGCCAAAAATCTTCATTGAAGCAATATAGGAAGAAATAATCACATATTTGCTAGGAGACATACAAGGATTTTCATGCCATGTTGGTTAGAAAAACCTAAATATCCATCAATAGCAGAATAGTACATCTTTAGAAAAAATTGAAACGTATGTTAATATGCCTAAATTTCAAAAGCAGTTTTGAGTAAAAGTGGAAATTGTGAAATTACAAAATGGGAATAATTTATGTAATTATGAAAACATGACAACATTAATGTTTGTGAAAATATAAATATGTAGTAAAAGTATAAAAACACAGGCAGAAATGAACACATCCTCTTTTGGAAAATTATCACCTTTAGAACTAGGGGAGAGAGGAGACTATATGATATCCAGAAATGGAATAGTAGAGGCTTTAGTTGTCTCTATAACTTTTTTTTTTTAATAAAAGAGATCTAAAGCATATGGCAAAATGTTAACATTTGTTAGAGTAGAGGATAAATGTATATTACATTGTTCTCCATTTTTCCCTGAATCACTGAAATTTTATAAATTTGAAAAGTAATTGTTTAAATGAGATGAGTTGGTATTTAGTGGGATGATTCATCTTTTGAATAAAATAAGAACTCCTAACAAAGAAGGTTCCTTAATATCAACAAGACTATTTCCACTATTGACTTAGTTAAGTCAATAGTGCTATATTTCTTTTTTCCTAAATAAGAGATTTTTGCTTTGTTTGTCAGGGTTATTCAGTTATTAATACCATGACTAAAATATCTTGTTATTATTTTATATCAAATATGAGAAATCAAATTTGGAAGCTTTGTCTATAAATAAAAATTTTAGAATGAAAACTTCTCTATAGTATCTCTCGGTTTACATATTTTTATTTGAAAGCATTATTTATTTGTCATTTAGTTTTCTGCACCCCCATTCCAATTTCCATTTATCTAAAAATGCTGGTAAATAAACAGAAGAAACCAGGCATTTGAATAAGTTAGGTTTATTTTGCAAAAGAGGAAATTCAGAATCAATGATTCTGACTTTTGGAATACAATTTATTAGGCCTATCATATATTATAAAATTATTGAACTATAAATGCTGGCTTATTATAAACAGCATTTACAATCAATTTTATTCCTTTTTTTTTTTTTTTGGCCGGGGCTGGGTTTGAACCCACCACCTCCGGCGTATGGGACCGGCGCCCTACTCCTTGAGCCACAGGCGCCGCCCAATCAATTTTATTCTAACAACTTCAAAATATCATTGTTTAAAAAACAAAATACTATTTATCATTCATTTTAAATAATCAAAATTCTCATCATAGCATTTCTTTCAAGGTAATAGGATATCTTTAGTTTAATATACATAGATGATAGTTTGAAAATAAAATGTTGGTCAGAACAAAAGGGATAATATGAAAAACTCTAAGATATAGTAATAATTTTGTTTCTTTTAAGTTTGGGTAATTTGTTTATGAAAGTTTTAGAGTTTATTTTTCAGTCAATAAGTATTCAAAGGGAGACCTTTAGCAGGAATCCTTTTAAAATTATATTTGTTTTAAAATTGTAAGATAAACATCTTATCTACAAAATATATATTTGGATAACTGTGCTAAAGTTAAGTTTCAGTAATGTGTCAGAGATAGCCTACTTCCAAAGAATTAATAATGTTGCATTAACTAGTTGTATTTGTGGACAGGCAATAAGAGGAAAAACTCTAAGGAATAAAGCTCTGAGTAAAGAGTAAATCTAAATTCAATGAGTTCTCTTAATTATCTTTTCTAATAGAGAAAAGGTTATGTGATAGCCACGTTTTTATACTTTGGATAGCTCATCAACTTAATCTCCTTATACTATAATCATTTCACAAATGTAAAAATTAACTATCATGTATTTTAGCTTTATTTTCTTTCTTTATATATCACTAGCCAAAGTGCTGATAAGCACTAAATGTATAAAAGATGAAAGAGAAAAGGAAATATATTCTAAAAGAATAGATAAATTAAATTTACTGAATATTTGAGAGCTGGCTATATATTTGATATAAAAAATTAGAGCTAATTTAGAAAAAAATAATGGGCAGTCAAGCAATTGAAATTGAAATCTTTTCCATTGACATTATGTGTTGACCTATACTTTGTAAGTTATAATTAAGTTCACTTCTAGCTAAAACAGGTGAAGACTTTAAAGTTCACTTCTAGCTAAAACAGGTGAAGACTTTAAATGGTTTGGTTATATTAAGTTTTTCCCAAATGAAAAATATACATATACATGGATGAGAACTAGAAGGCATTATAGAGAAATGGTTAAGGCAATGGTATAATTTTTTTCTATTTTCAATATACTTTAATATTATTAGGCTTCTGAAAAACTAATCTATTTCTAGAAACCTGATTCCCATTGGTTTAGCTTGTGTAATGAATAAGGTAATAGAAATGCATTGAACCACTAACAGAAGGAAGCCACTACTAACCACCCATAGTCCTTTCCTCCTTCTGTTTGGTGGGTGGATCAAGGATCTGTTTTCTTTAGACTGTTTGTGTTGTTTAGAATTTTGTTTTATTAGGATATTTGAGAGGGGAAAGACTTGTGGTCATTTTGGCAAATGGCAACTGGCTGCCTTGGAAAATGAAGCATAAGATAGAGGAAAGAGGGTTATGTGAAGAGGCAAGAGACTCTTGTAAAAAATTTTCCTTAAGAAACATGAAATTTATAGTTCAGTCTCTGTCCATGTTATTCCTAAAGAAAAAGCAAACAAGGCTATCTCTTATTTGCAGAACACAAGCATGTTATTCTAAAGAGACAAAAAAGGTCAAGACAAAACAGTCCGTATCATTACATGAGCCTTAGTACTCTGCTTATAGTTTGGATACATTAGGGAAGAAAATAATTGGTTTAATGCAAAACCTGAGTTTCATCCGTTGTACACCATGGGAGTTTGCACAATCCTTTACATTGTCTAACATATAACAAATAGTCCAAACTTATTCCAAAACATAATGGCTTAAAAGAAGTGTTTATCTTAGTTTCTGTGGGTCAGAAATTTAGGAGTGACTCAGGGGGTGGTCCTGACTCAGGATCTCACTTGTTGCTGAAGTCAGGATGTGGACCAGGACTGTTGCAGTCATCTGAAAGACTGACTATGGTTTGAGCATCCACTTCCAAGATGGTGCATTCACATGACTGTTGGCAGGAGGTCTTTCCATGTGGGCCTATTCTCAAAACTTGGCGGTTAACTTCCCTCGAAGTTAGGGATCCAAGAGAGAGAAAGGTGCTTTCTATGACCTGATTTCAAGTCACATACCTTCTACTTTATTTTGCTTATTAGAAGTGAGCCACTAAGTCTCCAGGGGCAAAGAATTAAGCTACACCTCTTGAAGAGGAAATTATCAAAATTTTATAGATACATTTTAAAAGCAACACAAATATTGTAGATTGTGGCATACAGAAGAGAGTGCCAAAGAGGTGGGATGGGGGGATGGTATTTCATTCATCATTTTTAAAATACCGATGACAGGTCAGGGAATTTGGCAGAAATAAATAGTGAATTTTAACTTCCTGAATTCTATCATTAAATTAATCTCGGAGAAATATTGTAGCCTATCATCATAAGAACATTTCAAAAATTCTAACATGAACATAGATTTTTCCAGAAAGGAATATAACTGAGCAATGCTTAGAGAACCAAGAAACTGTTGCATGTTTTTTACTGATACTTTTTTATAACCAATTCTAAAAATTGAAAATATGTATAGATAGAAAATCAAATAACACAAGAATGTGCATACTTACTTTTGACAAAGACCATCTCTTGTTTGCCAAACACAATTGTCTAACAAAGTAACTTATCTATGATGGCAGTTATTAAAATAACAAGTTCTGTATTTATAAAATAACAAATGCAAAACCATAAATTGTCATTGTTTAATTCACTTTCTTAAAAAAAGCAGAATTATAATGTACTGAGTTATTGTTATAATCCTGGAAATTAGATTTTTATAATTTTTGCTTCTGGGTTATAGTTCAGTTAGCAACTAAATACCATCTAAAGGGTCTAGGGCTTGGCAGAAATTATTTGCCCCCATCTTTTCATCCTACTTTTTGTTTTGGTGGAAAGTTATACAAAATTCTTGAGTGTTTTGATGCAAGAAAATATGTAGAGAGCAATAATGTAGAGCACAAAAAGAATTTGTAGGTATTAGTAAATTGTTTTTCTTAATTGAATAATTCTGAATTCCTGACACTGCCAACACTGGAGAATAAAGAGAGTCTTTGGCTTAAAGTCTTTATTAAATTATTATAATTGATAGTATTTCGGATTCTAGGTTTCAAAATATGAAGTAAACATATTGAATTTTTAATAGAGGACATGTGTTCTTATGTTTAAAGAGCTGATTTTGTACTTCATTTCTGATTTTCTTTATGTATCTCTAATTAATTCTTTATATATGTCTTTGTTTTTTCATTTGAGTTAATCAAAACTGTAAAAATACAACCAGTGCAGTTGTTACTGTAAGGTGTCAGTTAAGACAGTTTGCAGATTTCAGATATAGCTATCAGCAGATATGGTAGCTTTGAAGAGCAGGAAAGATTTTGTAGGTTTAGAATAGTGAAACAGTGATGGTAGCTATGGAGCTGCCATCAGTGCTAACATTAAAGAAATAAGATGTGTTGTACCTGGCAAGTGCAAGTAAATATAGAAGTTTTGACATGTTTGAAGAAAGCTCATGTCTAAAAATTCATTTGTCAATCACTTTGACAAGAAGTATTTATTGAACTCCTATTTGCTAAGCCTTACTAGTCATTGACAGAAATTAAAAAAAAAAAAAAAAGAGTAAGACAACATCCATTCCCTTTAAGGAACTATAGTCTGGTTGGGAAAAACGAAATGTGGAGACCCAAAACAATTTGAAAGCTTTTTAAAACAATGTGAAGTTCTAATTATACAACAAAGTGAAATCCTATTTATGTTATGGCAAGATAAAACATACAGGATCTTAATTTGAAAACTAAAACTTCTGGTTAGCTGAAGGCTTAAGCAGGGTTCAAAATTTAGTTTAAGGCTGGGCACGATGGCTCATGTCTTATAATCCTAGAACTCAGGGAGGCCCAGGCAGGGGGATTGCTTGAACTCATGAGTTTGAGACCAGCTGGAGCAAGAGCAATACCCGAAAATGAGCAGTTTTATTTATTATAATAATTTTTAAATGGCATAATCATTGCTTCACAGAAGAGAGTGCTTTCTACCTTTTTGTTACTTTATCATAGATAGTCCTTCAGTGAGCACCATTTACCTGTAGTATGTTGCTTAATTTATATATGGCAGTTTTGGCAAAGAGTTTATGACTTTGAACTCTGTTCTGCTTTCTGGCCTTCTGTACCTTATAAAATCCTCATCTCAGATCTAGGTCTTTGATGGCATCCCCATCCTTACACTTTTCATATCTCGTATACTCTGGACTTTAGGTGCAGTTCCCAATTAAGGGTCTGTATCTGAATTTTTGGGGGTTCCCACAGCTTCTCTCAACACTCCAGATAATTTTTCTGTTACATCTCTTAAACTGTATTTGTTAAGCTATTATATATTTTCCAGGTTCCTGGTTTTATATACATTGTAAAATAGAGTATAGTTTAGAGATGTATGATACGTATGTTTTTCATCATGTGAACATGAGTTAAAAATTAGATCTTTAGTCAAGACATGTAACTACTAAGTGATGTCTATGGGAAAGTCAAATCAGGTTTACACATAGCACCTTTTCTAAGAGATGAACTTAAACTTGATTGCTTATGATGTTTATTACTGAACTTTTTAAAAATGTGTTCCTATATTCCTTAAATGCTAGACTCTTCCTTTTCATCTTTTATTAGACAGAGATGGTGATTGTGCACAGCATGTAATGACACATGCCAGTTCAGGCCGGGGCTTACAGAGAACTGCAGAAAAACATGTTTTTTTGTAGCACCTCAGGGAATCTTGACCTTCTCCGTCAGCAAATGTCTCATTCCTCCTACTGGATCATATATACCTTCTTTTTATATATAATACTTCTGTTAATCTCCTCTTTGGAGACTAGTCTTTGTTTATAGACTTTCTGGTAGAATAGTAATTAGAAGGAAAAAATTGTCTTCTGTCAGTCCATTTATTAAAATTCTGAATCTTTTCCAAAGTGTCATGATAAAAATATCTCAAACTCAGCCAGGTATGGTAGTTCACCCTGTAATCCTAGCACTCTTGGAGGCTGAGGTAGAAGGATTGCATGAATTTGGCAGTTCAAGACCAGCCTGATCAAGAGCAAGACCTTGTCTCTACTAAAAAAAAAAAAGCTCAGACAGAAAGATCACTTGAGCCCAAGAAGTGGAGATTGCCGTGAAGAACGATGATGCCACTGCACTCTAGCTGTGTCAAGTTGTCTCCACAAAAAAAAAAGTTATCAAAAATTCTAAAGAAAGGGCAGTGCCTGTGGCTCAGTGAGCAGAGCACTGGCCCCATATACCAAGGGTGGTGGGTTCAAACCCAGTCCAGGCCAAACTGCAACAAAAAATAGCAGGGCATTGTGGCAGGCACCTGTAGTCCCAGCTACTCAGGACACTGAGGCAATAGAATCACCTAAGCCCAAGAGCTGGAGGTTGCTGTGAGCTGTGACGCCATGGCACTCTACCGAGGGCAACAAAGTAAGAATCTGCCTCTAAAAAAGGAGGCAGATTCCTGTGGCTCAAAGCAGTAGGCCTTGGCCCCGTATACCAGAGGTGGCAGGTTCAAACCCATCCCTGGTCAAAAACTGCAAAAAAAAAAAAAAAATCTAAAGAGAAAATTAATTGCTGTCTGAAGCATTTTAATGTTTACTTTGAAAAAAAAAATTTTTTTTTTTTTTTTTTGAGACAGAATCTCACTTTGTCACCCTCGGTAGAGTGCTGCGGCATCACAGCTCACAGCAACCTCCAGTTCTTGGGCTTAGGCGATTCTCTTGCCTCAGTCCCCCACGTAGCTGGGACTACACGCACCCACCACAATGCCTGGCTATTTTTTTGTTGCAGTTTGGCCGGGGCTGGGTTCGAACCTGCCACCCTTGGTATATGGGGCCAGCACCCCACTCACTGAACCACAGGTGCTGCCCTACTTTGAAATTTTTATTATACAAGTCTTATTTGCTTGAAATCTGAGTTTTTAATTTATCCTAACACTTTGCTGCTCTGGGTCTGTGTTTTTGAATTCAGTACATAATTTTAGGGTTTTGCTTTGTTATAATACTGGAAATACTTCTGGAGAAGAAAAGAAAATGAGAAGTGGCATATCACTTTTAGAATTCTCTTTCCTACCTTTCAAATAAATTTGAATATTTTTAGTGGTTTTTCTCCCCTTATTTCCCCCATTATCCCCTTTCCAACATTCTCCTCCTCCTTTTTTTTTTAATTCTTTAAAGCACACAAAATATAGTTGGGATATTCTATCCAGCCCCAATTTATCTTGACTAAGGGATGAAATAGCAGTTTTTCAACCACAGTAATTAAGGAATAGCCCCCCTTTTTAGTGCATTTGTGTTGCTACAATGGAATGTCTGAGGCTAGGTAATATATAAAATAAAAAGGTTTATTCGGCTCATGATTTTGATGTCTGGGAAAGTTCAAAATTGGGCATGTACATTTGGTGAGGATCACAGACTGCCTCTTCTCATGGCAGAACATGAAGGGAAACCAGCCTGTACAGATATCACATGGTAAGAGAAGAAGCAGAGGTGGGGGGTGCCAAACCTTTTCAACAACCAGCTCTCTCAGAAACTAACAGAGCATAAGAACTCACTCAGTCTCTCAGGGAGATGACTAATCTATTCATGAAAGATGGGCCCGCAAAACACCTGCCATTAGGCCCCACCTCCAACATTGGTGATCAGATTTCAACATGAGATTTGGAAGTGCCAAACATCCAAACTGTAGTACTTCCCAGACAATCTAGTTTTTCTTGTTATTGTATTATAATCTGTCATCCTAAAAGTTCTCAAAATCTGTTTTTAAGGTTAGATATTTGGTTTATTCAGTATTTTGACATGCTCCTGCATTCATTTTGCCATGACTTTTTTTTTTTTGGTTGAATTATATTATGAAAATACAGTCTCACATAGATAATATAGTTAAAAAGTAGAAGACTATTTTAATAGCTTTTTTTTAGCAATTGTGGATCTTCTTTGATACTACACCAAGATTTGATAAATAGTAGTTTCTTAAATGTTAACTACAGTATGGAATTCAAAACCACATCAATGAACCTTTCTGTTCAGTCTGTCTTGTGCTTTGAATGTATTTTTACATGTGTATGATTTTTTAGTATCATGAATTGGTCATTGGGAAAACACTGGTTCTCTGAGTTACAAGATCTTCCAAATGTTGACTTATTTTATTATATAATATTTTAAAATCACATTTAACATCATTACTGATCTCATCAGAAAAGTCTTTTAAATATTGGGCAGCTGTCAAGCTTACTGTGATAGGTACAGGTTTTCTAAATTTTGAATTTTCATTTGAAAGCTCAAATTTTATCATTAGGAACAAATTTTGTCAGTTTTCCTTAAAGTGACAGGCTAACTTCATTTGCTTTTGGAAAAATGTCTAACCATAGCTTGCATGTCAGTCATTCTTCCAAACAGAAATGGCATTCCATTAAAAAAATGACTAGTTCATCTTGGAATCCAAATTATTTCACAAGTGCTTTTCCCTACGACAGCCATTATACTTCAGTATACAGTAGAAGTATGCATACTTCCCCTTGTGTCACACAAAATATTAAAAGATGTTAAACTGGGATCAAAATTCAATAAAATAATAATTTTTACTGCTTTATTAAGGACATTTTTAGGTGAAACTGGCTTGTTTATTTACTCATTGTGTGGCATTTAAGAGTACCATGATTCCGTTTGGTGCCATGGCCATAGTCATGCACAGGCACCAGCAGTTTAACTTAAAATTGCTTTTGCATCACCAGTGTAAATGCCAACACAGTAAAAAAAAGCAAGTAACATTCCAAATAACATTGCATTGTGACAGTAGTTGATTTTAAGGATGTCAAGCTCTGGGATTTGATTTTACCATACATACAAGCTAATAGGTTGGTCATTTAAAGACTGGATCAGAGAAAAAGGACTATTGTTCACAATCAAGCAATCAGCAAGATCTTGATATTTGTGCTGGTCATGCCTGAGAGGTGACACAAATAGACCAAAATGATGCATACACGCAATGGGTTGCCTTAACGGAGAAGAATATTGAGTTGGAGAAGCTCCCATTTTATAGCAAGCAGTAAACAAGCCTGTTCTTTGAGAGGGAAACATTACCTTGTCTTTTAAGTTTTTCCTCCATAAATACAAGCCAGAGAAAAGTGCCACCTAAAAAGCATCAGAGCCTTATATTCTTGGCATGAACAGTAGAAATGTACAGGCCAACTTGTGGCTAATGGCAGGTTATCTCTTCCAACAGTGGATCCTTGAAAGAATATTGGGACCCCCCAGGGATCCTGGACCATATTTTGAGAATCACTCGTTTAACCAGATTGTAATTTCCTGTTAGAAAAAGTCATGTTGCCTTTTTCTCAATAATTTTTTGGTCTGCTTCCTACAGAAAAAGTTTTATGCTCTAAAAACACCCTAGTATCTCCTCGTGACCCTTATTTAAGCACAGAGTTCATAATGTTTGCTAATCAGTCTTTTTCCACATTTATTGGTTAATTAGTTGTTTTCATCTTTATACTTTAAATTATAATACTTGTAAATTGTTCGTGGTTATTATATTAAATCCAGAGGAAACTCTGAATGTTGACTTTAATTTGTTAAAAAGACAGTATGGTATTGCAGAAATTTATAGGTATAGGGTTTTGTGCAAGATACTAGACTTTAATTTGTTAAAAAGCAGTATAGTATTGCAGAACTTACTACATACACTGTATAGTAATTTATAAAGGCTCAAAATGTATATAGATCTGAAATCAGTAAAAGAAAACCACATAGCTTTGTTTAACTACAGGATCTTTAGCTAACACTTTCCCCAATATTATATTTTAACATCCCTTTATTAGATTTGTAGTCCCCTCTAGGATACTGCTAGAATTTGGGGGTAGAAAAGGAGAAGTGTTGCCTAATTTTTCATTTGCATCTAATATGTTGTACTCTCTGAATCTCTGTTGCTTGGTTAGCAATCTTGTTGTTATGAAAGTTGACTTTTCCCCTGAAAGGTTTTTATTGGGGGGTGGGGGAGGCTGGTTAGTCATCTTTCCATATATTTTTTTTCCTAAGATGTGTACCCTAGAATCCTAATGAAACTATTAAAAAGTAGTTCCTACAATTCTGTCATTAACCTGTGATATTTTTTTCCTTCCCTGATAAGTTCCTTTTGGAAACAAAATAATTCTAAGGTAAGTATCTTTTGTTTTCTCTTTCCTGTTGTGTTTATCAGTAGTGGTATGGTTTTTGTATTCTAACTCAGTTTCCTCTGAGTAATTCCATATCTGGTGGGGATTGCCCACTGTCATTTCTACCTCTAATTGCTTTTCACAAATAACATTAAGATAGCACGTTTCCCTCTACATTTCATCCTGGTAATATCATGGGGGGGGCGGAGGGGGCTGACTTATCTGTATTCCCTAGAAGTAGCGTCTGGATAGTATTCCTGCTGGATGGCCAGATGGCTGCAGCATATCTCCTAGCTTTACTTCTTACTGCTGCAAATTGAACAGTCTTCTGCCCTTCTTTTTTACCTACACTGCATCCTGAGAATCCTTATTCCTGTCCCCAGCCCTTGTTTTTCATCTTATCCTGAGGACAAAGTAGTAACTTTCTTATAAAATTGACTCTAAAACTCTCCTTACTTTTATTGATAAATGTCCATTCCTCTTTGACATGAAGAAGATACTAGATCTGGATGGGTAGTTGTTTCAATTGAGTTCTTTCTTGACAAAAAAAAAAAAAAGGTTGGTGAGACCCCTAATTTTATTATGAACTTTGCTACTCCAAGAGAACCTAATCTCAGTTTCTTTAGGGTTTTTCCTTCCCTAAGATTTTTTGATGCTAAGAACAATTACCTTACATTAACAAAGGAAACTGGAAATTAGAAATATGAACCAGATTTGAGAAAAAGGTAGTTACATGTGTTTTAAAACTTCATGGTCTAGGCGGCGCCTGTGGCTCAAGGAGTAGGGCGCCGGTCCCATATGCCGGAAGTGGTGGGTTCAAACCCAGCCCCGGCCAAAAACCACACAAAAAAAAAAACTTCGTGGTCTAGAGTAGACATCAGAACAAGTAAAAATGTACAGGACAGATTGAAACTTGATAATGGCTATTAAGAAAGGGTCTGGATCTGAAGATAACAGACTTTAGGAAATTAATACACAGCAGAGTTGACCTAAAGATGAATGATTTAACTAAAGAAAGGAATATAATGAGGACAGAATAGTGCACCCAGGTCTCAGCCCTAGAGGATGTCCATGTTTGTGACCTAGAAAGAAGAGGGACCAATGAAAACACTTGGCCAGGCATGATTATGGGATTATGATTATGGGATTCCCATAATCCCAGCACTTTAAGAGGCCAGGGTGGGAGGATCATTTAAGGCCAGGAATTTGACACCAGCCTGGGTAACAAAGCAAGACTCCATCTCTACAAAACAAAAAAAAAAATTTTTTTGAGACAGAATTTCACTTTGTCACACTCAGTAGAGTGCTGTGGCGTCACAGCTCACAGCAACCTCCAACTCTTGGGCTCAAGCAATTCTCTTGCCTCAGCCTCCCAAGTAGGTGGGACTGCAGATGCTTACCACAATACCTGGCTAATTTGTTGTTGTTGTTGTTGTTGTCATTGTGGTTTAGAAGGCCTGGGCTGGGTTCAAACCCACCAGCACAGGTGTATGTGGCCAGCACCCTAACCACTGAGCTACAGGTGCCGAGCCTACAAAAATATTTTTAAATTTGCCAGGCATGGCGTCTTGCACCTGTAGTCCAGGCTAATCAGGAGGATAAAGCAGAAGGATCACTTGAGCCCAGGAGTTTGAGGCTACAGTGAGCTATGATAATACCATTGCAATCCTGGATGACCCTATCTAAAAATAATAATAATAATAGAAAATAACAAAAACTTTAAAAGAAATGTCATATTATACCTATACTGGTTGCCAAAAGAAGTTTCAAGGAAGAACTAGTCAATAGTGTGAAATGCTGCCAAATTAAACAGAATGAGAGCTTTGGAAAAATCCATTGGATTGACATCTCTGGAAAAGCATGGTAAATGTCTGAGGAATAGAAAAATAATAAAACCAAAGTTTGACGCCGGGCATGGTGGCTCATAATTCTAGCACTATTATAGCACTAGTGCTATAATCCTAACACTCTGGGAGGCCAAAGTGGGTGGATTGCCTGAGGTCAGGAGTTCAAGACCAGCCTGAGCCAGAGTCAGACCCCATCTCTAAAAAGAATAGTTGGACATTGTTATGGGCAGCTGTAGTCCCAGCTACTCAGGAGGCTGAGGCAAGAGAATCAATTGAGCCCAAGAGTTTGAGTTTCCTGTGAGCTGTGACGTCAACGGCACTCTATCAAGGGTGACAAAGTGAGACTCTCTCTCAAAAAAAAAAATAAATAAAAATAAAAATAAAAAAAGCTGAAGTTCGGGAATAAAGGTTTCCATTGTGGAGGACTGAGCAGCTAACAAATTCTCTACAAATAGCAGTTATAAACTCTAGACAGCATATTAAAAAAACTCCCAGAAGACACTGGAGACTGAACTTTGCATATTTTATAGGGAGTAAAAAAAGTAGAGCAAGTAATTGGCTCAGAGTACACTCCCATATGTCTATAGTTTTGTCCATGGTTGTAGTGGAGACATAGCAGTGGTAGAAATTCCAATAGAAAGCTCACTATCATTCTGGCTGGAAGAACCAGGAAGGACAGTGAGCCCAGAGTAACCGTCATCACTAAAGAGGGAAGGAGCCTCAAAGAATAAGAACCCTAAATTCTGTGTTTAAACTTTGCCCAAGTCTCTGGCTATCCCCTAGTGAGTGGGAGTACTGAAAGCAGTTTGTAGCTAAGGCTTAAAGGACTGAGCTGCCACTGTCCGTAACAGTGACAGATTTGAGTTTGGCTAACCAAGTTAATTGCCTATAGAAACAAAACCACCAAAAAACACCATTTACCACCATGTAACATAAAATCTCCATAACGTAATATCCCCAATGTTCAGGGTACAGTCCAAAATCACTTAACTTATAAAAACCTAGAAATGTGACCAAGTTACAAAGAACAGACACCAACCCTGAAATGATCCAGACAAGGATTTTATCAGCTACTGTAATTATGCCCAGTCTTGGATTAAAAGAAAGTTGGGGAGACAAAGGGAGTGAAGGTTTTGAGAGAGGATAATAATTAACATAGGGTACTCCATCCATTGCCATACTTTATCAAATGCTTAACTTCTATATCAAGGTAAGTATTCAGAAATATGTAAACTATTTTGTCTAAGAAACTATTGCCAAATTGCCTATGTCAACAAGTGGCAAGTTTGGCAGAACTTGAGTAAGTTGTTTTTTAATGTAAATTTCTATTGGTACTGTACATTCTTGAACACATAAATAAGGCCATACCAAAGGTTTTTATCCCCAGGCAAATATTTAAACATCAAAACTTGACTTATAACTGCTTTTCAGTGAGAAATATATCTTCATTGTATAATAGTCAAATTTTAGCATCTTAGAATTAGTTTGTCTTTGTGCAGTATATCAATGTTGCTTTTAGTCTCTACTTCTCCATGCTGTATAACTGTACCACTTAGTTTCTCTCACAGCCAAGCACTATGGCTGAGTAGTTAAAAGCTGGGGGAAAAGGCTTGTGTTCCGATCACAGCTACTCCACCTACTGGACTATAGGCCAGTTATTTGATCTCACCAAAGTAGACTTTAATTAAGTATTTAAGTCACAAGATTTTGTGACTTAAGTCAAATAATCAATACATGCAAATTGCTTAAATAACAGCTATTTTCAAAAAGATACGTTCTTTTCATGATGGTAATGGTATAACAATAAATTTGTGGTTAAGGAAGAGGATTTTCCCAAGTCAGTTTATTTTAAATGTAGTGTTTGGGGAAGGGGCGTAGGGAATAAGAGAAAGCTTACTTATTTAAATTGCTCACTTAGGTTACATGTTTTCCATTTTGCATGAAAAGACATCCTTATAATTAAATATTTTTCTTCTGAGAAAATAAATTTAGAAAGATACATACAAAAAGTACCTAATACAATGTGAAGATTTAGAAGATAGAGGGAAGGTATTAATCTCACTCTACTTCAAATTAACTTCTCAGTAAAATAGAAATTGCAGGGCGGATACAGTGGTTCACTCCTATAATCCTAGCACTCTGGGAGGCCGAGGCAGGTAGATTGCTTGAGCTCACAAGTTTGAAGTTGCTGTGAACTATTATGCCACAGCACTCTATTGGGGGCAAGAAAGTGAGACTCTGTCTCAAAAAAATAAAGTAAATTTGAAATTGCAGTAATCATGTCAGTACTGATAAAGGATGTTGCCTTCTTTAAAATATATTTTTTTTATTTTAGTATTGAAATGATAGAGATTTTAGGGGGACTTATGTTAAACCAGAACCCTTTAAAGAACTTGGAAGTAATTAGGGTATTTAATTTTTTTATATTGTTTATTTTCTTGCCAATTCCTTCAGAACTCTGGGATGGATCCCATTTCACCCTGGAGTTGTTCCCACACTGGCAGTGGGGTTGCCTAGCACACTATAGCATGTAGAATAGATAAGCTTCCTAGGATTTGTGTTTCTCCTGTGTTACTAGATTTTCAGGAATGTTGATGAAGGTAAGAGAACCATAGATTTCACATGGCCCTAAATTCTAATAGTTTAATGTTATTTCCTTGTATTTTATTTTTAACTTTTGTCTTCAAACTCTTAAGTTACTATGTTTTTACATTTATTCCTATCAAATCTCTTTTAATATTTTTTTGGTCCTGTTCTCTACCTTAGTTTTTTCCTTTCTCAGCTCTTCTCTTGCTTTCTCCCTAATTCAACCATATCCAATGCTTGACTTCACAATAGTATCTTTTGTCTTAATATATATCAAACTGATAAAATATTCAATCTCACTTTCTCCTTTAACATTTCCTTCTTAGATTTCAAAAATCTAAGTGATAAGAGAATCTGCATTTTCATTTTATTTTTCCACTGCTCATTTTTCCTTTTTCTTTAGTAAATTTTATCAAGCCAATATTTTTAACTATTCTATAATTTATATTCCTTTTGTCAATCCATCCCATTTTACTTTGGCTTATTTCTTAGTTTATATTTTGTCTTAATATAAACACATAATTTCTCTTTCCTGTTTTAAAAATGTAATTCTTAGCTGGTCATTGTAGTGGGTGTCTATAGTCCCAGCTACTCTGGAGTCTGAGGCATGAGCTCAACTTGCTATGAGCTAAGTTGATGCCATGGCCCAAGCACGGGCAACAGAGTTGAGACTCTGTCTCAAAAAAAATAAATAAGTAAATACAATATGTACAATGCAATACAATCAAAAATGTATATAATAAAGTAAAATAAAAGTATAATTCTATCAAGTCTTATCCAGAAATTAAATAAAATATTGACTACATTCAGTGCCTGTATCATCTAAAATTAAAAATTCCTTCTACATGCAAGGATTCCAACTAAAGTTTAAAGGGAATCTTTGATACGAACACTTCAATAAAATGGTAAGTGTTGCTAATAGTTCAGATATAGATTATTGAAAATGCCCTTCCTTTTTGCCACCTTTTAAAGTTGAGGTTTCTTCCGTATGAGAAAATATACATTTGTAATCAGTTTAGTCGGTATTGTCTAAAAAATCCATAATTCAATTTAATTTTACTGACTTTATTGGTTAAAAAAACTTTTTTTTTGACACAGAGTCTCAAGCTGTTGCCCTGGGTAGAGTGCCATGGCATCATAGCTCACAGCAACCTCTAACTCTTGGGCTCAAGCAATCTTCTTGCCTCAGTTTTTCTATTTTTAGTAGAGATAGGGTCTCACTTTTGCTCAGGCTTGTCTCAAACTCATGAGCTCAAGCAGTCCACACACCTGGGCCTCCCAGAGTGCTAGGATTATAGGCATGAGCCACCACGCCAGCCTAATTGGTTAAAATTTTTAAGAAAAAAAGATGATTCCAAATGAAAAGTGTTTTACTGCTTTTCTGTATTTTTTCAAATTATTTTGAGACCAGGTACAGTAGCTTATATCTGTGATCCCAGTTTTGGGGAGGCCACAGCAGGAGGATCACTTAAAACCAGGAGTTCAAGACCAATCTGGGCAACGTAGTGAGATCTTATCTCTACAAAAAATAAAATAAAAATTATCTGGATGTGTTGGTACATACTGGTAGTCTTAGCTATTTGGAAGGCTAAGGTAGGAGGATCACTGGACCAAATGAGACCTTGTCTCAAAAATATATATATTTTATAAAAGGAATAGAATACTTTCACTTTTAGTACTAACTATAACAAAGGCAATTGTTGAGGAAAATGCACATTTTTTCTTCAAAAAGTTGAAATCTAACATATCCTATAATACAATACAAAACATTTTCTATATTTGTGTTAAAAATAAACCTGATTTTTGACCAGGTTTATTCTTAAGGAATAATTAATGAAAATATTAGCCACTTTTTTCTCCTTCTTTTTTTTTTTTTTCTGAATGAGGTATAAATTTTAATTAATAAAATGTACCAAAATTGATTCCTTAATTGTGCCAAATGTACCATATTAATGTACATTAATAATAAGATATTAATAATAAGGGAATTGATACAGGGGGTGATACATGAGAACCCTTTGTACTATCTTTGCAATTTTTCTAAAACTTTTTTTTTTTCTTTTTTATTGTTGGGGATTCATTGAGGGTACAATAAGCCAGGTTACACTGATTGCAATTGTTAGGTAAAGTCCCTCTTGCAATCATGTCTTGCCCCCTTCTTAAACATCAGTGCATATTAAACTGGCCCTTGGACAGAATATTTTTATATAATATCTGTGTAAGAGAATCTTAAACTGATCTACACTAAATCAAAATTCTCCCAGTGCACTTAAGACAAAATGTAAGGAAACATTTTACAGCATCTTTCAACAGTTTAATATGGGATTATCTTTTTTTTTTTTTTTTTTTTTTTTGTAGAGACAGAGTCTCACTGTACCGCCCTCGGGTAGAGTGCCGTGGCGTCACACAGCTCATAGCAACCTCTAACTCTTGGGCTTACGCGATTCTCTTGCCTCAGCCTCCCGAGCAGCTGGGACTACAGGCGCCCGCCACAACGCCCGGCTATTTTTTGGTTGCAGTTTGGCCGGGGCTGGGTTTGAACCTGCCACCCTCGGCATATGGGGCCGGCGCCCTACTCACTGAGCCACAGGCGCCGCCCAATATGGGATTATCTTAATAGATTTAGTTGGACGACTTATCCAGTGACATACTGGAAGGGTATATGAAAAGTATGTGTAAAAACTCTTATTTCATTACACAAGTTTGGCATTTTTAAACTAGACTGGGGAACTGTTTATGATGTTAAGTATTTTAAGTTTTAAAGTACTTCAAAATTCATTTGTTGAATAATTTTAATGCTTAAGATCTCTTATAATAATGTTCAAAATTCTACTGCTTTTTTATTTGAAGTTATAATCTTCGGTTTCCTGCAGTACATAGAGCACTTGGATATTATTTGAGAATAGAAAGAAAAATACAAGTTTTCTTTCTAATTTTTACTTTCTAAGATGTCAAACAAACTGATTATCTTCATTAAGTAAGATAAATCTTTGAAAAGAAAGTCTGAGTTTTTGTGAAAAGTATTAAAATTGCCATTGTCTATACTAATCCTAAATCTGTTGGAAAATTAATGATTGTTTTCAAAAAGTTGTGTCAGACTGCTATAATGGGAAATTGCATTCACACGTTGTACCCATCTAAATAAACTTTTCTTCAAACATCTGTCACAATACTGCTTCCCTTTATTTTTCAACTAACATGTTCAGAGGTCCCTTTTTGAAATGGTTGGTTTTTTTTTTTTTTTTTTTGGTGCTGGGGACTCATATTTTTTATTTGAAATATATTAACAAATATATTTGGTGTGACTCATAGAAGGGACAGAGTATTGCTTAGTACAATCACTAATACGTTTCTTCACTAATAATAAAAACAAAAAAATATAGTAATAGTAAGCAGAGCTGTATTCCTAACCCCAAAGAAACGAAATGCCTGAATTTCGATACTTCATAGAAATTCCTTAGTAAGTATATCCTCCTTTTTTCATCCAAGGAATCTTTTCTTGATAAATTCACCCACTCTAAGTTATCAAATCCAAACATCGTAACAGTAAGTTGACACCAATTTACTATGCCAAATGAAAGCTTATCATTCTTTTTCTTACCTTTTTCTTGACACCTCCCCATCCTCATTAATTTTTAATGCTGCTTTAACTTCAGAAGCCATCATTCCTAGTGTATGTCAAAATCAGAACTTCATGTTTACCACTTTCTGTATCTTTCTTGATTTTTTTTTTTTTTTTTTTTGGAAACAGAATCACATTCTGTTACCTGGGTAGAGTGCAATTGCATCCTAGCTCACAACCTCCTCAACTTCCTGAGCTCAAGCATTCCTTTTGCCTCAGCCTCCCTAGTGTCTGGGCCTACAGGCACCCACCACGAAACCCAGCTAGTTTTTCTATTTTTAGTAGAGATGGAGTCTTGGCTCTTGCTCAGGCTGGTCTCAAACTCCTGAGCAATCCACCTACCTCAGACTCCCAGTGTTAACAGGATTACAGGCATGAGCAACTGTCTTAATTTGTAGTCTTCTCTTTGGTTCTTTCTAGCTTCTAATAAAATAATGTGATCATTTCATTTAATATAATCACTTATTATGATTTAACATCTCATCAAAAGTTTTATTCTCTCATTCTCTTGCTGTACCTCTTAATTCATATTGTTGATATAAATTTAATGATAGCTAAGTATGGAGAACCCTCAAAGTACTCATATTAGACCATCTCTTTTGGCCCCCAAATCCCACTACTAGGCATCTACCCAGAAGAAAAAAAAATCATTTTAAAAGACAATTGCACTAGATTGTTTATTGTGGCTCAATCTATAATTTCCAAGATGTGGGAACAATCTAAATGCCCATCACTCAGGAATAGATTAACAAACTGTGCTGTATATGTACTATGGAATACTATTCTGCCATAAAAAAAAAGATGGTGACTTTACATCATTTATATTAACTTGGATGGCGTTCAAACACATTCTTCTTAGTAATGTATCACAAGAATGGAAAAGCAAATATTCATTGTACTCAATACTAATATGAAGCCAATAGACAATCTAATTCACACCCATGGAGGAGAAAAATTCATTTCAATTCAAGTTAGAGAGAGAGGGGGGGAAATTTGGTGCTCCCATTTAATGGGCACAATGAAGGGCGGTATGGTATACCTTTTGGGTGCAGGACACAACTGCAAGAGGGGCTCTACCTAACAAATTCAAATATTGTGACTTTTTTTTTTTTTTTTTTTTGAGACAGAGCCTCAAGCTGTCGCCTTGGGTAGAGTGCTGTGGCATCACAGCTCACAGCAACCTCCAACTCCTGGGCTTAAGTGATTCTTTTGCCTCAGTCTCCCAAGTAGCTGGGATTACAGGTGCCTGCCACAATGCCCGGCTATTTATTTTTTATTTTTATTTTTTTGGTCGTAGTCATTGTGTTTGGCAGGCCTGGGCTGGATTCGAATCTGCCAGCTCTAGTGTATGTGTCTGGCGCCTTAGCTGCTTGAACTACAAGCGCTGAGCCTTAACGGTATCTTTTAAAGGTTTAGTTTTATTCTTAAGTGTCCTGACTGGTTGGCTAGCTTTAAGATGTTGCTTTTCTTGTTAGTCCACACCAAAATCCACTGAGTGTCCTAATTGCACATAACACCATAGAAGAACCTTGTCTATCACTTTTAAAAACAAAACTGCGTATATGAAAATGTCTTCTGATGTGACTGTTTTATAAAGCTCAATGAAGCAGTTTTAATCCAGAAGAAGGGTTTGTCAGACAGACGTTATGCAACTACAGAAGCATATTTGTTTTACCTCAATCTAATGATACAATATATAAAAAATTATATTAATTGAATTTTGTGAGGTTTTATTTTACCAATTCCAAACTACTGTAAACTTATACTCCATATATTTAAAGTATTAAGAAAAAGCTGTGAAACTAGAGTAATAACTTAAATTGGAGAAGATACTAGTTTTAAGAAAAACAAACTGAAATCAAGTCTCTATCTTAACACATAAGACTCATAAGAAAGAAATCTTTTGAAAAGCAAGAATAAAGACAGATGTACTCAGGTGATAAACAATGAAGCAGGCTGGTGCAGTGGCTCATGCCTGAATCCTAGCACTGTCATTGGCTGAAGAGGGCGGATTGCCTGAGCTTAGGAATTCAAAACCAGCCTGAGCAAGAGCAAGACCCCATCTCTAAAAATAGAAAAAATAAGCCAGATGTTTTGGCAGGTGCCTGTACTATACCAGCTACTAGGAAGGCTGAGGCAAGGGGATCTCAATAGCCCAAGCGTTTGAGGTTGCTGTAAGCTCTGATGCCATGGCATTCTACCGACGGTAACAGAGTGAAACTCTGTCTCAATAAAAAAAAAGAAAGAAAGAAAATGAAGTAACATATTTCATTTCAATAATAGCTATAATGACCTTAATTGAATAAAATCTTAAAGTCTTCTGGTTTTGGAATTATAGTTTTGGCTGAATTATATTTAATGATTATGTAATACTAGGATTTTCAAATCTCTGAATTTCATAGTTTTTAGCTTTAGAAAGTAATACAAGTTTTCTAGGATTCAAGATTTTTTAAAAATATACCATAGACTAGATTATTACAACATGTTTATTAATGTTGATCTTGAAATGTCAGAATAAATGTAATACCAGTGTAAGCCACATGGTGGGAGTGAAAGGCAAGAACTTGCGTTGAAACAGCTTAAATCCATAATGCACTATCTTTACAAACCTTTTAAATGCTTGTTAAATTGTAAGGAGTTATACTTTGACTTTCTTCCTCTCATACAGCTGCATTGCTCAGCAAAGAATCTATAATAAAAGACAAAGACATTGATTTAAATACATGTATTTAGGCCATTATTACTGAATATCAAAAGAAGTATACACACACGTAAATTTTTTTCAGAAGTTTCTGGTTATAGGAAGTACTTGATCAGAGTATAGCAATTTTGATTAGTGGTTGAATTTTAGAAATCCTTGAATTACCAGTACTGGAAATAGTAATTGAGGAAGAAGTTACGAGAAATGGTTTATGTCTTCACACTTTCTATCATTTTTCTTTTTTCTTAATCACATTTAAAGAAAAAATATCTATTTATATATACTGTGTATATACATATATGTGTATATATACACACGTGTGTGTACATATATGTATATTTAAGCTGCCTCAACTTATTTTTCAATAAGGAAGATAAATAAATTTTCCTTTGTGTTTCCTATTACCTCAGTCTCATTTGAATTTAGAAGCAATTTAAAGCGGTAATCATTTTGTATCTTTAAGGTAAGAAAACAAGAGGTTTCTTCTCCTGGAAAAGAAACGTCACCAGGGAGTCTTGGTATTCCTTTATTCCATGAAAGGTAGTTCTACATCCTTTTTTGTCAACTCAAAAATTATAAATATTGAAATATATTTTAAAATTTTAGCAATTATATTAAAGAGCAGCCTTTAGAACTGGAAGAGACCAATTCAAGGGCCTTATACATTAAATGACCTAAATAAGTCATACAGTTAATAGTAGAGCTAGATCTAAAAACTAAATTCTACAAAGCTCTACTGTTGCAATAGGCCAGTATTATGGCCATATTAGATGGTTCCTAATGTGAATCTCACCAAAGTGAGGAATATTTAATATTCTATTTAAGAAGTACACAGAGAACAAAAATCAGTACATTGAATTTTGTACTGTAAGGACAGCCAACATCAGTGTGATATATGAGTAAGTAGATAGGATAATCCACACTATATTTATGTATTAAAACATCATGTACTGTGCACACAACTCTCCAGAGTTGTTTTCTAGGATGTTTTCCTGAAATTTAAAGTGTTTTTAAAATATTAACTTTTCAATAATTATTTTGTAGTCCATAAAATATCACTATGTAAGTTTAATTATAAAAATACATGAAGTTGTAGCCTTTCATTTTAAAATATTGGTTTGTTTTTAGAGGCAATATAGAGAAGACCTTCTGGGATCTGAAAGAAGAATTTCATAGAATATGTGTGCTAGCAAAAGCACAAAAAGACCACTTAAGCAAACTTCATATACCAGATGCAGCAA
This sequence comes from Nycticebus coucang, assembly GCF_027406575.1. Lineage (NCBI taxonomy): Eukaryota > Metazoa > Chordata > Mammalia > Primates > Lorisidae > Nycticebus > Nycticebus coucang. Next base: position 56,998,416 of record NC_069786.1, read on the forward strand.
ATGGTAAGGATTGATCTAACTTACAGTAATAATAATTTTGTCGTTTGAAATTGATTTCTTTTTGATGATGAAAATATTCCTAAATGCATATTAAGTGCTAAGAATCTGCTACTTAACCCCTTATGCACATATATTTGAATGGGTAAGTGCTGTTTAATTTCTGTAATGTATTACATACATTATGTATTTAGTGGCTTTTTCTCTGTCTTCACTATATGGGATACTATATAAATTAAGTTGAAAGATATAATTATTAATCATATTAATGAGAACTCTCACCTTAAAAAGTACAAAATAAGCTGAGGCAAGAGGATCACGAGAAATCGGGAATTGAGGTAACAGTTGTGTATCTGTCAACTAGAACACTGTACCTGTAACCCAGTGAGGGAAACAGAGTGAGGCCCTGTCTTAAGAAAAAAAGTACAAAATAAATATGGGCTATAGCTTTCAGTGTTTTCAGTTGCTATTTGGGGTCTTAATAAACATTAACTCATGTTATTAAGGAACCTTAAAGGCACACTAGTATATAACATCAGGTTTGTTTTTAACTTCTGTCTGAAAGGTTATTGAACACTATGGATGGGGATATATATAATTTTTTTGAGACATGAGTCTGACCATGTTGCCCAGATTCGAGTTAGTGACTATTCACAACCTCAAACTCCTAGTTTTAAGCAATCCTCTCACTTCAGCTTCCCACTAGATTCTTATAATTTGGTTCAAGAATCAAAATTTTATACTTGTATTTGCTGAGTACCAGTTCTGTTGAAGGCACAAAATACAAATGTACTATAAAATGCAACTTAAAAGGAACATCTGTTTTACACATGTGTGACAGTGTGTTTTTTAAAGTTCCACCCTTCCCTAAAGTCCCAGATTGTCTTTCTGATATTTTCTTCGGTAGTTCAACATGAATAGCAAAATATCAGAGATTGAGTCTAGCCACCAAACACATCTGTAAACAAAAGGAAGATAAACTGATCATTTATAATGATAAATTCTCCTTTACTCTTACAATTTGAGCTATTCTGTAGACAGTTCCTGAGAGATGATGCAGCAGTGCTGCCTAGCACCCCTTTAATTAAAGATCACTTCATGTCCACCCGTAGTCCCAGCTACTTGGGAGGCCGAGTCAAGAGAATCGCCTAAGCCCAAGGATTTGGAGGTTGTTGTGAGCTGTGTGACACCACGGCACTCTACCGAGGGCAATAAGGTGAGACTCTGTCTCTACAAAAAAGAAAAAAAAAAGATCACTTCATGTCTTATAGCGCTTTCACTTAGGCTATTTAAAAATCATTTTATAGTATAAATTCACTTTTTGGTACTACAATTTTACTTTCAGAAAAATTACACAATATGATATTAGAGAAACAAGACAACCTTTGTAAGGAGACATCATTTGTTTCTCTTCTCCAATCTCCCTACCTTCCCCAAAAGCTCATCATTTCTCCACCTTAATTTTTTGTCATTTAAAAAGAAACTGATCTTTTGTACAGACTAAAGGATACTAAGTACCTTTGAAGTAAATGAATCCTTTCTATTTAAAACATGCCAGCTATAGAGATACAGTACTTAGAATTCATAAACATGCTTTTTTAAACATCAGCATCTTATCAAAGCATTGTAAGGTTGATATATTCTTTGTTACACAGAGAACTTACCTCATTATCAATGGCTTAATACTTTGACCATTTTTAAATTGCACAGGTCTAAATCTGTGTGTATCTGTCAACTAGAACACTGAGTGTTTAACTTCAATTTATTCCCTACTAAAACTGCTTCCTAACATTATTCTTACGTTATAGTAACAGTGGGACAAATAATAAATACGTTATTCTTGAAATATTTTAGATCTTTTGTGCTGCATATTCCAGTGAAGTTTTGCTACATCCACGTAGAAACCAAAATGTCAGATATTGTGCTCTGATAATAATAGATCAAAAGGAGAAAAATATTTTTTAAATATTCTTATTCAGGGTTTCAAAGTACGTATGATACACTAAATTAAAATATAGAACTATTTCAAATATGATTTGCATGTGTCTGGAAAAGGTAAATGTATTGTCCTTGTGTTATTTTTTATTAAAATTTGATTTTTACTTTTAAAACCAGATGTAATTCATGAAAAAAAGCTAAGTTAGTAGAACTGCACATTTCCTTTTTTTTAATTCCGTTTTTTCTCTACTCATCCATATACGGCAATAGCCTTGAGAAAGGATACAGATAAACAATATGTTTATGCAAATATGGCTTCAAAAAAAAGTACTATTTGATTAAGAAAGGAGTATCCTGTTTCAGATTAGAAATGGGAAATAGAGGATTAGAGCTACAAACAACCATCAGCTCTTTTTTCTTTTGTCATTATCCAAAGTAATTATATTGAGAAATTAGTCTAAATAGATAGCCTATACTTAAAATTGGAAATCTACAATTGAATCTAATTGGAAATTTACTTTGTTTCTTGCAAAAATAAGTGTTTAAGTAACTGTTCTTAAAACAGACAAAATAGAAAAGCTATTTACCCATCTGATCCTATTTTTCAATGTTATGTCAGATGACAAGTGCTTGATTCTTAAGTTTTCTAAGCTTAGATTTATAGTAGAATTAGGAATCTTAGTTTTAAATCTTTTTTAAAGATATATTAACTCTCACCACTGCAGCAGATTAACTCATATCATTTTAATATGGCTGAGGGTGTGTCAGTTAGCTATGCTAAAGGAACATATCTGCTTTATTACAGCTGTTTGATTTTTCCAGGTTTTGTTCATAAGAAGGATAGGTCAACTGCTAAAAAAGTAATTCAAAGCTCATATCTGTCAATTTGGGGACTCCTGTCTACATACACATATGGAAACCAAGATGTTCAATTTAGTATAAAGGTTCAGAGCACAGACTCTAGAGTTAAACTGCCAAGGTGCCAGTTCCAGATCTACCATTCATTGGCTACCATTCCATAGCCATGGAATTAACCTCTCCATATACCAGTTTCTTTATGTATGAAGTAGGATAATAGTGCCTACCTCAGGATTATTTTGAGTATTAAATGATTAATGCATGTGCAATGATTATTACAGTGTATGGAGCATAGAAGTGCTATAATGGTAATAGTCATTGCCAGCTCAGCTCCCGTAGCACAGTGGTTATGGCGCCAGCCACATACACTGAAGGTGGTGGGTTCAAACCCGGCCAGGGCCAGCTAACCAACAATGACAACTGTAACAAAAAATAGCTGGGCGTTGTGGTGGGTACCTGTAGTCCCTGCTACTTGGAAGACTGAGGCAAGAGAATTGCTTGAGCCCAAGAGTTTGAGGTTGCTGTGAGCTATGATGCCCGGCACTCTACTGAGGGCAACATACTAAGAGTCTGTCTCCAAAAAAAAAAAAAAAGTCATTGCCATCAGAAGCAGCAACAATTCTTCACCATTCACCCTGTTCTTTTTGAGAAAATCATTTGATTTACTCCTTCTTAGGTGTTACAGAATTTGATTACCTTAACAGTTGGTCTTCCTGGTTTGTTATTTGCAATCAGTAAATGTTATCTACAAAGACTGTGCTCTTTCCTAATGTATCTTAGACTTCTATTGCCAACAAATATGACTACTTGAGTTGATGGACTTTAAGAACTTCAAAAAACTCCAACTGTAAACAGTGGAGCTTGGTCTTCATTACTATGCCATGCCTAGTCACAGAATGTCTAGTAAATGTAGATTATTATCCTGAGCTTTGTGGGAAGAGGTTACAGAGTCACTCAGAATTCATTATTAAAGGCATACTATGTGCCATGCACTGGGGAGGGTTCTGCAGTAAGTGGGGAATGAAAAGTAGTTTAGGACCTACTTCAATGGGAGAAAGACGAAGCATACTTGGAAATACAGTCATATGCCAAATAATGTTTTGGGTCAATGACAGACCCATGTATATGATAGTAATCCCATAAAGTTATAATGGAACTAAAAAAATTCCTAGTGATGGCATTGCTATTGTAACATTGTAGTGTAATTTTTTCATAAATTTAGTGTAGCCTAAATGTACAGTGTTCATAAAATCTACAGTAGTGTACAGTAATGTCCTAGGTTTTGTTCACATTCACTTACCACTCAATCACTAACCTGCACGCCTACAGGCTCCATTCGTGGCATGTACCCTATACAAGTGTACCATTTTTTTATCTTTTATTTTTTGGATGTTGTATTTTTATTGTATCTTTTCTGTGCTTAATACAGTACTTCCCATTGTGTTACAACTGCCTGCTATATAGTAACATAGCCTAGGAACAATAGGCTATACCATATAGCCTAGGTGGGTAGTAAGCTGTACATCTACATTTCTGTAACTACACACTATGATGTTAGCACAGAACAAAACTGCTGACAACAAATTTGTCAAAATATATCCCAATCATCCAGTAACACCCAACTGTATAATAGAGCATTCAGTCCTTAGGGCAACAAAGAATCATGGGAGAGGCATCCAGAGAAATTTATATCTAAGCCAAGATCTGAAGGACAACTAAGAATTAGGCAAAGAATAATGAGAAGGGACGCGTCATGCTGTACAGGGCAGTCTGTACAGCATGTGCAAAGGTGCAAAGATAAGACAATGTGGCCATTCTGAAGAACTGTACAAAGCTCATTATAGCTAGAATAGGGAATGAAGCAGGTGTGCTGAACGATGAGCATGGACTGGTGACCGTGGCCAGTTAGGAACAGTTTTATATGCTTTGGCTAAGGGCCTTGGAGAGCCAAAGAAAGGTTTTATCGGCAAGGTAAAGGTTTTATCAGATTTATAATTTAGAAAAGCTATTCAGAGAAGGAGAAGATGGAGAGGGCAGCAAACTGGATAGGACACAAATTTAGAGATAGCCAAGCAGTTCAAAGGCTGCTATAATAATCCAATAAGAGAGGATGTTATGACCAAGCCTGGTGACTTACACCTGTAATCCTAGCCTTCTGGGAGGTCAAAGCAGGTGGATCACCCGAGCTCAGAAGTTCAAGACCAGGGGGAGCAAGAGCGAGACCCTGTTTCTACTAAAAATAAAAAAACCAGCTGGGCATTGTGGCAGGCATCTGAGTAGTCTCAGCTACTCAGAAGGCTGAAGCAAGGGAATTACTTGAGGCCACAGCACTCTAAACGTGGGCAGCAGAGTGAGTCTCTGTCTCAAGAAAAAGATGGTATGGACTAAAGAGAGGCAATAAGGATGAACAGGATGTAACAGGATGAACCAAAGAAGTTGATTGCATTGCGTTGTATTACACATTATATCCAAACATAAAATACCTTGTGTTGAAATGTGCTGTGGCAAAAAGATAGGTCTCATGAGAACTGCCAAAGACCAAAGGAATATAAAGGAATTGACATTTGATAAGCTCCTACTAAACAGGACAAACACTTTGCAAGATGATCTATATACCCTGTCTACTTAAACTTGTGCACCATTAATAAAGTCTTCACTTTTTTTTTTTTTTTGAGACAGAGTATCAAGTTTCACTTCCCCCCTTGGTAGAGTGCCCGGCATTACAGCTCACAGCAACCTCAAACTCTTGGGCTTAAGTGATTCTCATGCCTCAGCCTCCCAAGTAGCTGGGACTACAGGCGCCCACCACAACACCCAGCTATTTTCTTTCTTATTGTTGTTGCAGTTGTCGTTGTTTAGTAGGCCCCGGCTGGGCTCCAATCTGCCAGCTCTGGTATATGTGACCAGCACCCTACTCACTGAGCTACTGGCGCCTCACCGAAGTATTTCCCTTTTTTTTTTGAGACATTAGTCTTACTCTGTTGCCTTCAGTAGAATGCTGTGGTGTCACAGCTCACAGCAACCCTCAAACTCTTGGGCTCAAGCGATTCTCTTGCCTTAGCCTCCCAAGTAGCTGGGACTACAGGCGCTTGTCACAATGCCCGGGTTTTGTTGCTGTTGTTGTTGTCATTGTTGTTTAGGTGGCCCAAGCTGGGTTTGAACCCACCACCCTCAGTGCATGTAGCAGGCTCTGTAACCACTGTGCTACAGGTGCTGAGCCCAAAGTCTTCACTTTTAATATACAACTTAACTGATGGAAACCTTCTTAAAATGCTAATTTTTAAAACATTTGCCTTTTATTCATTAAATAAAAATACATACATTACTCCTGATGTTTCAGGATCAACATGGAGCACTTTGGGTTTTTTGGCCATCTACTAGACTGTAGTGTTTTCTGAGTTTTTATATCTGCTTGTGTGTTTTTCTTGTCTTCTGTAATGCTTTTAGCTCTTGTTAATGTCTACATCTGCCTTTAGCAACTCATATCCCCTTTTGATTTGCTGTTTCAAACCAGCTGTGAGTTAGAGAAACATCATCAAGCTTGTTAGAATAAAACTAAAATGAGAATAGGAGCAAAATTCATTTATCTATGGACTTCATGGCTCTTAGTCTCATTCCTCAGAAGCTACAATTTCTTTCTTCTTTTTCTCTATGTCCTAGAGAGCTGAATTTCATAGCTATAAGAAGTTTCTATATAAAAGAGTTGCAGAGGCCCTGATATGTACTTAACATTTAAAAACAAGCCTTTAAAAAAATATAAGATGAGAAAATCCTATGTTCACATGCAGTTTTTTAACATGCATCCCAAAATTTTATTCTTCTTTTGCCTCCACTATCTTCCTTCTCCTCGACCCCTATTACCACCACTCCCTTACATGGATTTTTAAGAGTAGACAGTGGCTAAACTGATTAGCAGTGTACTTAGTTACACAGTGATGTTGGGGGTAATAAATGACCTAATTCATACACATACGTACACACACTTAGGAAGGATTTTCCCTTTTAATAATTTATTTGTCTAAGCAAGCTCACAGTTGCAGTTTCAATTACTGACAAAATGTTTAAATGTATAAACTACAAGAAAATTTTTTGGGGTGTGCATCAGTATGACTGTGAACAATATGCAAAGCGTACGGCAAAAGATCTAGGAAAAGACAAAGTAGTTAAATTTCAACTAACAAGCTGTGTTTCAGTTAACCCACTGGAGACTGCTAATAGTCTGTGTAAGATGGTAGCAAATATAAAAATCCCAGTTGTCTTCAGTTGCTATAAAAACCAATATAAAAAATAATACTCATCTGTCCAAAGCTGACTGAACAGATTTTTTAAAAGGATTTGAGTGCAACTGTTTCCCTTTTGTGTTTTTTCCCTGCAGAAACACAGTGCTCTTTGCCTATACAGTGTACGGATAAAACAGATAAACAAGAAGCACTGTTTAAGCCTCAGGCTAAAGATGATATAAATAGAGGTACACCATGCATCACATCTGTCACACCCAGAGGACTGGGTCGAGATGAGGAAGACACCTCTTTTGAATCACTTTCTAAATTCAATGTCAAGTTTCCACCTACGGACAGTGACTCGACTTTCCTCCATAGCACTCCAGAGAGACCTGACATCCTCAGTCCTGCTACGTCTGAGGCAGTGTGCCAAGAAAAATTTAATATGGAGCTCAAAGATAACCCAGGAAACTTTGTTAAAACAGAAGAAACTTCATTTGAAATTCAGGGAATTGATTCTATAGCTTCAGCTATACAAAACCTTAAAACAACTGACAAAACAAAACCCTCAAATTTTGTAAACAATTGTACCAAGACAACTCTGGATAGAACTGCGTGCTTATCACCTGGAGACCATAATGCATTATATGTAAATATATTCCCACTTCTGGACCCGTCTGATGTAACTTTTCCCTCACGTGATTCCCCAGGAAAAGCTATCCGAGGACCACAGCAGGTAACTGTTTTGTGTTAACAAATATGTTATTGTGTGTGAACACACATTTTGCCATACATGCACAGATATGCATCTCTTTTAGGTTATCATACATCCCTTTTAAACTAATGACTAGCCAAAGTTGAGGCTTTCACTAAAACATGCAAGTCCTGTAATAAATGACGTGAAATATAAAGATAAATATGGTAAAGCTCTATTATAAAGTAGTTTACCATTTATGGCAGACTTTAAAAATACATGGTAAGCTTTATCCACATCTACTATGGTGTCACTTTCTTAGTTCCTTAGTCAAAGCTTGTTTACACAGCATCAACATTTAAAATAGGATCCTTGATTAAATTTCATTCTGTAAAATTAAATGGTTTATCAGTAAGTTTGTGTATATCATACTCGTTTTTACAAGAATGCACAATTTTCCCTAAGTAAACATTTGCATCATGTATTTCTAATTATCAAAGTAAATGAACTTCCAACTAGTACTCCTAATACATTCTGTTATTTAGTACATAGATTTGTAGAGCTTAGCTTTGATTTCGGTTGCTAATCTGGCACAGAATATGCAGCCTAATATATTTTTTAATAGTCTCTGCCTAGGTATGATTTCAGTCAAATATTTTATTTAATGTCTCTAAAGCTCACAGACTACTTATAGCCCCACAAGCCTTTCCTATCCTTCCTTGTAGATTCAGGATTATCACAGAATGATTGTTTTAGTTAAAAAAAAAAAAAAAAGCAGTTTAGTGCCTGTAGACAAATGAAAAATATATGATTGTTACAATAAACAGAAGCTCATGAAAATACAGACTGATGTAAATGTGTCTATTATTTGCAAACATTCGGTTGATTTCTCTTTGACTTGAGATATTTAATTTAATTTTTTAAACCTTCATTAATACCGTTTGGGGTTAAGTGCTCTTATAGACTTTTAAGTCATCATGCAAAGAAGGCAGTAATCAAGCTGTGGTATATTTTAGTAGAAGGAAAAACTAGGCATAGCTGACAATAAGTTTTAATTATAAACTCTCTGTGTTCCACGTTATGCCTTATTTCACACCATAGACTCAGTTATAGTTGCTACTAAATGAAACAAATTAAACAATTTCACTTATTGCAAGTAGAATTCCTGGGGAGCTGTGAAGTGCATCAGTTCTAATTCCTGTTACTTTTTTCTCCATTGTATCTATTGTTTGTTCTTTTACAAGTCTGTGCATTCATGTTTCAGTAGATGGCACCCTGCATTGTACATTTGCTTTCTATACTGTAGCAAGGGAAACAGCTGGTATGTGATTACAACTCCATGGAAAAGTATTCAGTTTAAAAAATGCAAGAGAATTGGTGTTGAGCTGTCACAAGACATGGGGCATAAGGTTAGATAATTGATATTTTGGCAGAAAAAGTAAAGAAATTAGTTTGTTTTGAAGGCCATGTTACAGTTTAGGATTAAAAGAATGTTTCTTAGAATGGGGTTTTTAGAACATTTTGTTATTTTATTGGCACTAATAAAGCTTGTATGCTAAGTAAAGAATTGTTGAGTTCATAGATAATAACAAAGAAGTGAAATTTTAGTTACATATTTCAAATTTTTACTTTATATCAGTCATTACTACTAAACATCTCTTTTATTCATTCAACTAAGCCTAAAACATGTCAGCTTATTTTTGTTCTATGGGATTTTTTTTGTTATTGTTTTTGATTTTTACTTTTGCTGAGTCAGTGATTGAGGTCACAACTAAATTCCATGAAGATCAAATCTAAACTGATAACTCTTAATAGAGAAGGATAAATAAGAACTTTGAGCATAAACTGGCAATGAAAGATTGGCTTAACAAATTTGGAAGCTAAATTGCTTCAAGTTGATTTCTTACTATTTATATTACAGATTTTAAGAATTCTCTTTAAAGTCATAATCTTTTATTTATAGTCAATTTCCCATCAGAGTAATTTGTATTTTTTTGTTTAAAGCAAACAGTAAAATTTGAATCTTGTTAGCTCTAACTAGATTTTTGTTTATTACTCACAATTATTACTACTTTCTTTTATCATGGAAGAAAGATTTTTATAAAAAACTATTTTACCCTCAATTTTATAACATGGTTATTTTAAATATTACTAAATTTTGGTGATAAAATTGCTATTCCTCATGAAAGTAATTAAGTCAATATTATCATAAGCCCTCTGTACTGATATATGAATGTGTCTCAGTGCCTAGACAGACTTTGTATATTTACACCAGTTGTACACAGCTGTCCAATAAAATGTTTATAAGAAGACAGTGATGTTGTGAAACCCAAATGCTTCAAATAGTAATATACTGTTTATGCAAGTGATTGGTTAACCAGCATGGAGGAATTTAGAGGAATGAAACTAATACTGTCAAGGTGCTGGACTAGGCTATTACTTTAAAACACATATTACTAATAGGAGCATAAGAGGTCTCTAAATTTAACTTTATAAGGTGATTCTCCACAAAATATCAAGATTTAGCTATGTCAGGGTTTTACCTTTGTCAAGGTAAGAAAGAAAATTTTAAAAATAATTTGATTTACACACTTCAGGAAAATAATATATTTTTCAGGCAATAAACATTTATTGAGTATTTATCACTAAAGTAAATGTTATTTATTGTCCTTTTAGAAATTTGTTTTTGTTTTTTTTAAGGGATAGATAAAGTATGGAAGGGTATTAAGGTGCAATTTAAACTGGATATGATTCTTTTGAATGATGACTTTCCATATTCCTTTAACCGAATATTGACAGGCGTTACACTTTACTCAGCCACAAGAAAGAGTAAGCCAAACTACTTATTATATAATAGGAACAAAGCAAAACGTTGAATGAACCTGATATTAGAATTTGCTGAATTTAAATATTTGAGTTTTCAAGAAGCAAAATAAATAATAGATCATTTTCTTTTTAAAAATCAAAGCAATGTTGATTCATATATGATTTTTATGTGTATTTGGTTATAAATATTAGTAAAATTTAAATTGCTTTTAATTAAGATGACAGACATACACATACACCATGTGTTTAGTGTATCACCATGTAACTAATAAAGGCCTATAACTTAAGGTTTCTATTGTAAAAGAGAAAAAACAGAATTTAATTTAAAAATCTTAAGTAGTGATTATCATTCCAAAATTACTGCCATTGTAATAATTAAGTACCAAAAATTGCTGGTGCTAAAACTGTGATATTTTTAAATATGTAAAGATAAAAATGCATGTGTATGTGCCTCAAGTGATTTTTAGTCAAAGTTTAGTTGTTGCCCTTTATGAAAAAAAGAATTGAGTCATATCTTCATGCTGATGCTATCATATTAGGGAATTAAATATATATGCTCATACATAACGCATTCAAAAACTTTGAATTTAAAATTTAATGTTATTTGACTTAAACACAAGTAACAAAATATGTTTCTATTTATTTTATTTATTTGTTTCCTGCAGCCCATTTGGAAGCCCTTCCCTAATCAAGACAGTGACTTACTGGAACTAAGTGGCACAGACTCAGAACGGCATATACCTCGAGTGTGTGAATTCTGTCAAGCAGTTTTCCCACCATCCATTAAATCCAAGGGGGATTTCCTGAGGCATCTTAATTCACACTTTAATGGGGAGACTTAAGACACATTTGAAAACAGACATTATCAAATGCGGTGATTTGGGGTTTGTAATACTATAACTGCTTGATTGTAAACTAAATTCAAGATCATTCACAGAAAAATCTGTGGTCACAGCTACTTGATGCTCAAACTTTTTTTGTAACTTTCTTTTATTATCTTTTAAAGATCATTCTGTACAAAACTAACAACTCATGGTATTCATGTTTACAGTGTTATACCATAATTCAAAATTATGTATGTGACTTATGGAGTTATGTAATCATAATTTATGGTTTTTTCAAATGTCTAAGCTTATTTAGATTTCTGGTGAGATATAATGAATTTGGTAATGCCAAATGTTTATAATGTTGTTCCCTTTGTTTTCATTGAAAAGTTTAGATTATTTATGTTATATGTGATGTTCTCTTTGAATAAATCTATAATAGAGAATAGCAATACGTAAATATCTAAGTAAATGCCAAACCAAAAACATTTGTTGCCCTGTGATAAATCACTGGTAGAACTATTTAAACATGTTAGATTATTTTTAATAATGTACATGGCCTTCAATTTTTATTGTCTGTATAGCTACATGATGAATTGTATATTAAAAGAGTTACTTTTGTTGTGATCATTATTGTCTTGTTTCTGAATTTTAAAAAAATGAAATAAATCACATTTTGGAGGAAGTTTATAAAATTCATGTTTTCCTTCTATTAACTCAATAGTTAAGGGTGATGACCTGATCTGATGGCATTTATTACAATTAGTGGATCACTTGGAATTTTAAAATTATTTTTCAAACTAAACTAGTATTACTAAAGAAACATTTGGCTTTAATGGAAGCAGATCTAAAAAAAACTCTGGGGACTATATTTATTAATGTAGATTAGAAATATTCATTCTTCTTGAAAAATTTGTTATTCATCATTAGCAGACTAATTTATGGCCACTGTAAGACAATTAAGATTATGGATGGGAAATTCAGAAGGCTGCAAAAATGATTGAAAGAAAGACTTCCCTTTCGTTTTTCTTCCCTATGATTCTTGCCTTTTGGGTTTTCCCCTTTCTCCTGATATTTAAAAATATTTGAGGCATGGTTTCCATTTTATGAAGTAAACATTGATTTGCACCTCTCAAACAAATTTAAGCCCTCTTGAAGCAAGTGTTTTAAGCTGGAGGGTTTGGGATAAGGGAATTTGAGCACTGGGCAGCAATGAAGAGCCTTAACTTGTGGAAGAATGAGAGTGGTGCCTTGACTTCTCATGATACAAAGTACATAACGTCTTCTTCATGGGGTGACATAGCGATTATTAGGTATTCACTGTGAAGGGTTCTGAGGCACAAACATCTTTCTTTCATTGCCACTGGGGCTGAATGGAAATGCCTGGACAATTATCCAAGTCTCTTCCCTTCCCCCACCTCTCACCCACCCAGCCTCCCCTCTCACTCCTCCCACACACACGTACAAATTAAAAATAAAAGTTTCCCAGCATGTACCAGCCAGAATGTACCACGGTACCTATCTCGTGAAAGGGGATACTTTCCCCCTCTCCTTTTCTAGGACAGCCCCTTCCACACAGTTGACATCTCTAGCTTGCTGATAACCAGAGGAAACTCCATAGATCAGAAAGTGACTCAAATCAAATGGTACCACCGACCCCCTCATCTTCAGTCCACTCTTTCCCCACCTCCACCACTTTCAGTAAGATCAAGGAGCTCCGTTTTCTTTTGGGTTCCAGCAGTTCCCCAAGCTCCATCTTCTGAGGCACAGAAACCCTCGTGGGCCACAGAAGAGGCGGCCTGGCAGCAGGCCCCTGTCCTCCTGCACAGAGGTAGTGCTAGCCAAGGCTGGAAAGGTGAAGAGGACACCTCTAGGTCTCTCCTTCTGTCTCTTAGTACTGAGTCGTGCAGGAGCTGGCTTGGCATCTGCTAAGCGTGGCCGGGTAAGAACAGCTCCCAGGTAAAAAAGCTGCACACGCGAAACGCTGAGTCTGGAAAAACCACCCCCGCCGAGGCGAGGCAGTTGTGAGCGGGATGCCTGAGAAGTGGGAGGTGAATGTCCTCGGGAGGGCCCCCCCCCCCCCAGCAGCTTTCCCCGGAGGCTGAAGCTGCTGCCAGCGGGGACATCTGCTTTCTTACACTCCAGCCTGGCTCACCCCGCCCCCTCAGCCCGGGGTTGCGTGGTTATTTTACCAACACGGGGGGAGGGAGAGCTCGAGGAGGTAGGAAAAGGGTGGTTGGGAGCTTAGATTTTCTTCCCACTACCCCCACGTCCCCTCCTTTCTTCTTCACATCTTTTAACCTTCAAGGTAAAGACTTCATAAATATGAAACAATAAACGTGTCCGCTGGCCCCCAGGCCCGCCTTCGGCTGGCCGGGGCTCTCGGGTGCAGGGCCTTGCCCTTGTCTCCGTCCTCCCAGAGTCGGGCCGGGCTCCGGCGGTTGGGCTGGGTGCAGGGGCCGGCCGGGCGCGCCCAGCCTGTGGCGCCTTCTCTCCTGGGCTGCTGCCTCGACAGCTGCTTGTAGCTACAGTAATTAGACTGTCAGTGCTTGTTAGAGGAGAGAGGGGAAAACACGCTTCTGACAGCAGATTCCGAGACTCCCCAGTTTGTTAATTTCTAAGAGATCTTTAAAGCATTAATTGAGGTCTCCCCAACTCTTCTCCTCCCGTCCCTCTCCCCAACTCCTCCTTTCCCCAAAATATCTTTAGAAGAAGTCTCTGCGCGTGGAAGCAGTGTTTCCCGCAAAACTGCCAGCCCCCACCCCGCTTGCGCACGTACAACCTATTTTACATATACATATATATGCACACATGTATGCGCGGAAGGTTAACTCCGCGGACTCGCCCAAATAGGCACTGGGATTGCATTTAAAATAATAATAATAATAAATAAATAAACTAGGAAGGAAAGGGGGGAGGGAAGCAGAAGTCGGGAAGAAAAGAGAAAAGCAGCAGGCTGATTACGAGGTGTCAAAACTGCCAGGAGCAAGAAGGTGATAGCAATCAGGGGTGAGAAGAGTGCGGCATTCGTGCGGGGCAACTAATTATCCGTCTCATTTGAGAAGAGCAGCATTTGAGGCAGCAGCGTTCGCCTGCTGAACGGTGACAGATTGGCGCGGAGGAGAGGGGAGGTGTTAAAACAATGGAGCCGGGCGCGCGAGCGCTGCTGCATGCTAATCAGCCCTCCCTCCGCCTGCCTGCCGCGCTCCCTCCTTCCTCCCGCCATCCCTCCTCCGCGCCCCCTCCTCCCGCCTGCGGCGCACCCTCCTTTCCAGCGGGCCCGCCGCCGCCGCCACCCGCTTCCTGATCCCGAGCTTTCCCGCGCGTCCTTCCCTCCTCTGGCGAGTGGAACCCAGCCACCGCCACCAAGTCCCTGGCGGATCGGGATCCCCCGCGCGGCTCCCTCCGCCGGTCGCGCCGAGCGCAGCCCATGCTGGTGCGCCCGAGGGCCCGGCCTGAGCCAAGCGCCCACTCCCCGGGCGCCTCCTGCGAGCGGCGCGCCGGCCGGCGAGTGGGAACCCAAGCGAATTCAGGAAGGGCGAGGGACAGCCAGAGGTGGGAAGAGAGACAGGGTCTGAAAGGCCAAGAAAGTCCCCAGGACTGACTGCATAGCCGGCCCTGGGGGACGCCACCCCCGAAGCCCCTGCCGCCTCCAACCCGCCCTGTAGCGGCCGCGCCCCTGCTGGCCTGAGCTAGTCTGCGAGGTCAGCCCCTAGCAGTCTCCCGCGTAGCGGCCTTCAGATCCTGGCACCCTACTCTTGGCTCCACAACTACACGTACACGATTTAAATAATCCCAGAGAAGACATAAAGGGCTCTCTTATTAGTTGTGCTTCCAAGGCCTGACCGCCTGACCTCCTGACCCCAAGACTAGACCAGAGGCTGCCTGCACCCCTAGATACACAGCGTAAGACTCTATGGGAGAGAAAGGCCTTGAGGCACGGCCGCCCGACCCCTGCGGTGGAGACTGTAGGGGCCGTGGGGCCGGGCGTATCTGGCAGCGCGGCCCCTTACCTAGCTGCTCTGTTCAACGTTAGGCCTAAGAAAAGCTGGTCAAAAATTGCAGCGCCCCGGACAGAGATCTCTGCTGAAAAAGGTCTTCCATACCTGTTGAGGCAGGCCCTGAGGTTCCGATAGAACTTCTCCCTACCTTTTGAGCTTAAAAACTGATTGCTGAGCTTAAAGTACACTTTTATTGTTACCATTAACAGATTTTGCTGTCACAGATCTACATAAACTACCCTTAGATAGTAAAAACCTTTGACATTCTTATGATTTAAGTGAATTTAAAAAACCAACCATGGGGAAATGGTAGAAATTTGGACAGAATGAGAATGCAATTCCGTCTAACTCCTCCCGAGCTATTTTGCTAACCAGGTGTCAAAATTAACAATAAAATTTCCTTCCCCTAAGCCATAGCTGAAAAATGAAAGTAGCTAAAAGATAATCTATGCAGTATATTTTTTTCTGCTGACACCTTTGCATAACTTTACACACTCAATTGTTCATTTTTAAAAATCAATTTAAAATGTGAAGGTATGAAAAAGCTCAGTTAGGTATACTCAAAAGATTACATTCCTATTATGTTCTCCACTTTCTCTGTAATGTTTCACAATAAAAGTACACAAAAATAAAAATGACTTGAGCACATTTTGGTATTTTTATATCATCATTGATCCTAGTCATATGAAAACTATACAGAGTGAATCAGTTTTCCTTTTAGAATATGCCCAGGCATACATACCAATAGAGTAGCTGAATGTAAAACTGTTAGAATCTACTATAACAATACAGAATGTTAAAAAGTTTTTAAATTGAAAATTTTTAGAAGAGATACATAAAGGATTTTGCATAAATAAATGTTCATGTTTTTTGGTTTCCACCCTTTGGAAAACCACTAAGCAGGCCTCTGCCCTTAGCACATCACAGACTTTTCAGTGTTAGAGTATTAGCTGGCATTTGGAAAATTCCCTAGTGTCTGCATCTGTTAAAATAGCAACCTACCAGAAAAAAAAAATTAGCTTTACATTTATTCATGTAAACTTGGAGATTCAGATTCTTTATCAACATCAAAATTAAGCAATTTATTAACTATTCATCAGTCTTTTCTTTTTTCCCAATTTCTATAAAAACAATGAGTATCTCTCTGAGGCTGTGAACCTATAGAGTGTAAATGAATTTGGTTCAGTTCCATGTGGTGTTATTTCTAATATCTAATCAAATCCTTCACCTTCCAATAACTTGTTTTTTTATGGGGTTTAGCGTACTCACAAATTTGCATGACTGTTCTAATGGTGTATTTACAGATAAGTTTTTATTTGCACATAAGGACAAAAAGGTGAAGTGAAATTTGGTCCCAATGGAAACCTGTTAGGTTCCCTGAACATATGGCTCACTGGGCTGTTACTTCCTTTTTGAGATCATTTTCCAAGACTTTTTAATATATACATCAATTTGACACCACTTATAAAGAAAATATATTGGCTTTGAAGATGCCTCCACCTGGGGCATATCTCTTAATAACAAGCCATGTAGTGAGGTGTACCTCTGAATGTACAGGTTTCCAGTTTCTGAGAACAGGGAATAATTTGAAAGCTGTCAGAATTGCCATTTGATTTACAGTCTTGGAAATTAGGTAGATCTATGGCTCCTTAGACTGCCACAGTGATTTGATTAATACAGTTCAGGGGTAACTCCCTAAAACTCTTTCTCCGAAAGCTGTGCATTAGGAATCCACACTATTACAATGATTTCTCTCAGTAGATATAAGTGAAGTAAGTATCATGTGTGGTGCCAGTTTAAGACTTAAGGGGAAAATCACAGCACTTTGAAAAAGATGTAAATGTTCAATTGGTAAAAAAGGGGGGAAAACCGTGCTAAAACATGTGCCTATTTCCATTATGCTTAATTTACTATTCAAAACAAGTTTTTCCTAATAAGCTCTATTGTTTCTTTCTGTTTTGTAAAATTTAATATGTGTGAGACAAAAACCAGATTCAGAATGTGAATGAAGTCTGTTTAGCGAAAGATTGTTGGAGCTTACAGTTCAAAAAGGGCCTCAAATTAAAAGAAATATCACCTTCTATCACTGACAGGAAATAAAGAAACAAGTTTCTTAGGTCATTCTAGACCTTAGTTATAACTAGACTGCCAACTTCCCTAGCCTCAGAGCTGTTTGTGCTTGAATTCATACACTTCTGTCATATATATTTACTGAATAGCTTTCACTTTTATTTTATTGCAGTGTTTTTTCAGAGGCCTCAATCTCCAAATAGAACTGAAGTAAATTCTCAAATACGTTATTTTCTTTTCTTGTCCTGTCTCTATGGGGTTATTTGCCTTTAAGTCATACTTCTTCAGAGAATTCGCACCTGATTATGGAGTACCTGGATGTTTAACCAGTTTCCCCCATTTGAAAGTTCCCTTGGAATCTAGAATGCCTGGATAGCCTGGATCATGCCCAAGTGTCCTTTATTGTTTAGGACTTTAATATGGATATATTAAAATCTATCTTGCTGATATCCTTTCAAAGGAGTGTAGAAAAGATGAGTTATCATTTATTAATTAATCCATGGAAGAGTTGTTTTTAAAATAATAAAATCTTAAAAATTGCCTACTTCAACTTTCTTTTTGTGTGGACAAACAAAAAATAAAAAACTGCATCTAAAGAGAATGAATAAGTGCCTTGCACCTACTCAAATAGCTAGAACTCAACTCTAGCTCTTCAGCCTTTCAAGTTACTGTTTTTTTCCATAAAAATCCCTTACCTCAAAGAAAGTATACTTTTTCACTAACTTTGTACTTAGCCTCATAGGAAGCTTAAATCATCTTCAAAGTCTTTTTACACAAAAAGATTAACCATTATTCTAAACCAGAGAGAGAGAGTAGGGAGACCTGACATTACCTGACAATGGGGTAGGATGTATTTTTTAAAGATTGTCACTTTATCACCACCCTAACAAGGGCCCCAGTACATTTTAGCTGGGAGAAGCCAGCGCCTTAAAACACCAGGTTTTAAACTTTTGTCGGTCCTTCTCCAATGAGGAAGAAGAGAGTATTGGACATATTTTTGTAGCTTGAGATACAAACTAAAATAAGAGGAAAGATGAAAAGGATTTGTGCCTCTAAGGTATGGAGTTAAATTACACCATAACTGCCAAGCCACAATGCTAACTTTTTAATAGTCTAAATTCTAAACTAAGGATTAAAGTTTGGAAAATAAAAAAAGAACAGCAATCCAGTATGAACTAGAAGTCAGTTTAGGTATTTTCTAAAACTATTGATCTGGAACTAAAACATTGTCTAAACCAAACAAATACTTCCTTTGGTTCCAGAGTTGGCCTTCCCTTGTCTGAAAAGGCCCATTAGCTCAGATAGAGGGCTCAGCCTTATATAATCTTCCCTTGAGTTTTGGTGAATCAACTCTGAAAACAGCACTCATTAGACAAATTGTTTCCCCATTTGCAGTTGTTCAACAGCACTAACCACCAGTGAGGAAGGGGCATCCCGTGTGGGTATATTTATACCACTTTGAGCAATTGACTTACAAGGAAGGCTTGCTCACAGGATTCCAAAGTATTGGTAAGGGTGATAAAGCTTGCTTGAAAAAGCTCTCTAACAGGGACTGGGGAAGAAATGCAAACAGCAGGCTCCCTCACACTCGCACACACTTAAATATGCAAAGACCCATTTTTGTGTTCAGTTTTTCCTGAGGTTTTACGATTGGCATTTTGAAAGCCTTTTCTTTCAGCATCTGCAAGACCCTGGATGAGATGTATTTCTAGGCTAGAGCCTTTGATAAATTTCAAAACCGGCTTTGCTCTCTCCTTTCACCTTTAAAATTTTCAAGTCCCAATCTTTTTGTTTGTTTAGCTTGGTTTAGGAGTTTTTGCTGGGGTTTGTTTGTTTGTTTGTTTGTTTTTGAGACAGGGTCTCACTCTATTGCCCAGGCACTGCAACCTCCAACTCTAGGGCTCAAGCAATCCTCCTGCCTCAGCCTCCTCATTTGCTGGGACTACAGGTGCAGTTATTACATCCAGCTAATTTTTTTTTATGTTTTGCAGAGACAGAGTCTCCTTATATTGCCAAGGCTGGTCTGGAAATCCTTAAGCTCAAGCCATCCTTCTGTCTTGGCTTCCCAAAGTGCTGGGATTACAGGTATGAGCCACTGTACCTGGTCCCAACCTTGTTTTCTTTCAACATAAATACCAATGAGTAATGAGACTCTTTAGTAAAGATTTAGAAAAAATAAATATAAGTACACTAATCCTGACATGGATAGCCATTAAGATTGGTGTTCTGCTTGCAGCTGGGCAATAGGCCCCTCTACTGGCTGGGTAGGGAGAACTTGTGTGAGTGAGACCCAGTGAGCCAACCTTAGGGAAGGGAGCCTAATCCAGTCCCAGGAAGAGACAACAATGACACTGCTACTTCCTTCTCAAATATAAGGACATTTCCAAGTTACTTCAGTCATTTCTTCTTCCTTCACCTTACAATGTACTTGGAAAATATGCCGTAGGGATGACTCATTTTCTTTTTCAAGGCAAGGTTTCATTAAAAATGGCCCAAATATCATTTACCCAGGACAATGTTTCTTGTATGGTTTCTTCCAGGAAATACTTTTTAGTTAGGATGGCCAGATTTAGCCAATAAAAATTCAGGATGCCCAGTTAAATCTGAATTTCAGACAGACAACAAATTTTTTTTTCTTTTTTACTAGATGTATACCCCCATGAAATATTTGGCAAACCTTAACATCGCATTGACTATAAAGATATGAAATTAAATCTAGATAGATTCTCCCCTATTTTGGGGGTGGAACTAATGTGTATGTGTATAATATAGGCCACAGGGTGCCCGTAAAGTTCACATGCAATTTGCCTGTGTGTGTGTGTGTGTGTGTGTGTGTGTGTGTGTGTATGTGTGTGATTTTTGGTCCTGGCCAGAATATTCTTTTTTCATTTCTCCTCAGGGAAAGTCTCAGCATTTGCTGTGCATACCACTCCTGGGATTTGCCTATACAATCATTTGCGTTGTGTTTCACCGTGCGCGCATAAAGTCTCCTGCGTGATAATAGCATAAGCTTTTCCACCAGAGTGCGGAGCACACGGCGTCCCCCTTCCAGGATCCTGGCGCCTGTCCCGCTAGGGCTTCCAGGCCGCCTCAGGTGGGTTAGGCGGACTCTGCACTCTCACCTCTGACCCAGACGCGCAGGAAACTGAGATTCGGGCCTTGGGCCCCTGGGCTGCGCAAGGGAAGGAGAGGCGTCTGCGGGGAGGGTTTGAGTCCCTCGCGGCTCTGTTCTGCGCGGGGTGAGGCCGGGCGAGGCGGGCCTTTGGCCGAGGCCTGGCCTGCAGGCCTCCTCTGACGCCCGCGCTGCCCGGCCGCCCCGCTTCCCTGCAGGGGCCCGCGAGGTCACACCGCGAGCCTGGGCCCCGGGGCCCCTTTGCCCGGTGCGGTGCGCGTCCCGGGGACAGACAGGTGCGGGGCGCCCGGGGTCGCGCAGGCCGGACCCCCCGGCTCGCGACGGGAGGCGCCCAGGCCCTTCCCGGCCTCGCTGCAGCGGGGCGATTCTTCCCGTCATTTGTTGCATTGTTTGCATTAATATGAATATCTTGTTTTGTTTGTTTTGTCTCCTGGGAGCCAATAAAGCTGTGAGTTTTTTCTTTACACCAAATGCAGCTCTACGGGCGATCAATCAATGGGTAGTCTTCGGATAATCTGTGAGAGTGAGAAATCTAATAAAGCTAGAGACTAAAAAAGGAAAACAAAATCTATTTTCCTCTCAGGTTAACTACGTCAGGATTAGTGTGTTCCACTTTTGCTGCATGAGGTGGGTTTAACTCTTGTTCTTTTTTTTTTTTTTTTTAACAAATGGATTTAAATGTCAAGATGGGAGGGAGGAGGGCTGAGGGGGGAGAGGAGAAAGAAGAGGGACGCTTAAGAAGGAGTCTCTTAAATCTTTTGACGGTTGGCAGATTCTGTCAAGAAGGAAGAGGATACTTTCTAAGGTCCCAGAAAATGAAGAGAAATGTAGGACTCTACTAAAATGTACTTTGGCAAAGAGGGCCTTCCTCAGTTTTCCAAACAGACAGGAAATGTAAATTAATAATGAAGTCAACTGACTGATGATGATACATCAAATGATTATCAGTGTCCTCATCACTGGTCTGTTACCGCCAGCCGCTAAACTTAACTCCCCAAAGGGATTATTTGGAAGACCCCTCAGCCCTCCTGAGCATTGCAAGAAAGATGAGAAAGATCTTCTGCCTGGGCTGCAGCAGTTCTCCCCATAGTACAATGCAACCAAATCATTTATAAACAGATCAAAATAACAATCTGAATTATCTAACATTAACAGCTGAACTGAAGAGACCAAGATTATGTGATGAATTGTTAAATTGCAGTAGCATTGTTTTGGATTGCTAATTAAAAAAATAAGCAAACCCCATGACTCTAGATATGACAACTGAAAATACCCACAAATTATTTAATAAATGAAGTGTCTAACAACTTTAACACTTCCTGGTCGCCTTGTTAATAAATGTAATTTGAGGTAGATTTTAAAAATCTTCAATCTAAACAGTGAATTCATTACGTGCCATTCAGATCTCTGGATGCCTATGGACTTCTTGGAATTAGGTGTTAAATAGACAAAAGTGAACCAAACTGCCTTTAAAAGCACAGCATGACCATGTAATTCTTTTTCCAGTTTGTGGTAAAAAATGATGAAACTTCTTTCCAAGTAGCTATCACCCAGATTTAGTGTGAAAAGTAGCGTAATTGTAATTCACGCCATCAGGGTCTATCGCTGATAGACGATCAGCTGTTCTGTAGTGGGGAGAGGCTTTCTTTTCAAATAGGAAAGCTGCCAAGTGCTCTGCGATACCTCCAGCAAGCTTATCGGATTGAGTTCAGAGCCAAAACAGCAGCTGCACACATATGCAAATTGGCAATTAATAGTATAACATTCTGCAAAAAAAAAAAAAAAAAGAAATGTTTAAAAAAAATTTTAAAGAAAATAGAAGCTACCTGAACATTATTAACCTTAACCCTAACTGGGACTTCTAAGATGAATGACTAAGGATTAATTACCCTCTGGAGAGGACTTGCTCTTTAATACTTTCTCTCCTGCAGATCAAGTCTTTGTTGTCTTGCTGAGTTTTGTCTGTTTCATGGACCACAACAATGGGCTCTACAGGAAGAAGTTTAAAATAACTAAAAAGCCCTTATATTTTGATTCCAGAAAAGAGGGAAATTAAGTCCTTTTCATTGATCATTCTTTTCATACACAGAGATTACAAAGTAAGAGCTTTACATCTTCATGAAAAAGACATTTTGTTCTGGATGTCATCATCTTCTTCCACTACAGCTTGCAGTAGGAACAAGCTTGACGTCCTGGGGGTGCTGCCTATCTGTCTTGATTTCTGTCTGTCTCTTCCTCCCATTGACAGCAATGTGGTTAGTATGCTTCACACAGCAGTTTACAGAAATCCAGCAAGGTTTATGGTTTATGTTGCCCAGCATGTATAAACATAACACTCAAATGTTTTTTTAAATAAAAATCATATGAATTTGTTAGATTTCTTAACATCCTGGTCCCTCCACCCCACCCCAATTCTCACACACAAATATACTGTTTCCCTGATAGAGTCATAACAATAGTTATGGCTGGGATTAGGTTGGCAGCCCAAGCCCCAAGAAAGGCCTGGCATTTTCACAGAAGCCTTTCCCCAGTGCTTTGAGGCTTCCTTTCCCACTCCCTTTTTCGCCCTCCCTCTAGCACAGGGTGGGGGGTGGGGGTGATTAGCAAATGTTTCAGATAATCTGTGAATTCTTAATAGTCATGGTTGAAGATCTCTCTATTTCTGTGATATGACAGGTTTCAGAAACCTTGGTATTAGGGGTTTTACAGACACATTCAAGTTCTAGGAGTTTGAATTTTTTTTTTTTTTTGGCCGGGGCTGGGTTTGAACCTGCCACCTCTGGCATATGGGACTGGCGCCCTACTCCTTGAGCCACAGGCGCGGCCCAGTTCTAGGAGTTTGAAATTTGGGTCAAGATCCTGATTCCCATTAATGTATGAGGGCAAAGGAGGTTTTATTTTGCTTTATTCTTCTGAATTTTATGGGATGAGATTGTATCCAGTCCTGACTGTAACCTGCATCATAAAAGTAGAATTGCAACCCTTATTTCTAGCTTTTTCTCATTTTATTACCTATGGTTCTAGTGTTATTGCAAATAAACTGTGTCTTAAAAACATTCCTTGTCATACATCCTAGGGGCATTTCCCTCATAATCTGAGAAAATTTTAGACTATTAATATTCCAGCTGAAAGGATACCATACACTCTCCTTGCCAATATGGGCTTTTGAAGTTTGAATTTCAACATTTTTACAGGAAATTCACTCATGTAGAATTTAAATATATTTGTTTATATTTCCTAGAAAAAAATATTTTAGATAACTGTCATTAAGTTCCACTTGGGGTACAGAAAATTTTGAGCCCCTTAATAAGAAAGCAAAAATTCTTTCCTCCAAATAACCAATTCTAGATCAGTAAATTATGCTTTTCTAAATATTTGTGATTAACAAAACTTTTTTTGTCTAATTCCAATAGTTGCATCCTATGTGCTGAAGACTATAAAAGTATGAGAGAAAAAAATGTAAGTCTAAATTTTAATCACACATAAGGACTTTTCTATTATGATTAAATAAAAAATAGTTTAAAAGGAAAGAGCAAGTCAATTGAAAAGTTGCTTTTGAATAAAACAGAAAAAATGGGAATGCCAACTTTCTTTTCTTCTCTATAACTTCATTAACATGGTTGTATAGACATTTGCATGTAAAATGTAGTTAACAAAAATTACACAGAAGTAAATTTAGTCCTCTAGTGCCTACCTCTATGGTAAAATCAGACCATTTGGCATAGTTTGAAGTCTTCCAAGAAGCCTGGTTTCCACCTGGAAAATAAATTACTAAATTTGAATGTGTTACTTATACTATGGTGAGTTGTCTATCTGTTACATTTTATTTTAGTGCATATACTAGAAATTGTATTTAAAGTGTTCTAAAATTGTCATCTGTCAAGGTAGAGAATTATAATAATATAATTATACCCAGGAAAAGTGTTCTGACTTTAGATTATCTTGGCACTGTTACAAATATGATGCGTTTTTAAAATTCAAAATGTTTATCACAAATTTATATGCTTAATTGTCAATTTTTGAGATTAATTTAAATTAGCTGTAGCCAAAGTTTATTTTCTATGAATTTATTGATACATAGTTAATGCTTATACCTGGTCATCAATAGTATATAAATATATATACTATTGCTCTTGATCTTAGCCAAAAGGCCGAGAAGCGATATATATACTATTGCAATATTTAGCTGTACTTACTTTACATTAAATGGTACTTTGTCTCAAAATTATCTAAGAGTTTCATAAATATGAAATATTTATTTGTGAAATATTTATCAAATCATTGTTTCATTTTAAATTCACCCATAAATCCTATTTTAAATCATGAGCAGTTTGACTCTGAGTTATAAGAACTATTTTGAGTAATCAAAGGCTCTACATTGCATCACGTAAAGTATTATAATGGGAGTATTAGTGAGTATCATGACCAGTAAAGATACTACTCGATGAATATATCTAGATAAAAACTATATTTTTATAATGCTGCAGGTGTGCACAGAGGGAGAAGATGAAAGTGTAGACCTTGGCTCTGTAAAAACTCATTGCCACAGCTCATGAAAAGAGGAAACCACATATCTTATTAAAATATTTAGACTTTTCTTCATTTCAAATGATAGGGCATTAATATCCTAAAGGAAGCAATTTTTCTTTCTGAAATGTACATTTTCTAAGTTGAATTAAATAATCTGATAAATTATGGTTATAGAACTTTATACTGTCAAGCCCGGAAATGTTAGAATTACGATATGCTCATATATATCTAATTACTATACTACCTTTGTAATAATCATAATTATTGTGTTTGTTATTTTTTAAATCCTAAAGAACTTTGTGAATTCAGGTGACTATATAATGGATACCGTCTTCTATGGGAGTGAAAAGAAGAAAAACTTGATTTATATTTAAAGGTCTTATATTCGAAACAATATGGTGTTAAAATATTTTCTCTTAGCACAGGGTATTTGTTTAAAGAATTTATCTGGAAGACTCAGGACATATTCTGATTGAGGAGCCATTACTTAAGATGATAAATAGGGATTAATTTCCTCTAAGGAAATTTACTTGGCCACTAGATTAATAAAAGTGGTGGTGATAGACTATAATAATTTCTTAGTTAAGCCCTTTTTCTATACTAGACACGTCACATACATTCCTTCATTCAATCATAATAACCACCTAATGAGACCAGCATTATTATCTTTGTTTAACTGATGAGAAAAATGAGGCTAAGTTTAAGTCACATAGTAATGGTTGAGCCCCTAGAGCTGTGGAGCTCTTAAGTCCATGCTCCTATCAGGTGAGGTGGTTCCACTCTGGTTTCTAAAGGATAGAAGCATGGATGAGGTTCGAAAATTGTTTCTTTCCTCTCTTATAATTCCATTTTTCCTTTATGAAATCCAAGAAAGTAAATGAAGTAGTCCAGGAATTTAGCAGTGCAGTTGAGGTCCATTTGATTAGGAAGTCTTTATAAGACGACTCTAAACAGGATTGCTTTGGCACATACATAAAGACTGGGAGATCTACACATCCATCCTCAAATTTAGCAATTCGAAGCAGTTAGCTACACGGACAGTTTTGTATGCATTGCTAAATGCAGACACAAAAACTGCATTTGCAAAAAGAGGAAACCCAGTTAAACTAGGTTGCAAATTTGGCCCTAATTTAGCGTAGCATTTGTGATACATATAGGTTAGAGTGACATTTATATAATGGTGTGAAATATGAGAAAGTTCCAATGCTAGACACAAAGACTTTTTAAAATTGCTTTTGCCTACTTTGGTTAGTTTAAGAAACAGGAGGAAGAATTTGGTTTTTCAAGTGATGGGAAGCCTTTACGGATGTTGGAACACTGTTCAGTCCCCTGGGGTTCTGCCTGCTGTACAATTTTAAATGTCTTTTAGCTAAAAAATTGGCCAACAAGGGAAACACAGAGATGAAATCTCTTCTTTCTTATTGGGAAAATGAGAAACTATAGGTGGCTAACATAATCCAATTCTGATGGCTTCATAAATGGTCAGCTTTTGGGGTCAGAAAGACATAATCCTCCTACTTAATATTTCTATTTAACTGGAGTAAATATCTACATATTAGGAAGTATTTTGGAAATTTTGTCCTTATGCTTGATTGTAGGTGTAAGTTTCAGCTTAAGAAACACAGCCAGAAATGAGACAAGATAAATACACCCTGTTTTGTATAATACTACAGTCATGGTACCTGAAACTATTTCCATTTCTCCATTGAGGACCACTGGAGGGCAGCGTTTTCTCCTTTGGGAGCAGCACCTGGTTTTAGATGGAGTCTGCATAGATGTGTTAAAACGGCATCTGGGTTATGGAAAATTAGTTGCATTTTTCATTCAGGCTTGCTTGGAATTTACCCCCTCCTGTTTACGTACAGGTCATTCAGATTGTTGCTTATCATCCTACCAGCCTACTTAGTTGTACCAAAAAATCAGATTCCAAAAGATCACATATAATATGTATCTGCTATTTGAGAGTCTTTTAAAGCTTTACATTAATTAACGATTAGAGGATTGTATAAAGTTTATTTTGGTAATATAAATAGGAAATGAAAGAAAGATATTCAAGCAAGAGTATAAGTTCCTTTGCACTTGAAAATTTCAATATTCCATTAATTTTACATTAATTTTATTCTCAGTATAATTTTATTACATGTATACACACAAAGACTTTTATGTTAATTGAATTCTTTTAATTATAATAGTCATTTGTTTCATTTTTAAAATATGAAAATACAACATTTTAGCTCGTAATTTTTGTCTAATAAAAGATCGCTATTTTTGCAAAGTCAAAGTATAGTTTTAGTCTAATGATTTACTTTATTTTTCAATGCAGTGCCCTTGAAACTGCCAAAATAAGGCACTTGACGAAAAACAGAAATATCAATGCCTGTACCACAAACTTCTAAAAAGTATTTTATTTTTATAACATTATTTCTGATTACAAAGGCAATACATGTTCATTGTGGAAATTATGGAAATAAAAATAATAAAATAAAAATCACTCATAACCCTATTATAATTATTTTTAATCTTTTAGAATATATTATTACAGTACATTTTCTATGTACTGGTATATATTTAAGATAGAATAATTGGCATTACTTATTTGTAACCAACACAATTTAAAATAGATCACAGTTTTCCATATCATTAAATATATTTAAATAGAATTATTTTTAATAACCATAGTATTCCATGGTATAAATTCACCATAGTTTATCTAACAAGTTCTCCTACACTATATATTTAGTAATTTCTAATTTTTCTACATTTTGAACACTGCTACATGAACATCTTTATAGACAAGTATTTGTATACATCTCAATTATTTCCTTTAAATAAATTTCCAAAAGGAGAATTTCAAGGTCAAAAAGTTCTTTACAAGTTTTAACCAGGTATAAGTGGTATGTGCCTGTAGACCGAGATATTTGGGGAGGCTGAGATAGGAGGATCTCTTTAGCTCAGGAGTTGGAGTCCCACCTGGGCAACATTGCAAGACCCTGGCTAAAAAGGAAAAAAACAAGGTTTGGTTTTTTTTAGTAAGTTTTGATACATAGGCTAAAGTGTCTTCCAAATGGAAATATATAAGAGTGTCCATTTATCCTTATCTTCACCAACACTAAATGTTATTAGATTTTCAAATCTCTAATTTGAAGGTTTGAAAAAAAAGTACTTTTACTTTTTCTTACTTTGCTTACTTGAAAAATTTAATATATTTCATATTCTTATTTACCATTTATATTATTCCTTCATAGCTTACTTATTCCTATAATCTTCCATTTTTTTCTTTTAGGGTGTTTCTATTTCTTTAATTTTATATGAAGATAATTCTTTATATAGTGAGGATAGTAAATACCATACCATAAATTTTAGAAATATCTCTCTAAGCTGATCTTTATCATATTTTGTTATGGATTTTTTTCATTTTTAAATTGTCAGTTTCTTGCATGTTTTTAATTAAAATTCTCCTTTATAAATTTAGAAAATCTTCCTCACAAAGGGCTAGATAAATATTCACTTCTATTTTGTCCTACATATATTGATACCTTTGCTTTGATTTTAATTTTTGTGTTTTCGTTTTATGCATTTAATGCTTTAACAAACCTAACATTTATTTTATTATGTGAGATGAGGATTTCATCTTTTTTCTTCTATTGGTTAAACAATTGTCCCTACATGTTTATTGAATAATATACTTCTTTTCTGCTGAGTTTAAAAGACTTTTTAATTTAGCCAAAAGCCTTTATGTTCTATTCTTCAGTAATTTTTTTTTTTTTACAGACAGAGTTTCACTTTGTTGTCCTCGGTAGAGTGCTATGGCTTCACAGCTCACAGCAACCTCCAGCTCTTGGGCTTAGGCGATTCTATTGCCGCAGCCTCCCAAGTAGCTGGGACTATAGGGACCCACCACAACATCCAGCTATTTTTTGTTGTTGTTGTTGCAGTTTGGCTGGGGCCAAGTTTGAATCCACCACCCTCGATATATGGGGCCGGCACCCTACGCACTGAGCCACAGGCACCGCCCCTTTCTTCAATAATTTTTATCCAAATTTTTCTTTGTCATCCTAGACTATTTTTTCATGTACTTCAGATTTACTTTATCAAGTTAAAAAAGATTCACCTTAAGCACATGTGTTTTGCTATGGAAAAATACCCAAGATATATTAAACGAAGAAAGCAAGTTGTACAAGAATATGTATATTATCCCTCTTATAATTAAAAAAAGTCAGAAAAAACATAAATGTGTATGCATGCGCATGTGTATGTGAGAATGGACCTTACGGATACATAAAAAATTTCTTGAAGAATGAGCCAATTTTTTTTTTTTTTTGAGTCAGGGTCCTGCTCTATCACCCAAGCTGTAGTGCAGCAGTGAGATCACAGTTCACTGCAACCTTGAACACCTAGGCTCAAGCAATCCTCCTATCCTCTTCCCTCAGCTTCCCAAAGTGCTGGGATTAGAGTTGTGAGCCTCTGCACCCTGTCCCCCCAAATTAACAGAGGTTACCTTTGAGATTGAGATAATGGTGGCACAACAATGTGAAAGTACTTAATGTTACTGAAACTGTACAATTAAAAATGGTTAAAATGGGCCAGGGGCAGTAGCTCACACATCCCAGCATTCTGGGAGGCCAAGGCAGGAGGATCCCTTGAGCTCAGGTGCTCTAGACTAGCCTAAGCAAGAAAAAGTCCCAGTCTCTACTAAAAATAGAAAAATTAGCAGGGTATAGTGGCGCACACTTGTACCGCCAACTACTAGGGAGGCTGAGGCAGGAAAATCGCTTGAACTCAGGAGTTTGAGGTTGCTTTGTGCTAGGCTAACACATGGCACTTTAGCTGGGGGAACAGAGTGAGACTCTGTCTCAAAATAAAAAAAAAAAAAAGAAAAGAAAAGAAAGGTTAAAATGTAATTGGCCATAAAAAAAGAAAATATGGTTAAAATGGTAAATTGTATGTATATGTTACCACAATTTCTTTTTTTTAAAGCTGTTTACAATGATTTACCTCTGGGGAGTTGATTGAGGAGGCAGGCTGTAGGCTGAAGGCAATATTTTTCTCTTAACACCTTTGCCTGGCCTGAATTTTTCACAAGAAGCCCGTATTAGTTTCATAATAAGAAAACTTAATGGCATAACTATTGTAAAAATTCATTGGAATTCTACACCTACACAGAACTACGTTAAGTTTATAAATGACATGGGACATTTTTATAATACTGTCATTTACTCCTATAGAAATATTTTCAAAATATTTATGTTTCTTAGTAAAGTTTTGAGATTTCTTCATATGGGTCCTGTGGTCTATTAGAATATGTCTGGATTTTGTATTTTTGTATTTCTATTTATATTTGTCTTTATATTGAGATATGAAGACATATATTATTACCTAATTGTTGTTGTTTTTAAAGTAAATTTGTCTCATCGGACACTTCTAATTGTTTTTTATCTAAATAATTAAAGGAAACTATGATTTAAAAAATTTTCTTGACTTTAACCTTAAAACAATTCTAAACTAATTAGTGAGTTTAAGTTAGTCAGTTGAAGTTCAGGCTAAAATTATTGATTTATGTAGAAATATTCTAAGTTTAGTTAATATAATTTATTTTATTTCTGAGGCTTTTTAAATTATGTAAACATGGCTTAAGAAAATAGCTGTTATGAGGAATACTTTGTAATATAAATGACTATGGAATATAATATCTGTCATTTTCTGAAAAAGAATGCAAAGGAATAATGAACAAAAAATAATTATTTGTATAGATAGAATTTCCATGAATAATTTATGAGAACCTAGACAAGCAAGAAACAATAGAGCTGACCTATTTTGAGTCCAGTAGACTTTTTTCCACATTTGTAGAATATATTGCTTGTGTATGTTTTTTCTTTTCAAGAGAGAAATTGTTATATTCTTATTTCTGACTATAAATATATTATAATTATAAAAACCATAAAAATATTATAGAAGAAAAGTACTTTCTTATATGAAGATCAACAGTGACCTTATCACCAGAACAGCTGCCATAAATAGCATTTTGTCTATTCTTTGAATTAATTATACTAATGTATTTCACATATTTATAAAAATGAGAGCACATGGTACATACATGTACATATAGTTTATAGTCTCCTTTTCTCTCTTAGTGTATAATCACTGCTGCCTTTTATTGTCCATCAGTACAGGTGCCCCTAGTTCTTAATGGCTATCATTAAAATGTGTATTTTGTTTTATGGATGTTCCATAATTTATTTGATCAATCTCATGTTGGTTAACATTTACGTAGTCTCAAATTTTCTACAGTGAATGTTGTAATACATCTTTTCACACTTGACACTTTATTTCCTTAAATGAAAATGCTTGATCAATGAGTCTGCATAACTTAAAACTTTTGTCTTAATATTAAAATACACTATATTACTTCCAAACTCTCGTCCACAAAAGGTCATAGTCATTTTGCTCTTGAGCTTTTCCTATATTGAGTGTTGATATTATTTTTAAGATCTTTGACATTCTTACAGTGCGGAAGGGGTATTTAATTGTAAATACCTTTACATTTCCAGAATTTGATTACTGATGAGGTTTATCATGTTTTCATGTTTGTGGCCTATCGTTACTTGTACATTTGTGATATAACTATTCTATTTTACATTTCCAGAATTTGATTACTGATGAGGTTTATCATGTTTTCATGTTTGTGGCCTATCGTTACTTGTACATTTGTGATGTAACTATTCTATTTTATTCCTACTTTTCTTTTGATATATACATATTATTAATTGACTTGTAAGTGCTTCTCAATGATTAAAAATATTAATCTTTTGTTTATAATACTAAGTTCTCAGATATATTGTAATCAAGTGCCAGATTTTATCTTCTGTTCAATTGATCTTTATTAGCCAGGTGACATGAGGTATTATTCAGGTTATGTTGTAGTACTGCTGTGTAACAAATCTTAGTGGCTCACAACAGCAAACATTTATTTCCCTCTTATGAGTCCCTCTTACAAAGAACATCGGTAGTGTTCTCTGGACACAAGTGGAGTTTGCTCCAGAATACAGATCTGATTTATGACTACTCTACCCTTCTGTTTTTTTCTAACTGAAATAATAGCAGCTCTCTAGAACATATTCTTCTCATGATCCACAGCAGAAGTGGAAGAAGACTGGCTGAAACTTGCCATCCTTCTTAAACCTCAACTCAACACATACCCTTTCCCATCC